>NC_138373.1:1299065-1309174 GCF_054177405.1 Leptonychotes weddellii
AGGTGGGGGGCACAGGTGGACAGGTGGGGGGCTGGCAGGGAGCACAGGTGGACAGGTGGGGGGCTGGTGGGGGGCACAGGTGGACAGGTGGGGGGCAGGTGGGGGGCACAGGTGGACAGGTGGGGGGCTGGCAGGGAGCACAGGTGGGCAGGTGGGGGGCTGGCAGGGGCAGGTGGGGGCACAGGTGGGCAGGTGGGGGGCTGGCAGGGGCAGGTGGGGGGCACAGGTGGGCAGGTGGGGGCTGGTGGGGGGGAGGCTGGCGGGCACTGCAGAGACCACCTCTCGTGGGCAGGATGTGATGTTTGAAGGACGGCCAGGAGAGGAGGCAAAGGCAACATCCGCACTGCGGTGGCCTATCTGTAAACTCACGGCCCCCCGAGAGAGACCGTATGCACACTCACTCGGACAGACCGAGATCCGCTCTGCAGAGCCAGGACGCAGCCCACCCAGGAGCGGCACCTGCTCTTTCAGGCTGGCATTTGCAAGTGGCTTGTCAGGGAGAGGGCAGCGGACACATGCCGCCCACCAGGCAGAGGGCCCCGGGCAGCGTGGCCCCTTTGCCCCCCACACCCCCCAGGGGGTCGGTTACAGGGCTCACACTGGGGATGACGTCCAGCCCCACCCCGTCTTGCCCACCTGATCGGTGCTGGCAGTGGACACAGAACAGCCATGGAGCAGTAATGAAAAACAACGTGACCGAAAAGGGCACAGACAGACGCTTCCCGGAGGACAAAGTACCTGTGCTGACGGGCACACGTAAAAGGCCGTCAGCTCCACTAGAAACCAGGAAATGCCCATCGAGGCCCGCCGCGAATTGCCACTCTGTACCCATTTGACTGGCAGAAACAAAGAACTCGGGCAATCCCAGGAGTCAGGACAGACGGCGGGCATAAAAACTAGGAGACTGCGCTGCGAAATGAGTTGGGTTTTGCCTGAAGTCTAACGCGCGTCACCTCTCGCTCCGTGATCCCACCCCACGAATGCGTTTACAGGAAACCACGGAACGTGTGCCTGGCTGATCTGCGGTGGTGAGCATCGCAAACCACGAGGGGTGAACCCACACGCTGTGGTGTATCTGTGTGCACAGCGGTGGGACCAGCGTCCCCACACGGCCCTTAGGCGTGGCCCCCCGTGAGGTCAGCCAGGAACGGAGGAGAGTGCAGGGCTGAGTCTGCCCGTGGGCACGCCAGGTGTCAGCCAGGCTCCCGCACTCAGACTCGGCAAGCAAGTCGCACGCAGGAAAGGAGCGGTGACCCCCGGGCCAGTCTGGGTGGCAGAGAGGGCCCCACGCCAGGACGCTGCAGGTGGGTGCAGACACTTCACCGCGGTCTCTGCGACGACGCGGGTGAGCAGGGGTGCCGGAACCGTGATGAACAGGCTGAGGCTGATCCAAGATGCTCAGTGCCCCGTGCAACATCCCAGTCCCTGCGAGAGAGAGATGCAGGTGGCGTGCTTCTCAATCCCCGCACGACGCGGGGCTCGGAAACGGCGCAACTGTGACGGAGACTCGAGAGGGCTGCAGAGATGCAGGGAAACCAGAGGAGCTGGCAGAAACCTGACTTGGAGGAACGTCAGCCCTGCGTCGGGAACCAAGCGTTCGCCCACATCTCCCTGAGGGAGTCCCGCTTGGGGCAGCCGTCAGGAATACGCCGCCCAGGGACTGAGGCCGGGAGGCCCTGGCACCCTCCCTCCGGCCAGCCCGCAGAGCCCACGCTGTGCGAGGGGACCTGTCACACTCAACGAGACAGACGCTGACAACTCATGTGTCCCACGGAGGCAACGGGAGAGCGGGGGGCGCCCCCCACCCCCGAGGTGCCGAGCCAGAGACACAGGGCCATCCCCACCCAGGGCACGGAGTTGCCGAGAAGCGTGTGCAGAGGCAGGGAGGGAGCGCTGCGGGGGACAGCGTGTGCGTCACACCCCAACGAGAAGCGGGGTCCGGAACACGTGCCCCCTGCACCCGGGAGGACAAGTCGGGGACGAGGAGAGGGTCCGTTCTGCTACACGAAGGAAGAAGTTTCCAAGAGCAGGAAGCTCGCCATCACCAAACACCACCCCACAACCTGTCACATGCCCCGCCATGGGAGGCCCTCTGTGTCCAGGACCCCAAGCACGCGGGAGGGCTCAGGTCGGGGAGGCCACGGGGTGGGCTGCTGACACAAGCCCATGGCCGAGGAGCCTCACGACCAGGGGATGGGCCGGGTACGGGCAGGCAGCACAAGACGGAGCCTCTTGCTGGGCGAGCCGACTCTCCTTGGGGCCAGACCCGTGGGTGCGGGAGGGGCGTGCGCCCTCTGGCTCACGCACACAGGACAGCTGACGCCTTCACGGGAGCTGGGGAAGGGGCAGCGGAGAGGCTCCCACATCCCACAGGACTGAAGACTGGCCACCCTCACCCAGACTCCACCAGCCCTGACCGGCTGCATCTCCGCATGAGACACGGAGGTCACAGGGGACCAGGAGAGGAACACGCGTGCCGAGTGGGGACTGGAGCCACAGTGCTGACGGGGGCGGGGTGGGGGGGTTGCTGTTACACAGCAGCTAGACCTGCAGCAGGGACGACGGGTGGGTGGGCGGGCAGTTCCCCGTGTCGCGGGCGGCCGCGGGTCACACCCAGCCGCACCGGGACTGAACGGGCACCAGCAGCGGCCCAGGGGACGCTCCCCATCGAGCAGGAAACACAGTCCATCCAAGTGCATCCGCCACAGACGATACCCTGCAGGGGCACTGGTTGTAAAAGTGCCCAGGCGGGCACCTCTTCAACTGACCCACCCACGCCCGCCCCGCAGAGCGTGCTGCCTACCGCAAAGCAGCCCAGCTGGCGACCAGGCCCGAGTCGAGGCAGGGCACACAGAGAAGGAGGCCTGTGCAGCCTCATCCGCCCATCTCCGCAGGTGGCCCGGACACCACGAGCCCTGCACCTCCCGGCCCACACCTGACACTAGACGGCTCGAAGACGCCAGTCTTTCCAGAAGTCTGGGAAGCGGGCATGATGCTCGCCCAGCCCTGAGGGAGGTGCAGAGCCTGCGGAGCCCGGGCCTAACGTAGAGGTCAGGCACCTGCCACTCCCCGAGGCCGCCGGTCAGAGCCCATCGCTGGGCCTTAGCTCGTCACTCCTTCCTGCGGCATTGTCCCTACAAGGTCACCCCACTGCACGGCCACGGCGGCAGGCGGGCACGGGTCTGCCTGCCTGCGGAGTGTCCCGTGTCTGCACAGAAGGCTGCTCGTCTACGAGAACAGCTGCTGGTCAGGCTGCCGTCTGTCCGGCACATCCCGCCTGGCTCCGCGGCGATTTACCCCTGTCTTCCCCTTGAAATTTCTGCTAGGGCCGGGCTGCCGCCTGAGCAGGAGGGCGCCATCAGGCCGCCCACACTCATCAGCCGCAGGTGACCTGGCGCAGGCCGTGTCTGCGGCATCTGATCCACACACAACAACTTCTGGGCTCCTGGCTCCGCCCGAGATGCTGAGGCCTCCGGGAAAGCCAGGCTCACACCCAGGAGAGGAGGACGGTGCACCCGGAGCCCTCGGACAGGCTCACAAGGTCTGGGAGCTGGGCGGCAGCAGTTGCTGCCGGGGGTTTTGGAGGGAGTCCAAGCAGGGCCCATAGACGGCAGTTTCAGGCTCCCAGCAAGGGCAGTTTCCTCCCTGCAGCCAGCATTCACGCGCCGGGGGCCGGGCGGAGGCCTGTAGGAACCCACGCATGCCCCGCACAGGGTCTCAGCTGTCACTCCTGTGACCCTGCCTGAGCCCTGGCGTGCCGCACCCCAGTCTCCTCACTGGGAAAGGAGGGAAGGATGTATGTGACCAGCACGCTGGTGCTCGTCCTGCACGTCGCGGGGTCCGGAGGTAATGGGGGGACTGCTCAGGCACGAAGCTTACAGAGGGGTTCAGAAGGGAGGCCGGGGGCCAGGGAATAGCAGGCTGGCTGGAGAGTTACCGTTCCTTGGGCCGGTCACAGCAACAAGGCTACAGCACCCCCTGAAGGGAACAGACACCTGCAACCGGCTCAGGAGGCCTGGGCCCCCGGGCTCCACCCCAGCCCAGCTGACCCGGGGGTCTGCAAGTCAGTGGGGCTGGCTAGGAGCGCAGATGTGTGGAGGCAGCCCAGGAAGAGGCACCGGGCGCAGGGCCCAGGCGCCCCCCAGAAGGCGGCACACCCAGCAGCATGTATCGGGCAGACAAGGTGTGCAGAGAAGCCGGTGCCCACAGGGACATGTCCTCCAGCCAGGCCCCCGGGTGGCCACTGCGCTCAGACACACGTCCCCGGCCCACGCACCCCTTGCGACAGGTGGAGGCTGCACCAAGACCTCGTGTGGCTATTTTTATCCGGAGGTGAGAAGCGAAGCCGCTACCGAAGACCCAGCACCCCGAGTGTAGGAGCCCAGGAACGGCAGATGGGCAGTCCCTGCAGGCCGGGAGAGGCTGCCGGAAAGCTGGCCGGCCACGCCGGGGAAGATGCAAGGGCACAAGCACGCTCCCCACGTGCCTTACAGAGAGGAGTGGGGAGGCGAAAGCCCAGGGAGGCCGGGGTGCGCCCACAGTCACAGGTCACATAGAGCGAACGAGACAGAAGCGTCAGGCCTCCTGCCCTTTCTCTACCTCACGCGTCAGTTTGTGACCAAGTGGAAGGAAAAAGGAGACACCAGCCAGTCATCAGGGCCCTACCGGGCGGCGGCACCCACACCCACTCATGGTCTTTGTCTGGCAGAGGCCCCGAGGGGTAGAGCCTGCCCAGCGTGGACAGCAGCCACAAGACTAGCTTGCTGCCACGCAAGCAGGTGGGCTGCTCACGGGGCCTGGTGGTGGCCTGGAGCCTGGGTTCTGTCAGGTGACCCTGGCTGAGTGCGGCCCGTCAGAAGGAGACGTCCACACCACTGAGGCCACCGCTGCTGGGACCCAAGGAGCCAACGCCTCTCCCACACCCAGAGCATGCCTGGCCCTGTAAGGCTCTCCTCGGTGGAGCCTCGGACCCAGGGCAGGGCCCAGTCCCTCCCGTTCAGCAGGCTAGGTGCTCACACTGGGGCAGGGCTTTCGGAATGTGGGTGGGGACCAGCACTGCGGCGTCACCTGGGAACTCGCCACAGATACAACGTCTCAGCCCAGCACCCCCACCCCCAGAGTCACACCCTTCAGGCCATCTGGACGTGCACCAAGGTCGAGAACACTGCCACAGAGGTTTAATTTGGAGCCGGACAACCAGAGGCCAGTCCCAAAGTCGCCACATTCCTGCACCAAGACAGGAAGTGAAGGACTGGTCTGGGACGTCAGCAATGTGGCGGGGCAGGAGTTTCCACCGTCACCCTGCAGAGCACGGGTTCAGAACACTATCTATGGGTAAGGTCAGAAAAGAGGACAGAATCTAAGAGCTGCTGTGAAAAGATTAATAAAATGGATAAACCTCTCACTAAACTCAGTAAATAAATACAACTGACATAAAACTGGAAACGAAAGAGAAGACATCACAACAGACAGCACAGAAATACGAAGGCACATATGAAACTACTAGTGACGATTACCAACACATGGAACAACCTGAAAGAAACAAACTCCCAGAAACACGCAAACTCGTGAGAATAAACCATGAAGAGGGGCGCCTGGGTGGTTCAGTGGTTAAGCATCTGCCTTCAGCTCAGGTCATGATCCCGGGGTCCTGGGATTGAGTCCCGCATCGGGCTCCCTGCTCAGCGGGGAGCCTGCTTCTCCCTCTCCCTTTGCTTGCTGGTCTGCCTACTTGTGCTCTCTATCAATCAAATAAATGAATAAAATCTTTAAAAAAAAAAAAAAAAGAATAAACCACGAAGAAACAGAAGATCCAAACAGACCAGTAACAAGTAAGAAGGCTGAACTGGCAATAAAAATCTCCCAACAAAGAAAGGTCCAGGACCAGTTGGTCTCACCAGTGAATTCAACCAAACATTTAAAGAATTATTACCAATTCTTCTCAAACTCCTCCAAAAAAATCAGAGAGAAAGGATCACTTCCAAACTCATCTTATGAGGCCAGCATTAGCCTGATGCCAAAGTCTGACAAAGATGCTACAAGAAAACCAAACCATAGGCCAACATCCTGACGAACACAAATACAGAAACCCTCAACAAACTACTAGAAAGCTGCATTCCACAGCATATTAAGAGGGTCACAATTCGGGCGCATGCATGGCTGAGTCGGTTGAACGTCCAACTCTTGGTTTTGGCTCAGGTCATGATCTCAGGGTTGTGCGATCGAGCCCTGTGTCATGCTCCATGCTCAGCCCAAAGTCTGCCTGGGATTCTCTCTCTCCCTCTCCCCCTGCCCCTTCCCTCCACATGTGCACACTGTCTCAAATAAATAAAGAAAAAAAAAAAAAAAGAGGATCACATACCATGACTGAGTGGGATTTATCCCCGGGATGCAAGGATGGTTCAATGTGCACAAATCAAGCAATGGGATGCACCACATTAATGGGAGGCAGGATAAAAATCACAAGATCATCTCAATAGATGCACAAATAGCACTTGATAAAATTCAACATGCTCTAATGATAAAAAATAATTAGGTACCAAAGGAAAGTGCTTCACCATTATAAAGGCCATACAGGACAAGCCCACAGCTCACATCATAATCAGCAGTGAGAAGCTGAGTGCCTCCCCCTGAGATCAGGAACAAGACAAGGATGCCCTCACTCCACCCCTATTCAACATGGTACTGGAAGTCCTAGCCAGAGCAATCAGACAAGAAAAAGAAGTAAGAGGCATCCAATTCTGCAGGGAATGACTAAAACTGTCCCTGCAGATGAGATGATCTAACATGTAGGAAATAAGACTCCACCAGAAAACTGTTAGAAATCACCAGTGAATTCAGCAGAGTTGTAGGATACAGAATCGACATGCAAAAGTCAGGTGCGTTTCTTTACGCTAACAATGAGCAATCCAAAAAAAAAAAAAAAAACCAATTCTATTGCAACAGCATCAGAAAAACAATAAAATATTTAGAAATAAATCTAAGCAAGGAGATGAAACACCTGTAGACTGAAAACTATAAGACACTGATGAAAGAAACATAACAAGACACAAATAAATAAAGACATTCCATGTTCATGGATTGGAAGACATAATACTGTTAAAATGTCCATATTACCCAAAGCAAAGTATACATTCAATGCAACCCCTACCAAAATTCCAATGGCATTTTTCACAGAAACAGAAAAATTAATCCTAAAATTTGTATAGAACCACAAAAGACCCTAAGTAGCTAAAGAAATCTTGAGTAAGGAGAACAAAGCTGGAGGCATCACACTTCCTGATTTCAAACTACCACAAAATGGTCGTAATCAAACCAGCATAATACTGGCCTAACAACGGACACGCACACCAATGGGACAGAATACAGAGCCCAGAAGTAAATCCATGCACATACATTCAACTAATACTTGACAAAGGTGGCAAGGAATCGCAGTGGGGAAAGGACAGGCTCTTCACCGAATAGTGTTGAAAAAACTGGACATCCACGTGGAAAACAACGGTAGTGGACCCCCAATCTCACACCACACAGAAAATCAACTCAAGATAAAGACCTGCAACCATAAAAATTCTAGAGGAAAACAGGGGAAAAGCTCACTGACGTTCATCTTGGTGATTTCTTTCTATTTGACACCCAAAGCATAGGCAACAAAAACGAAAATAAACCAGTGGGACTGCATCCAACTCAAACGCTTGTGCACAACACAAGAAACCATCAACAAAATGCAAGACGATGGGTGAAAATATGGACTGGGAAAAAATATTTGCAAACCATCTATCTGACAAATGGTTAACATCCAATACATGTAAGGAACTCTTGCAACTCGATGGCAAAGAAACAAACACCCCATTAAAAGTGGGAAAAGGATCAACATAGAAATTTTCCTAAAGAATAACCAGTACATGAGAAGGTGCTCAGCACCACTCATCGTCAGGGAACCTCACGTGAGGACCACAGTGGGGTCTCACCTCACACCTCTTAGGTGGGGATTCTCAACTGGACACCAGACCACCGGTGCTGGTGGGGATGTGAACTGGCACCACCACCATGGGGTCCTCAAAAAATTCTACACAGAAGTATGACCCGTATGATCCAGTATTCCAACTCTGGGAATATGACAACAGGAAATAAAATCACTCACTCAAAGGAGCGCCTGCACCCCCGGGTTCGTCACAGGACTGTTCACAACAGCCAAGACATGGAAGCAACTGAAATGCCTGTCAGCGGACGACGGACAGAAGAAACGTGCTAGATCTACACAATGGAAGATTCTTTAGCTTTAAAAAAGAATCAGCCCCCAACATTTGTGACACGATGAACGAACCTGGAGGACATTATGTTAACTGAAAAATACTTAAGACAGACACAGAAAGAAAATACGGCAGAACCTCACTTACATGCAGAATCTGAAAATGCTGAGCTCACAGAAACAGCAGAAACGTGGCTGCCAGGGGCAGGGTGGGAGGAGGCACGGGGCGGTGTGGGTGCACGTGTGCTCACTGCCGGGTAAAAGGTGAACAAGACCTGGAGACCTCACACACACAGCCCGCTGACAGGCTCGTAGCCAATTGCGCGCACCACATGCCTGAAATGTGCTAGACAGCAGATCTCCAGTGTTCTCACCACAGAAGAAAACAAGCCGGGCCGGGCCAGGCCAGGCGACGCAGGGTGACCAGCTGGACTGTGGTGGTCACTGCACCGTGTGCACGGACACCCCAGCTCCACACTGTACCCCTGGATGTATGTAACTGTATTGGCCAATCACACCTCGTGCAGCTGGGGTGCTGGCTCTGCAAGCCCAGTGTCCGCCCTTCCCCAAGGGTCCAGTGGGGCCAATGCCCAGGCCCAGAGGCCAGGGTTCTGCTGAGGTGTCCCGCACAGAGCCCGCCACCAGCCCTGCGCCACCTCCTGCCTCAGTCCGGAGCACAGGAGCCAGAGCCTCCACCCGACATCGGTCTCCCGTGGGTCCCCCTTCCTGCGCACTCA
Organism: Leptonychotes weddellii; assembly: GCF_054177405.1. NCBI lineage: Eukaryota > Metazoa > Chordata > Mammalia > Carnivora > Phocidae > Leptonychotes > Leptonychotes weddellii. The sequence goes on from NC_138373.1 coordinate 1,308,051, forward strand.
GGGAGCACTCCCCACGGAGGGGTCCCTGAGCCCGGCTCGTCTCACTGACCCCTTCTCGTCTCCCCTTGTCTATAATACAGTGCCCATCTTTTAACACTGTCTGCAGACTTTTCACTGTTTTCACTCTGTGCTTTTTCACAGGACAGTCACCCCGAGCTCTTCGTGCAAGGAGAGCAAGCAGATACTTTCCCAAGTACGAAAAGCAGGCCCTGGATCTGCTGAACTACCCGGGGCTCCTCCGGAGGCCAAACCACCCCCGGCCCGGGCAGGAGGGCATGAGCACTGTCATCGGGCCGTCACAGAAGTAATCGGAAATTGGGATTTTCCGCATGCCTTCGTGAAGCGAGCAGCACCATAATCTGTTTTAATTAAATAAACTAGGAAAACAAATCAGGCTGACAGGTGGAATCGAGGTGGTATGAGCTGCATATTTATAGCTCTGTCGACAGAGGAAGGTTCGTGACATATGTTACCAACTTCTGCAGCCGCTTTATTAAGTGGAATAAATAAAACCCATGCAAAACGGCACAGACTTCACCAGAGAAAGGCTACTGGGATTCTCTCCATCTCAACACTTCCAATTTGTTTCACTGAAACGTGTCTGCCGGACTCGAAACGTGCTCCACATGAGAACTACCTGATTAAGCTGAAGACGCGCAACGCAGCAGCTCGGAAGGAGCTCCCTCCCGCCGCCCCCCACCGCAGACTTCCCCATTAGTGAACAGACAGGTCCCCTGGAGCAGCTTCCTCCCTGCACCTGCCTGAGGGCCCCTGCCAACCTGGCTCAGGGCCCCCCACCGTCGTGGTGCCTCCACACAAGCAGCAGCACACTGGGGGTCCCAGGAAGAGTGGGGCTAGAACAGGCGTCCGGCAACTACAGCCGGCACCCAAATCCAGGCCCCCCACCTGTTTTGTCAATAAAGTTTTATTGGCACACGGCAATGCCCACCATTCACAGATGGCCCAAAGCTGCTTTCCAGTGGCCACAAGCACAGAGCTGAGCATGTGGCCACACAGCCCACAGAATGTATTGTCTGGCCCTTTGTGGGCAAGGCCCACCTGCCAACCCAAGTGAGAAGACACAGGGGCTCGTGGTGAGGGACGGGGTGGGGGGGGAGGGAAGC
>NC_138373.1:1309274-1329819 GCF_054177405.1 Leptonychotes weddellii
GAGAGAGGCGCACACCCCACACCCGTTAGGCGTATCCTGAGTGCCAGCACGGTAATGTTCTCTCCCTCTGTCCCCTTGGACCCTGCCTTCTAGACAGGCAATCCATCAGGCAGCCAGGGGAGCTGCGGAGAGTTAATCCGCCTCTGTAATCAGACCCCGAGGGCTGTGGGGGAGTTCTCCCTGCATGCACTTCATGGCTCCCCACGGCTCCTTAAAGGCAGTTGAGCAAAACAGGCGGCTCTGGGGGCTCGCCAGTGAGCGGAGCACAGCTGCTCGTCCAGGGCCCACGTGCGCCCCCCGAGCAGTGGGTGCATCCGTGCGGTGACAGAGGTCTTGTCTGAGAGACACTAAGGAACCTTAATAACCAGGTTCTACAAACTGATGTAACTTTGAACCGTGGGTCAGTATGTGATGCTCAACGAATAAACTTCTGGCAGGCCCTTCGGAGCAGTGTTTAAAGCTCTCCGAGTTCCTAATACATAAAACATTACTATTTAACAAGCAAGAAGAGGGAAACCCACCCCGAGCCCTGGAGAGCAGCACCCTGTGGCCTGCAGGGCCCGGGGTCAGCACGGGGCCGCTGCGACCTGGAGGGTCCAAGCTGGGGTGCCTGGACCAGTGAGCTGCTCCCGCCCAAGCTGGATGAACGGGTCCGCTCACTGGGCCACAGGTCTCTCCCAGGGCTGCCTGCCCACCGCGGGTCAGGAAGCAGGCCAGCAGAGCCGAGACCGCAGCCCCTGGCCTCGCAGGCCTGAGCAGCAGCTGCCGAGGACCCAGGGCCTCAGCACGGAGGGGCTCGGGGCTCCAGTCTGGAGTGCAGCCCCACAGCTGAGAGAAGGAGTAAAATGGGCTTCAGAGACCCCGGCTTCAGAGCTGCCCCGCAGTAGATGGTCTGGACCCCTAGAGGCCCGTCCCCCAGAAAGGGCAGGCTGGAGATGGGAGGACGGAAAGTAGGGCTGGGTCCCCCAGGCTGCCACAAAACCAGGGACTCCGTGAGCCTGTGTGAGCAGAGTGAAACCACCCGCACCCTCACATGCCTGCCCACCCTCTGTCCACCAACAGGGACACCTGCGTCTGCAGGACTCTCCGCTCTGCCAGGCCCACGTCTGGGTTTTGGTGTCCATGAGGCTCCCGGACCTGAGAGACCCCAACTCACAGCCCGCGGCCACCACTTGGGCCCAGCAGGACGGCACCGCATTCCTTCTCTCCTGGCCCCACCAGCTGCCGAGGACCCTGTGCATCAAAACCCCCGTTTGCTGACTCATGGCGGGGGAGGGGAGGTAGGGGGAGGACTGTGTCTCCAGGCTGAGCCCGTGTCCACCCCCCCACGCCCCTCACCTGAACCAAGCACGCCGCAATGCCCCCGGGTGCTCTCCTGCCCCTGCTCTGCAGAGCGTCAGCACAGTGGCCGGGGCGGGGGGGACAGGACACCCACCGTCAGGACACTGAGGCCCATCACAGAAGGTGACCGCGGGAGGGCAGAGCTGTCCGGCCCCTCCTGCCGCACAGCGCCCCACACCTCTCACCGCTGGCGTCAGTGGGGGCGCTGATCTTGGTGTTGCTGCTCTGGGCACAGCGGACATGGCCACCTTCACGTCCACCTCATCTGTGAGCTCGCCCCGACTCTTTCCTGACCCCTCTGAATCCCTTCCTTCTCACTGCGACAGGCTTACTTCCTAAAGCCGGGGCCCCCTTCTCCCTGACTCGGACCTGCTCCTGGATGGCAAGCGGCTCCCGGGGCGCCCGCAGGCAGCGGCCTCCCACACGGGAAGCGGGTGGTCCCGGTGCCGCAGGAGGGCCTACGTGGTGCGGGCAAGACAAGGTCTTGACAGAAAGTGGGCCCTTCCCTTTAAGGGCTGCACGCTCTCCACGATGCTGATGGAGCCACCCCAGGGCCCACGTGAGAATGGCCACCCCTCGTGGGGCACACGGAGGGAGCCCCTCTGCACCACTGCCGGGACTGCGGCTGTAACACAGGGGAGCAAGGGGGTACTTCGTGCACGCCCACCTTTTCTACCCTTCTACACCATCCGTCCGTCTAAAACGCTCTCACCCTCCACACAGCGCAGAAGGAGGCCATTTGCTGTGTGCGTGCTTCCCGGAGCACTTCTGTGGCCTCACCGAGTCAGGGCTGCCCCTGCTCGGGCTGCCGGAGAACCAGCCAGACTAGGCCAGGCGGCACGGGACAGCGGGAGCGATGCGGCCTCTCTGTGAGGATGGACGTTCCTGGAAGCGGATGAGGCAGGGCTCCCCACAGGTCTCCCTACCCCGCACGCCGCGTCCTGATCCCACGGACGACCCTGAGAGTGGAGGTGCCTCAGTTCTAGCAGCAGCTAGCACGGAACTGAGCGCGGCAGGCACGCGGCCCCCGGAGAAGGAGCTCTGTGGACCTCGCACGTGGCAGGCCCCGCCTCGCTGCCCCACCCGGGACCCCTCGTCCTCACCGCACCCTGCACCGCCCCCATGCCGTGTGCCAGATGGCCCCCTCTCTGCCTCCCGGGGAGGACGCCCTCCTCCCGCACAGATTCCAAGAGAGGGCTGCAGGGAGGCCAGAGGGGGTCTCAGCAATGAGAGAAAGAACAGAGGCTGAGGAGACCCCTCCAGTCCCCACCCAAGGCCTGGACCCAGGAGCAGGACCCGTGGCTTCGTCTGCTGCCACCTGGTGGGGGCCGGGAAGCGCACAGCTCTTGACAGGGGTGGACGCAGGCCTCCGAGAAGGACTGGACGGGGTCCAGGTCCGACCACCCCCAGGGTACACTGACCCAACCGCTGCCTCTACCCACCAAAGGCTGGGTGGCAGGGGAGCTGCTGATCGCAAACACCTGCTTCAGTAAGCTTCACTTCACTGGACTGCTGATGTTCCAGAAAGGCCAGGGGACAGCGACCGGTGGGCCTGAGCCAGGATCGCCTGGCTGCCAGTCTCCCCATGCTTGCTCCTCCCTTGCAGGCAGCAGCGTGGGCCCGGGTGGGCTCGTGTGGAGGCTGACAGAGCCGCTGTGTGCGACAAGGTGTGGAGGGCACGTGCGGAAGGACCAGACAGCCAGGAGGCTTTGCGGGGAGGACCAGGACCTCTGCCTGCAGCAATCCGGATGGCGAGCAGAGCCAGTGTCCAGGGCTCTAAGGCTGTGTCTCAAGGTTAGCGCTCAGCCTCAAAGACAGGGGGTCCCAGGAAGCAGGGGCTATGCACTGGGGAGTCTCTCTCCCAGTACAGATCTGGGTCAGTCTGGCCTGGGAGGAGGGCAGGAGACCAGCCAGGGGCTGGCCTGCTTCTGGAGGGGCCCATCCGTGCCCACATCCAGGAGGAAAAGGACAGTGACCAGGACAGAGAGGAACAGATGGTCGTGTTGGTGACGCTGGCTGAGCCTGGGCATCCTCCACCGTTTGGACTCGCCCAGGACTCCAGGGGGGTGGACGGGAAGGCGGGCTGATGCCCTACTACACTGCTGAGCATAGAAAGGGGGCGCAGGGGGCTAGGGACTTTCTCTGCTGGAACTGGGCCGGTCCTGAGCAAGCAGGCAGGACTCCAGGAGAGGAAGACAGGAGGCGACTGGGAGCCCATGGCAGGGAGTGAGACAAAGCTGGTGCCCGTGTGTCCGCCCAAAGCAGGCCGTGTTGCCTAAAAGCCGTCGGGGGAGGGGTGAGCCCGTGCTGGGGGCCAGATGTGCAGGCCCAGCGAGGTCAGATGGGGTGACCCCGCCGGTCAATGACAGCCCCTCATCACCCCGACACACAAAACCCAAACAGATGGCACTGGGAGTGCCAGATCTGTCAGCCTCGTCATTAACTGATTAGGGCGCAGAGGGTGCACACACAGGAGGAATCGCTCAACGTAAAAAATCCCAGGGACGACTGAAGGTGTCAGGGAAACTTATCTGCAAATCTCTCTTCATTAATGTTTCATGTGGAGCCAAATGTGTCATAATAAAACGGCTATTAATGCACTTATATTTACGATGACACGCTCAGTGCGACCGGAGCTAACCTTCCCAATCAGACTGAAAGTCTGCCTTGGACGACAGAACCAGCAGCAGCCCCTCAGCGGGTCCTCCTCTCCCGGGCCACCAGGTCAGAGCATGGAGCCAGCACGCGGAAGACAGGCGGATGGCTGGCCCTGCGCCCGCCTGCACACTCACCTCCATCTCTGAGCTGTGCGCGTGCACTTTCTGGACCATGTCCTCGGCCTCACGCATGCGACGCGTCAGCTGGGGCGAGTACTCGGCCGCGGTCAGCTCACTGTCGTAGGAACCCAGGATGGCGCGCATTCCGTCCCGCTCCTGTGGGCACAGAGGGCAGGTGGTCAGGCTGGGGTGGCCTCCCGGGGCTCCTCAAAGAGCTCAGTAGCGTTTGGATTCACAATGACCTGACAGAGCCCAGCCAGGCCCCGGCAGGGCCCCAAGCGCTCTGAACCAGCAGCCTGAGCATGACCGGGATCTTGCCTTCATACAGGCACTCCCCACAACCGCCTGGCCTTGAGCTGTAGGGTCTGTGGAGACCTGCGGTGGCCAGAGACCCCTCCCTGGAGCCTGCTGACTCCCCCATCCCAGCCAGTCCCAGCCCCTACCAAACTCCAGGAATGGTCCCAGGAACACACCGACAGGGCCAGGCCAGGAAGGAGGTTTGAATACCCTGCCTCCCGCGACTTCTGACCTGGCCTCCAAGCCACACAGCAGTCTGGAGAGATTCATCCAAGCAGCAGGCTGGAAGAACCAAAGCGAGCCTTCCATCCGCCCAGACTCTGAACTGCCCAGACTCCCTGCTGAACAGCTCTGGCCTCGGCGAGCTCCGTCTCCCAGTAGAGCTCATGGGATGCCTGGGGCCACAACCCCAGGCTGCAGATGCATCACTGTGCACCAGCCATGCCAAGGCACACCCAGGTCTCGTGGGAGGATGTACGAATCATACAGCGCCAGGACCAAGCCGCAGAGAAGTCACTGCTCGGGGGTGCCCTGCTAGAAACACCTAGTAAGGCTGAGCGTGAGCCAGAGTCAGGGGCCCCGGGAGAGGTGGACGGCTTCTCCTGCCCAGGACTGGAAGATCCCTTCTTCAGATGTTCGTGGAGGGAGACAACCTTCTGGAGGCCAACCAGGAAAGGCTGCAGGGACCCAAGGTCCCTGGGTCCAGCAACCGAGCGGCTCTGGACGGCCTGCACAAAGGACACCGTGCCAGGAAAGGAGTTGCTGTCTCCCCTGGGGGCCTGCCCACCGCCCTTTCTCACTCCCTAACTGTGGGCCTGGATTCTTCCTCAGCCTCAACAGACCCGCAGCCTGAGCTGGGGGCTGGCACCTGCCCTCCTGCCCCACATTTTGCCTACGTGCTGTCACCAGGGAAGGCCACATGGAGAAAATCAAGTCATTGTGCAGGGAACCCAGGCGTTCTGAGCATGCTTCTCATACCCACATGCACACAAACATCCTGGGGGGGCTTGTGCGATGTCAGCTCAGTCTCAGCCGTTCTGGTGCGGCCCGAGAGTCCGGTTCACAAACAGGCGCCCAGACGGGTTGATGCTGCTGGAGCGTGGGACACAGAGCTCCACGGCCTCTGCCTGGGGCAGGTTTGTCCCAGCTCCGCCCCGGGCTAGCTGGGCACCTGAGGCCAGAGCACTCATCCCCCATCCTCAGCTCCTAGATCAGTGGGGTAATCTGCTGGTCCCAAAGGACGGATGTGAGGATCGATGCCGTCACAGACGCTGTGCCCGCACTCTGCCCCGTAAGTGAGGCCCCGTGATCTCATCCATGTCAGCAGACAGACCTCCACGGGTTCACGGCCGCATCATGCACCAGCCCTGGCACTGCCTTCCCTCCCTCGCGGTCCCCGACCCTCCAGGGCAGGGCGTCCAGACACGCGACAGGGACAGCCCGTACCAGCATGGGCCCAAAGGCACATTCACGCACCCGAAACAGCCCCCCACGTCACGTTCTCTTGGTGGGAGAGGCCCTCCTTGTCCGGTGGGGAGGCAGAGCTCAGAGCTCACAGCCTGGTCATCACTCGGCGTGGACTCCACAATTAGCTGATGACAAGAAATTCAATAAGTGAGAAATTAAAGTCACAAATCCACCTGAACTGGTTGCACGTTCGTGGGAAATCTGTTTCCACAGGAAGGTTTATCGAGTGTCCTCATTTTATTGGAATCCTCTATCTTGGTATTGACTTCTACACCTGGAGCTACTCTACAGAGCGCCGCTGCCCCCGGGGGCGGGTAGGGGGCTTCCCTTCCAGAACAAGCTGCAACCATCGCCTCCACCGACCCATCCGTCCCCACAGCGTGGCCCTTCCACACAGGGCTCTTCCATCACGTCTCCAGGTGAGCCGAGGCTGATGAGGAGGGGGAGCACATGAACCAGCAAGTCTGCTGTCTGGACCTGTTCAAGAAATTGTTTTGTCATTACTAGTAAAAGTCCAAGAAACGTGCTGGTTTGATTTGATGACTTTTTAATGAGTGATTCCACTTGTGGTGAAGTTTGCTTCATTTCCACTTGAACAAATGCCGGCGATTAATCCCTGAGCAAACAGGCATCCAGTGCAGGCCGCAGAAGCCTCAGAGATGCGCCCCGAGTACAAAGCAGGAGGCTGCTTCCCACCGAGCACCTCTCCTCGGCACGGAGCGGTACAGGCAGGTTCATCCACGCAGACGTGAAGCGGGGGCTGCGGGCCGCCACCCAGGGAGCCACAGAGCCACAGCGGTGCCCGAGGCCCGCTCCACCGGCGCCAGCCCCAGCCGTCTGTGAACCAGTGTGGGCCCCGATAACCTCACGTCTGGGATGACCTTCACCGGCCCTCCTGCCCCTGGGCCTCGAGGAGCCCGACTACTGGGAGTACCCCTCCGCCCTGTAGACGGAGCCCCCCAGCCGAGGGCGGACAGACGCAGGACAGACAGCTCATGACCCTGCCCACCTCCCTGACCGGCGCTGAGCTCTGCAGGCAGGTCAGTACCAGGGACAGGACGGGTCTTCTGGAAGCTCTGAAATATGCCCCATAATGGCCCAGAGCCCGGGGAGGGCAGAGATGAGGGGTTCTGGACAAACCAGTGCTTCCTTCTGAAGCTGGGAAGGAATGACCATCCAGTCCAGGCCGTGCTCTCCCAGGAAGGAAGCTAAGGCACGGAGGTGCCAAGTTGTTCATCCAAAGCCCCACAGGGAGGATGGGCACTGGCCCGGTTCGGGGGGCCGGCAGGTGCTGGGAGCCCCGGCAGGGACATGGCTGGACTCAGGGCACGGGTGGGCTCGTGCAACAGCCCTGCAAAGGCTGTGTGATGGGGGGTGTAAGCGAACCAGCCAGCAGCTGCAGACACAACAAAGTCTGGCTCGCAGGGTCAGAGACTCTGTCTCCTCAGGTGCAGCCGAGCCACGGCAGGGACAGAGGCCAAAGGTGACGTCCCACTCTCACACCCGGAAAGATCACCCTGACCGGTGCCCAGATGAGCTGCACACCCCCGAGTTCCCAAAGAACAGGGCCGCCCTACTCCACAGGCCCCCACACAAAAGTACCCCGGCACGTGGTCCTAACCCTCACATAAACAGACCCCAAACAAACCCCCTGGGCTCCTCCTGAGTCCAGAGGGGGCGGCCAGCCCTGGAGCCCGGAGCAGGACCCTCCCTGGGGTGGAATGGAGTCAGCCCCTCATGCAGGGGAGAAGCAAAAAACGCAGTGCCCGCTCAGGGTGGAAGATCAGAGCAGAGAATCCGGACCAAAAAAGTCAGTATGCGCAGTGGGCAATCTTTAGAACAAAACAGACAGTGGTGCGCACTCATACACACACCAGCACTGACTTTGGGCGGACTGACTACACAGCAGCCCAAGACCGCAGGCGTGACAGGCACCGTGAGGAACAAGCAGAGATCCCGGCGAGAACAGCAGAACCTCGCTCTAGGAGCCAAACAAGTTCCAGAGAGAAACTTCTAAGGACCAAAGATCTAAGGTCATAGTAATAAATAAATAAATAAATAAATAAATAAATAAAAACAGATCACAGAATACAAAGGAAAACAGACCTGCAAACACAAGAATTAGGAGAATGAAACCCACGGTATCAGGTAATAGAATAATCAGAAGCAGAATAGAAGGTATGCATGCTGTGTTTAAAACAGTGAAGAAACATGGGCGCCTGGGTGGCTCAGTCGTTGAGCGTCTGCCTTCGGCTCAGGTCATGATCCCAGGGTCCTGGGATCGAGTCCCACATCGGGCTCCCTGCTCCGCGGGAAGCCTGCTTCTCCCTCTCCCACTGCCCCTGCTTGTGTTCCCTCTCTCGCTGTGTGTCTCTCTCTGTCAAATGAATAAATAAAATCTTAAAAAAAAAAAAAACAGTGAAGAAAGGGATTTAAATTATCAGCGAGAATCAATATATCAAAGAAACAAGCAAATTTAAAACAAAACAACAACAAAAAAGCAGACTAAATGAAGTCCAACAAGGTAAAAGAACAATTTAAAAGCTTAAAGAAGTAAAATAGCAATTCATCTGTGGCTGAAGAGAGACTTGGTGCTCTGGAAGAGAAATCGAAGGAACAAGCCAGAAAAAAGAGCAAAGGACAGAGAAAAAATGGGAGCCAGCAGTTGATGGCCAAGGCAGAACACAGGAGGGAAGGGTTTCCATCAAAATTAGGGAGAAAGGACAGAAAGGACAGGAAGGCAACAATCAAGGACGGACACAATGGTTGAGAAACTTCCAGAAGTGATTAAAAGCACCCACCCTCAGATGCAGGAGCCCACAGACCTTCCAGAGTGCACACACACGGTCGCGGCCCCAGCAGGCTGGCCACAGGAAAGGCGGTAAGACGCGTGCATCTGGGGCAACAGTGAGGCAGGGGAGGGGGGAGGGCCGTTCCCAGCAACAACTTCCCCAGAGGAGGGCACACAGGACGTATTCCAGGACTAAGGCAAGGGATCACAGAAGCAAAACTGAGAAACAGGAAAGGAAAACGAGCGACGGACTCGACCACGTCCCAACGCAGGCAACCGTGACTGTGTGAGATCACAAGGTGCCTGACTCACGGGGCGGGACACGGGGGACGAACGCAGCTCCTGGCCCGCCGACAGGAATGCGCGGCGACAGGTACTAGACACCTGAACAGCTACGAGACGCGACGGAGCAGGTGGGAAGGAGATGCACGCACCCACGCACACCTGTGCGCACACTCTCTCCCGAAGCTCAGTCAGACCCCCGCTGCCTCCAGGGGGGTGAGCAGGACAGGGCAGGTAGAGGTGTGCTTCTCACTGTGCACCTGTTCATAACTTCTCAACTCTGTGATGTGGAGGTACCATCCACCGATGCACAAATTAGAAACAGAAATTCAGGGAAAAAAGAACTAATATGAAATATAATAAAAGCATTTAAGGGAGGCCTGGGGCCTTAAATTGTTCCAGAAGGGATAAAGATATCATTAAGCACCCACTACATTAAATATGCACGGGGACCTTTAAAAGAGGAGAAACAGAGAAAAATATAAAAGAGAGAAAAACGATGTAAGAAAAAAGAATCCAGCAGGAAGTCTGTAACTTTAGTGTATTAGCAACCCTGAAAACTGAAAACTACTGAGCCAGCCAAGCAACACAAAAATAAGAAAAAGAATAAAACAACACAGGTATGGGGGCATAAAAGAGGCAGAAGAAACAAAGACACAGCGATGTGGTGACAGAAACGTTCCGACTGAAGTGCAGAGACAGAAATAAAGAGAACAGCAGAGCATCTCAGAATCAGGGGCAGTAGGAGCCACACCGAGACACCAGGAGCAGAGCAAAGACTTGGCTATCGGGTGAGATTTTCCAAACCTCAGATCCAGGGAGCTCAGAGAACCTCAAAAGCAAGATTAATACCAAAGAATCCACACCCTGGCATCTCCTGCTCAAACCTCGGGAAGTCCCAGGGAAGTGAGACAGCATGTGAGAGCAAGAGGGAGAAACGTCGAAGCGCCGAGAGAAAAACCCGCCAGCCCGGGGCTCTGCATCAGGTGAGAGTAGCCTTCAGAAGTGAAGGGGAAATACAGACATCCTCAGACGAAAACACCACGCGGGATCTGTGGGAGTACACGTGCCCAGAAGAGAGACTACAAGGCATAGCGGTCCGAAGTCAGATCTACAGAAAGAAAGCGTGAGATTCGGGGAGGGGGCAAGCGACAGCCAAGTGCAGTCTGTCACTTCCTCAGTCCGCACTGAGCTAAAGGTAACACTCACAGGGACAGGGCCGCCATGCCTCGGGGGGTGGGGGGCTGAGTGGCGGTGCGGTCATAAGGGACAGAGGGAGGGCCTGGGGACAGGCACCTGCACGATCTGTGAAGAGGGACAGCACTACTTCAAAGTGGACATGGACTAGGGTACAACCACACACTGTAGGGCAATCGTGAGGACGCGTTACTGAAGAAGTATAATTCATGAGTTAACACAGAAAAAGAAGGAAACGGAGTCCTATAAAATGCTCACTGAAACCAACCAAGGCAGATCAATAGGGAAGAGTGGACAAGAGCCAAAGAACAAGTGTCCACACAGAAAATGCTAACAAACATCACCGATGCCAAACAACAAGACTGGTATCATTGTGATTGATCAAAACACGCCAATTGAAAGATACCGTCAACACGGAGTAAAAAAAAAAAAAGATCCAATTACATGTCTATAAAAAACCTACTTTACAAATACAAATACCAAGAAATGTAGAAGTTAAGGGGTGGAGAAAGAGACATCGTGCTAACCTCAATCAAGAGACAACAAAGCAGACGGAGTAGCTTTATTAATCTCAGGCAAAGCAGACCTCTTATCTCCCTCTGTCAGAGGTACGAGGGGTATGACTTAATGATAAAGGGGTCAATATTCCCAAGAAGACATACCAATCCTAAACACATATGTACCTCTCAAGCGAGGGTCAAAATACATGAGGAAAAACTGACAAAGCTGCAAGGAGCAACAGACCTATCTCCTAGTGGAGACTTCCACACCCTCCATCAGTAATTGACAGATCCAGCAGGCAGAAAATCAGTAAGGATATAGTTGTACCAAACAGCACCATCAATCAACTGGATCTAATTGACGTTGATAAAACACTTCATCTGCCAACAGCAGGACACACATTCTTCTCCGGCTCCCATAGAACACTCCCCAACACAGACCACATTCTGGGCCATAAAACACACCTGAACACACTTAAAAGGACAGAAATCATACTGAGTAAGCTTTCAGAGCACTCCAGAATTAAAATGGAAGTCAGTAACAGAAATATAGCTGGAAAATCCCAAACTTAGAGATTAAACAACACTTCTAAAAAACACGTGGGTCACAGAACTCTTCAGAGAAACAACAGTATTTTTAATTGAATGAAATAACACAACATGCAGCAGGGCTTCGAGGAACACGCAGCACTGAATGCATACTGTAGGAAAGAAATCAAGTCAACCATCCAAGCCCCCATCTTAGAAAACTGAAGAAAGAAGAGCAATGTAAGCCTAAAGCAAGCAAAAGAAAAGAAGTAATAAAAATGAGAACAGAAATCAATGAAATTGGAAACAGGAAATCAATTGAGAAAAATCAACAAAACCAAAAGCTGGTTTTTTGAAAAGATCAATGACATTGATGAATGTCTAGCAGGCTGACCAAGATTAAACAACAGAGAGAAGACAGAAAACACTAATATCAGATGTGATAGAAGGGTCATCACTACTCATTGTGGGGACATGAAAAAGAATAGGAATATTATGAACAGATCCATGCCCAGAAACTTGATAACTTATATGAAATGGACCAATTCCTTGAAAGGCACAAACTATCACAATTTGCAGGAAGAGAAAAAGAAAATCTGAGTCAGCTTATATCTACTGAAAGAAGTTGAATTAATAATAACCTTCTTAAAAACAAGGCACCAGACTCAGGTGCTTTCACTGGGGAATTCCACCAACTATTTGAGCAGGAAATTGTACCAATTCCCTAAAATCTTCTACAGAAAACAGAAGCAGCCATACATACATGTTTGCGTATGATACTGTAACGGTACACACGACATGTATTTGTCAAAACCCACAGACCCACACAAGAGCAGACCTTAAACCATGGACCTTAGTCAGCAATAACGTGCTCACACTGGTGCGCTCGTCGTGATGGACGTGCCCACGGACAAGGCGGGACGTGTTAGGTCGAACTGTGGGGTGCGGGAAATAATACGGGGGGCTCTAGACCATCTCCTCCGTTCTTCTGTAAACCAAAACTGTTCCAAAAGCAAGTTTATTAATTAAATTATAATTCTAGATATAGATTATTTACATCCCTTCTCAAAACAAAAACAAAAAACCCCGCAAAGAGCTGTAGAGGAGACAGTGGGCGAGAGACTGACCCCAGCACGGAGGTGGTCTGCCCCTGTCCTCACTCGGTGCGAGTCAAAAGATAGCACAAGTCCAGCCTCAATGGGAACACTGCAAGGCAGCCAACCGAGCATTCTACTCAGCAAAAATGTTCTTCCGAAGTCAAAGCGTAATGAATACATTTTCACACTGGGAAAAACTGAAATATTTCCTCAGCATCGGATCCACACCAAAGGGCATTCTGCAAGCAGAAGAAAAATGATCCCAGGTGGTTGCCTAGAGATGCAGGTGGTAATGAAGAGGAATAAAAAGGATGACAATTATACACACACACACACACACACACACACAAAAACACAACAGTAACTAACTGGACAGCCACATGCGAAACAATGAAACCAGACCACTTTCTTACAGCATTCACAAAAATACACTCAAAATGGATTAAGGACCTAAATGTGAGACCTGAAACTATTAAAATCCTAGAAGAGAACGGCGGCAGTGACTTCTTCGACATCGGCTGTAGCAACTTCTTACTAGATACATCTCCTGAGGCAAGGGAAACAAAAGCAAATATTAACTACTGGGACTACATCAAAATAGAAAGAAAGCTTCTGCATGGCCAAGGAAACAGTCAACACAACTAAAAGGTAACCTACTGAATGGGAGAAGATATTTGCAAATCACATCTCTGATAAAGGGTTCGTATCCAAAATATAAAGAACTGATAAAACTCAATACCCAAAAAAACAAATAATCCAGTTAAAAAAGGGGCAGAAGACATGAATAGACATTCTTCAAGGAAGACAACCAGATGGCCAATATACACACGGAAAGATGCTCATCATCACTTGGCATCAGGGAAATGCAAATCAAAATGATGAGGTACCACCTCACACCTGTCAGAATGGCTAAAATCAACAACACAAGCATCAACAGGTGTCATCGAGGATGCAGAGAAAGAGGAAGCCCCATGCACCATTGCTGGGAATGCAAACTGGTGCAGCCACTCTGGAAACAGGTGGGGATTTCTCTCTCTCAGAAAGTTAAAAATAGAACTATCCTATGATCTAGAAATTGCACTACTAGGTATTTACCAAAAAAATATGAAAACACAAATTAGAAAAGATACATGCACCCCTGTTTATTGCAGCATTATGTACAATAGCCAAACTATGACAGCAGCCCAAGTGTCCACTGACTGATACATGGAAAAAGCAGCTGTGGGTGTGTGTGTGTGTGTGTGTGTGTGTGTGTGTGTGTGTGTATTCCACACTGTGGAATATTACTCAGCCATGAAAAGAACGAAATCATGCCATTTGCAATGACATGGATGGAGCTAGAGAGTACAATGCTAAGCGAAATAAGTCAGAGAAAGACAAATACATGATTTCACTCGTATGTGGAATTTAAGAAATAAATGAGCAAAGGAAAAAAGAGACAAACAAAAACGCAGACTCTCAACTATAGAGAACTACAGAGAACACACTGACGGTCAGCAGAGGGGAGGGGCTGGGGAGGGGGGAAACAGGTGGTGGGACTAAGGAGTGAACTTGTGATGAACCCGGGGTGTTGTATGGAAGTGATGACTCACTCGATTGAACACCTGAGACTAATATAACACTGTAGGTGTACTACACTGGAATTAAATTTTTTAAAAAAAAATAATGGTATCTTTTCAGCTACAAAACTGTGTATATAAAGTACTCAACAATAATAGTGGAGCAAAAGGTCAATAGATGCCGTGTTTTAAGGTCCCTTGAATCATCTAGAAGAAAGAGATGTATTTATTTTTATGAGACTCTGACAGTCTGTTATAATCACAATAATAGGCACTAAAAAATTGCATTAAAGCATACATAACTACAAGATAATGAGGGGGAAATGGTTTAGTCTACAAAAAGTATTAAAAACAAACAAAAAAGAACACAAGCAAAAGGCAAGTAGTGAGATGGTTAATCTAAAAGCAAATTTATCAGCGCACCTGGGTGGCTCAGTCGGTTGAGCCTTCGACTTTTGATTTTGGCTCAGGTTGTGATTTCAGGGTTGGGAGACCAAGGCCTGGGTTCCTCACCCAGTGGGGAGTCGGCTTGGGATTCTCTCTCCCCCTTGGCCCCTCCCCCAGCCCCCCCCACTCACTTGTCCACGTGCACTCTCTCTAAAATAAATACATAAATGTTTAAAAAAATAAAAGCAAATTTATCATTAATTGCAACTAAATTAAATATTTCAACTAAAAAAACAAAGATTTTCAGACTGAATAAAAATACAAAATCTATCTCTAATCTGTGTAGGAGTGACATCATAATAAAATAATGAAAAATTATCAAAATAAAACTTGAGAAAGTAAAAGGCACAAAGGCAATATAACAAGGAAGCTGATACATCTGTATTAATATCACACAAAGGAGATTCAAGATCAGAAGAACCTATAAAGCCTATTTCATGATAATAAAAGGCTAGATGGACCAGGAAGATAATTATTTTCAGTCCATATGGGCCTAATAAAGATATGCTGCCATAATTGACAAAATTAAAAGGAGAAATAGGCAAACTTAGAGTGAAGCTGGGAAATTCCAACAGAGGTCTCTCAGGATTGGAGAAAATGGGAGAAACATCGCTGAGGACATGGAAAATCCGAACAGTGTATGATTAACAACTGACATGCAGATATTTATAAGACACCGCAACCAACAATGCAGACCACACATGATTTTGAAGTGTGCATGGGCCATTTACAAACACCGGCTCCCTAGGGGTCATACAACACGTCCCAGAGTATGGTCTTTGAACACAATGAAACTAAGCTATAAATAAATAATTCGGTGATCACAAAATGTTGGAAGTTAAATTTATTTCTAAAAAAAACCTGGTAGTCAAAATAAAAATCACAATTAAAATTGATAAATATTTTGAAATGAATGATAAGAAAAATACAATGTATCAGAACTACAGTATGCAATCATCAAATAGCTCAAAAGTTAGAACAAATTAAAAAGAAAAAAGTATAAAAATAGAAATTAATGAAGCAGAATACTTACGGTACAGAATCAAGAATGCTAGAAATCGGTTCATTCAAGTGACTAGCAAGACCGATAAACTCTTCATGAGACAGTTCAAGAGAGAGAGCACACACATAACCAAACAACCAGATTGAAAAAGAAGACACAACCACAGATCATGAAGATGAATGATCATCCATAAAGAAAATTTGACTGACTTTGAAGTTACTAAAAGAAATCAAAGCCCCAATTTAAAATCTTCCCAACATGAAAACTCCACTGGCCCAGATGCCTTCACTGGTGAAATCTATCTAACCCTTAAGGAAGAAATGCCCTGATCTCATACAAGCTATTTCAGAGAAGAGAAAAAAAGAATCCCTGACTCATTTTATAACGTCAGAAAAACCATGACATCAAAAGCTGATAAGGACATTAGGAGAAATGAAAATTGCCAGAATTTCTTCTAAAGACAGAGGCAAAATCCCTATCCAACTTATCAGCAAATCAAACTAGACATTACTTAGGAAGGAAAACCATACACAAGTTTGCTTATTTCTGAAATGCAAGTTTGGTTTAACATTTGAAAATCAATTAATTTGATTTTCCACATTAACGGAGTAAAGAAAAATCACATGATCATCTCAGTACATGCAGAAAAAGCATGTGATTAAAATTCAACATTTATTCATGGTGAAGACAATAAACAAAAGCCCTCTTAGCAAATGAGGACTGGAAGAGAACATGGTCTGCAATAGGGAAGTGTGAATATTTTCCTTCTGACGCACCAGCTACCAAAGCACTTCTGTTCAGAACAGTGCTGGAGATCCTGAGCAGCAGAAGAAGGCAAGAACAGCCATAAAGGTACAAAGAATTAAAAGCTATTATGAGTAGGTGACACATTGTGAACCCAGAAAATCCAATGGAATCCACAAATAACTTATTAAAATTAATTTAGAATGTTGCTGGATCAAAATCAATAATCAAAGTTTAATTATGTTTCTGTGTAGTAGCAAAAAATTGTTAGAAAAATAAACTTGAGAAAAGATGCTATTTATAATGCCACATAAAAACAAAAACACAAAAAAAACAAATCTATGAGATGTCTACCTAGAAAGCCCTATAAAACACTGACAGGGGAAAAAAAGATGACCTAAAAGCAGAGAAGTGTATACCATGTTCATGGATCAGATGCACACTTACCAAGATGGTGCTTAATCATTACACTCCCAACAGAGATCTCGGCGGGTTTACTGGTGAAATGGACAGGCCAGCTTCTCAACTCCACATAAAAATGTAAAGCGTCACCACCAGCCAAGGCGGTCAGGGAGGGAGGGCTGGCTCTATCAGGTATCAGGGCTGAGCAGAGTCCCCGTGACGAAGGCAGAGTGGTCTGGGCAAAAAGACAGAGAAATGGACCAGTGCAGAGGGGGACCCTGGCTTTACCACACAAGCAGCCCGGTGGGGTGGTGAGAGAGGAAGCGTGTCAATAACTGGCATCGAGCTGACTGGACATCGTTGTGGGGGGCGAGTGAGGGGGAGCTCGCCACGGCACAGTCAAGCTTCGTGCTCTGAGTCTTAAGGGAGGAAAGACCCCCAATAAAGAGGAAAATACTGACACATACATCAGTGACCATGGGGCAGGTGAGGGTTTCCTAAAGAGGATGTGGGAAATGATAAGCAACGAGGAATGTTCACAGGATAAATTAGATTGCATTACAGTTTAGATCTTACGGGCAGAAGGCATCTGCAGTGCAAACACCTGACTAAAGGCCAGTGTGCAGAAAACAGGAACAATTCTTACTGATCATAAAGACAACAGCAGAGGAGAAAACTAGGTCGTGGATGTGCCGGGCGCCTCACCCGAGTGGCCTCCACACACCAGGAAGCACATGAAGAGGTGTCCGCCCCATCCACATTCTGGGAAATGCCAACTGGAGACACAAGGCCGCCCCGCCACCCACCCTGGAATGCACCTGCCTAAATGAACGACACCCTCAGGTGAGGGCAGGCTCCGGAGCAACAGCAGTGCTTGTTGGCTGTCAGCAGGCGTGCACACCGTCACACGCGCAGAAGTGGACCCCTCCCGTGGCCCACGTCACGTGCCCACGGTGCAGGGCGCTCCTGGGTGCTCAGACACCAGCAGATCTAGGTGCACCAAAACACAAGAGAACGTTCACACCAACGTTGTTCACATTCGCCCAGAAATAAAGAAACTCAAAATCATACAGGAACGCATGCATGAAAAAGCATAATGTGGTCCACTCATAGAACAGAGATGAACTGCCCACAGAAACCTGATTTTGAGCAAGAGAAAGCAAATACAAAAGATCATGCGTTGTAGGATTCCACTTATGTAAAAGTTAAAAACAGGGACGGCGGGTGCACGGTGTTAGAGAAGCATCGCCTTGCAGGGCGGGGCGGGAAAGGGGGGCTTCCAGGGTGCCGGTGACGGCGCCAGTCCCACCTGGGAGCCCAGCACGAATGGACCGGCTTTGCTCTAACTCACTGGCTTGTCCTCTTAGGACAGCACTTGACGTATGTGTGCTGCAGGCCAGTGCAAAGCTGAAAAAAATACATGTTGAACAAAAAGATTCTGCAGTTTTAGAAGCATGGCTATGACCGTACAGTCACGCTGACAAACCCCTCATCAGAAAGAAACATCGAGACCAAAGGCCAACTCCCTGTGGCCGCCGACCCTCGATGCTCGGCTCCAGAGCCCAGGAGGGGCCCACATGAGACAGGAGGGGTAGCATCCAGGCCGGTGGGGAACCCACGGGCAGGGTCCACCGTGGGGCACCATCTAGCGGAGCTGGGTGGGGTGGCGCCGTGGGGCTGCCCCAGGGAGTTTGAACATTACACTGCACGGTCTGGAAAGGGGGCGTCCGGGGGCTTCTGAGCAAGGAGTGCCGAGGGTGAAGACTCGAGAGGGTTTGCCCAGAGCTTTGATGACAGTGGAGCGACGGGTAGGGACAGGTGAAGCATGAAGGAGTCAGACGTCCACGGATCGGGAGCCAGGCCCCCCAGGACCGGACGCCAGCGCGAGGGAGGCAGCAAGCCCTGCCAGGAGGCCCAGGCTGTGCTCCCGAGAAGTCAGCCTGGGGTCTCACAGACAGCACTTTTCCCCAAGTTCTCCCAGGGATACTGGGGGAGCCGAGGGAGCAGATGCGCCTCCCCCAGCGAGGCCTGCGCGATCCTGGTGGGCACGGGGCTCCGCAGCCGGCTCGGGCAGGCGCTGGGCGCAGGCAGGCGCTGGGCACGGCCAGGCTTCCACAACAGGCAGCGGAAGGCTCGTAAAAGCGGCAGAAATTTCGTCTGGGCTTGGTGAGATGCCTCCAAACGCACCAGTGTCACCCTGGTCCATCAGCTGGAGGAGCCGGCCCACGGTCCCACGCGCCACTGTCCCTGTCTCAACACAGAGGAGCACTCAGGCCCTGGGCCCTGCTCCTAGTGGCTCTCTGGGGGCCTCGGAGCCTCTCGTGTCCACAGCCACCACAGTACCCCCTGGGGCTGACCGGCAAACACCTGACGACATCCCATTCCCACCTCTGGGTCCTATCGCCTTCTCTCTGCTGCCTTCAGTCCTCACAGTCTCGAGCGGCTCAGAGCAGGCCTGACACAGGGCGGCGAGTCCACCAGCAGCATCGGGCGTCCCCACAACGGCAGCAGGAGGCCAGGAGCCGGCCCCCAGCACAGACAACAGCCCTCCCCAGCTTGTCCTCAGCCAGCAGCGCCTGTGGCCAGGTGGGGAAGGGAGGACCTGCTGCTCGTGTCCTCACCAGCCGGCCGTGCTCTTGCAATTTCAACCTCCCGATGAAAAGCTCTACAACACCGCTTGTGGGAAGGAGCAGGAATCAACTGAGATTTCCCAAAGCAATCTTACTGAGATTTCACACTCTCTATTACAAATTCCATTTCATTTATGGCGGGTGTAGGATGCGTCCGCGGCACCAGCCCTGAATTGGCAGGCTCTCCCCACCAGCAGCGATGCGAGCAGGGAGCCATGCGTCCACACCGCAGGTGTGCGGGCCACACGGGGAGAGCACGAGCTGCTGTGGCCTGGCTCTGGGTCAAGCACCATTTACCGGACAGGACAGAGAGAACGAGAGCTGGGTGACGGAGGCACAGCCTGATGACAGTCACAGCAGCCCCTCCCTCTCCGAGCCTGGCCCCCCAACTGCAAAGCAGAAGCTGAGTCAGATGGGCCAGGCTTTCTTCACTGGAAGGTACTGGCAGAGGCAGCGGAGCCCGGGTGGACTCACCGCGGGGGAGATGCCCAGCAAGGCGATCTCCACGCCACGGCTCACTGGGCCCTCCCCTCACTGCGGGCTACCCACCGCCCGGCACAATGCCCAGAACCTAACAGGCATACAGTAAACATTCACTCAACCCAAGTGCGAATGGAGGAAGCAGTCGATCGCTCCACCTTCAGAACCACCATGGGAGGCAGGGGCTCATCCTCTCAGATGAGGAAACTGGCTTACTGGGTTCCCTAACTTGCTCAGGGTCCTCAGATGCTGTGACCAAGCTGAGATCGGAACCCAGGTCTGCAGGAAGCAGGAGCCTGAGGCTCGGCTGTCATGCTAAAGGCCGCGTGGACACCAGGATAGAGACGCATTTTATAAACCAAGGCTCCACAACAGCTCCTGGCCCAAGTCCCTGGGATCACAGAGCGCAAGAAGATCATGGGCAACAGTGACCCCAAGGTCTTCACCACTCGCTAAAGCACCCAAACCCCAGGTCTCTAGGACACAGGACATGACCCAAATAGCTCTAATTGTAAAAGTCCTTCCTCAAATGAGAAGGTCAGGCACTGGACGGGCTTCATCCCTCCACCCGGGCCCTCCCCAGGGAGCTGACCGCAGAGCTCAGGGAGGAGCCCCTCTGCCAGACCCTCCCTCGGAACACTGCTCTGCTGACCGGACAGAAATCCAGATGACTAGGGCTCCGAGCACGATGACCAATCACTGGGAAGCATCCCCAAAAAGACCAAGGGAGGCCATGCTGCTCTGCGTCCTCAACTGAAAGTTCATGTCCAGGGGCGCCTGGGTGGCTCAGTCGGTTTAAGCTTCTGCCTTCGGCTCAGGTCATGATCCCAGGGTCCTGGGATGGAGCCCCACATCGGGCTCCCTGCTCAATAAAGAGCCTGCTTCCTCCTTTCCTCCCAGCTTGTGCTCTCTCTCACTATCTCTCTCTCAAGGAAATAAAATCTTAAAAGAAAGAAAGAGGGCAGGGGAGGGGAGGGCAGGGGAGGGAAGTGGAGGGGAGGGG
>NC_138373.1:1329919-1375254 GCF_054177405.1 Leptonychotes weddellii
AGGTGGGGGTGGGCAGGCTCCCAGGTAGGAGCCCGCGGTGCCACCCCAGGAGCGGGGGCAGCACGGAGGGTGGGGTGCGTAAGGCGCCTCTCCAGAAGAACTTTCCAAGCCCCACCTTCTACCTTGTCACACCACTTGTGCGTGTGGGTGTGCCCCCACACCTGGGCCCGCAGGCGTCCCCTGTCCAGTGCTCCCTCAGCTCAGCCGCATGGCCTCACGCGCCGCAGGGTCTCGGCACCCGCTTGCTGACGCCTCCGCAGGGCCCAGGACACCAGACAGCTCACACCCAGATCCACCGCCTTCACTCGTTCCATAAACATCACCCGCTACCGACCACCGGGCCCACGGGACAGAGCCACGGACAAAGAGGCCTGCTTTCGGCTCTTCACGCCACCCCATCTATGCAGACCCTGGACCCCAGACCCCATGTGGCACCAGGGCAGGCGTGAGCGACTCTGCCAGATCCTCAGTTCTGTCAACTGTGAAAGACAAGAAATCTCCCTTCATCGGCTTACATTTAGGACCAAGTAAGCTCATTTATGTAGAACCCATAGTATCAATTTTTAAATTTCAGCTCTTATTGATTATTACTCTTGACCCACTTTCTTGGAATGTCTTCCCCCATTAAACAGCAGAATACAAACCTGGTTATTCCCACTGAACCACTGGACTGCGGCCCACTCGGGGGGAAGGCGGAGGGGAGGGGGTGTCCCAGAACGGAGGACCCACTCCAGTGGGTGTCTCAGGACAGGGGCCCGCTCAGGTGGGGGAGGGTGGTCCGAGGGTGGGGACCCGCTGTGGGGCGGGGGGATATCCCAGGACAGGGGCCCTGCTGGGGGTGAGGGGACCTTCAACACACTCTGTGGCCCACCGTCTGGCCATCATGACAACTTCCTATTTAGGTCAGGCCTCTCCCTGCTTCCCTGACTGCACAGCGAGCTCCGCGGGGTAGGTGAGACATTGTCTTTCAAGCTGAATTTTCAACACCCAAGACAATACTCAGCAAAGAAAAAATGTTAAAAATGTAACTGCTGAACGACTCACAGTACTCGGTAGAAGGGCTCAATCGGTGCCTGGTCCCCCCGTTCGTGACTCCTGGGGTCAAGAGAGCAGGGGCCACCTGCCTCGATGCCCCTGCAGCAGCTCTGAGTGAGGTTCACAGGCTAGGAGGGCTGGGAAGCCACTCCCTCCGCCCTTGAGTCTCCAGGCCCCTCCCAGCCTCTGGGGGAAGGAGGGAGCTGCAGCCATGCCCCCTCGGCCCATGCCCGCCCCCTGCCCGTGTCCTCTGCCCGTGTCCCCTCTGCCCACGCTGCAGTCACGGGCTCCCTTCCAGGGCCCCGCAGGCCCCCACTGGGACCTGGGATGGAAGGAGCGGTCAGGCCCTCCAGGGCGCTCTGGCCCCTGACTTTCTGAATCACGTGTGATGACTTCTGGCCATGGGCCTGGAGCAGAGCCAAATGAGAGGCTCCATCCCCACACTGAGTACCCCCTGTTCCAGGTGCTCCCAAAGCCGAGCGGGCTCCCAGCCTCAGGCCTTTCCTCCCACAGGCCCGGCAGGCACAACGCGGTGCTGCTTCCCGAGGGGATGGCTGTGCCGAGGCCCCGTGAGCGACTGCCCCTCCAGGCCTGCCGGACAGCGAATGGGGCGGCGGGGCTGGAGGGCTCAGGGACAAGGCTGCTGCCACCCCAACTTGGCTGAGGCTTGACGAACAGAGGAGCCCTGCCTGGAGGAGGAAAACGGACTCCCGCTTCCCTCAGCGAGAAAAGCAGCGGCGCTCTGCGGGACTGGGGACACAAGCCCCAGGCACTCACCGAGCCAGAGGTGGGCGGGAGAAGCGAAGCCGAGGTGGCTGCTCACGGCGGCAGCCTCCCGGCACCTCCGCCGCAGGGCAGAGAAGCCCCTGGCTGGCGGTCGCCCTGCACACCGGGCCGCAGCAGCCCCTGCCGGTGCCCCCTGCTCCCCCCTCACTGAAGACAGGCAGCGGGACAAGCAGGAGGGTGGCCCGCACGGCGGAGTCACAGCCCAGCAGGGGGGCAGCTCGCCTCCCGGGTGCTTGCGGGGTGACCACGGCGGGGTCCGAGGAAGGCCCCCCCTCGCCTATGCGCTGCACCACCGGGCTTGGGCTCCTCCAGCAGCGAAGGCCTCAAACAGCCGTGGATGTTTCGAGGCCAGCTGAGTCTGCAGAGCACAAGGAAGCAGCCGTAGGACGACTACTGCACAAATCTGACTTCCAAGACCCTTAATTTGCTTAACCTTCCCTGCTTCTCAGCTGCCCTCCCTCTGCAGAGGGACTGGACTCGAGCTGCAAACCCGGCTCTCCCACTTCCTGGCCATGCTTCTGGCAAGCTACTGAATCCCCGGAAACCTCCTCCCTCCTCTGGAAAACAGTGCCATCTAAGACGGCAGTGGACTGAACGCAGAGTCTTGGGCACGTGCCACGTAAATCCAGCAAGACCCATTTCTCACCCAAAGCAGTATGAAATGAGCTCCGGATGATAGTGCCAACGGTGCTCGCCTGCCGGGGGGACGTGCACTGAGCCAGCAACACCGACCGAATGTCCTAACGGTGCTTCTACCCTGTCACCAGGAATCCCGGGTTCTGATACACATCTTAAGAAATGAGTCAGAGATATGGCCAAGAGCTGCATGCAAGGATGCCGCTCCCGCCAGCAAAACTAATGAAAAATTAAAAACAATCTAAATTTCCAATAAAGAGTTTAATTCTGATATATCCGTATAAAGGAACATTATACAGCCACTGAGGGTTTTATTTTCCAAAAACTGTTAAAACTATACTTTCAGGGATCATTTCTATAATTTGTTATTTTCAAAAACTGTTTAATGACCCAAGCATTTGTCACAATAAATGTTAAGTGACAAACAAAGGACACAAACGGGTCTTGTCTGTTCTGTTCTTGCCAATTTTCCTAATACCTGGAATAGCTACAAGACCACAGCTGATCCCACAGCACCCGGCCCTTTGTCATTAGCCAGTCATGGATGGATGGGATGGACGGGTGGATGGGTGGATGGATGGACAGATGGGACGGATGGATGAGTGGATAGATGGATGGATGCATGGATAGATGGATAGACAGATGGATAGAAGGGTGGGTGGGTAGACGCATGGATGGACTGACAGACAGATGGACAGACGGGTAGGTGGGTGGGTGACGGATGGATAAATGGATGCACGGATGGAAGGATGGATGGAAGGATAAAGGGAGAAGGAGGGAGGAAGGAAGATATGAAGAAAACATACAAACATGATTTCAATGAAATGTCTTCTTTATACTTTTTAGCAGTTTCCAAATGCTCCACAATGTACAGTATTACAATCGAGAAAAACAAGAGGTGCTCTAGGTTTAAAGGGGTTAGGGGTTCCCGGCACCTCCAGACACATGAGCCTGGAGCCCAGTGAGCTAAGGGGACGCTTCCCCGATTCACCCTCAACATTGACTGTGGCCACACCACAAGGAGTCAGAGCCCTGGGAGGGGAAAGACCACAACCCACGGCAGCCTCCGAGGGTGGACATGCGCCGAGACAGAGTAGGAGAGGAGGAGTCAGGTAGCTTGGCGGAGCTGGCGGGAGAATGCCAGCAGGGCCAGCCGACCCCAGACCAACAGCTGTGCCACCATGGGCAACCGCCATGTGCAACCGTCCACCACTGGAGGACGCCGGCGATCTCTCCACTCTGGACTATCCCCCATAAAGCTGCGAGGAGCAGTCCCGCACATACGTTCTGTTTCTGCAGGAGAAATGCCCAGGGTGCAACTGCTGGGCCATCTGGTCACTGCAGTTCGGCTTTTAACAAATAGAGACGTTATAACCCAGAGGGCTGGGCCAGTTTACATTCCCACCAGGATGGTTAGGATCCTGTTTCTCCGCATCCTTGCTAGCACTTGGTGTTGTCACCATTTTTTATTTTAACCATTCTGAGGTGTGCGGTGATCCCTCACTGTGGTTTTACTTGCATTATCCTGCTGGCTAATGATGCCGAGCATCTCTTCCTGTGCTCATCTGCCATCTGCATGTGCCGGTTTTCTTATTAGGTTTTCTCTGCTATTGAGTGTTCAGGTTCTTTATAGAGTCCAGCTAACAGTCTTTGTCGGACACACGGCTTGCAAACACGCTCTCCGTCTGCACGCATCTCTGCAGCTCAGACCAGGGTCTCTCACAGGGCAGAATGTTCAGTTGTTACAACGTCCAATTTATCACTTCTCCTTTTATGGATCGTGGTTTTTTTTTTTTTTAAGATTTATTTATTTATTTGAGAGAGTGAGAATGAGAGAGAGAGAGAGTACATGAGAGTGGGGAGGGTTAGAGGGAGAAGCAGGCTCCTCCCCGAGCAGGGAGCCCGATGCGGGACTCGATCCCGGGACTCCAGGATCATGACCTGAGCCAAAGGCAGTTGCTTAACCAACTGAGCCACCCAGGCGCCCTGGATCGTGTTTTTGATGGCCCAGTTGAAGAACTCTTTGCCTAGACCCTGAAGGTTTTCTTTCTCTTTTTTTTAATAAAACTTTTGTACTTTTACGTTCTACGTTTATTTTTGTGGTTACTTTTTGTATAAAGTGTGCGGTTTGCTTTTTTGCTTATGGGTGCCTGAGTGCTCCAGCGTGACCTGCTGAAAAGGCCATCTTTCTTTCACCAAACTGCTTCTGCATCTTCCTCAAATATCAGCTGATCCAAAACAAGCCAAAGGAAATTATTAATAAAGATGAGTGCAGAAATCAACAAAAAAGAGTGCAGAAAACAATAGAGAAATCAGCTGAGTCAAAAAATGACGCTCTAAAAAGATCAATAAAATCGATAAACCTTTAGCTAGGCCAACCCAGGAAAAAAATAGAAAAGATTGGATAACTGAAATTGGAAATGACAGAGACAGTATCACTGACCTTACAGAAATAAAAAGAATTATAAAAGAATACTATCAACGACGAGACGCCAAAACTCAAACAACCTAGTGAAATGGACAAATCCCCACAGACACAAACTACCAAAACTGACTCAAGAAGAAATGAAAAACCTGAACAGACGTGTCACACGTAAGGAGAAGAACGAGCCACCAGAAGCTCCCCGTCATCCCCGGGAGGACCGTGAGCCCTGCTTCTCCTCTCCTGGGCGTGCAGGGGCGTCCGTGTGTGAGCTTCTGTTCAGACCCCAGGGCCCCGCAGGCTCTGCCGTGTTCCCCCAGACGCTCGCACTGGGTGCTTCCCACCGCTCTGTCTCCAGGTTCAGGGATGCCTCCCACTGTCCCCCGAGTCCCACTGCTGGGCTCAGCCACTATGCGCCTGTTTGGGTTCCTGTACCGCCAAGTCCGGTCTAACGCGCCCGGCCTCACGGGCTCCAACTGTGGGACGAGAACAAAGAGCAGAGCCCAGAAGGCTCAGCACACAGTGTGCCCTGGTCCCGAGGTCCCAGCCACCACCTTTCCGTGTCTTTTATGTTTGTTTTACACATACTGTCCAGGGTCGTTACCTGTCCTCAGCAGAAGGAGAAGAACATGCGCCCTCTCTACCCTCCTAGACACAGCAATGTCGGCTGCTCTTTGAAGGCGTTCAGCAGGCCTAGGGGCCGGGCACCGCGGCTGATGCTGCCCTCAGAAGCTCACTTTAGGAGCCAGCAGGTGTCTAGCACTGCTCTGGCCTCAGAGGCGATATTCCCAATGTGTGAATTAAACCTGACGAGGAAGGGCTGTGAGGACATCTAAGTCAGCGACAGACCACTCACTAAACCCCCTCCACCTGAGGAAGGTAGGACTCCATCAGAATGGTATTACTTCCCTGCTGCGAAGATGCCACTGACCACCAAGGCCGCCAAGGAGGGGGGAAGCCAGAGGGGAGACTCACTCTGGTGCCCGTCCACCCAGCTCTGTTCTAGCGAGGCACACGCACAAAGGTCAGGGAGAACCACGCCCCTGTAAAAGGTGCTATTAGGGAGAAAGACAAAGACACACAGGCCCCATGCACAGGCGCAAACCCGGGGCCTCTGGACCACTGCGGCCCAAGCACACCCCGCGACGGCAGCCACATTCCCTCATCTACAGCCCCGCACACATTTAGCCCCGCGCAGTTCCTTCTTCTGGAGAGCGGTACTAAGAGCCAGAGGACACGGCCACCAGCTGACCCTCTGGGCGGAAAGCCCCTCGCCAAGGAAGCCAGGCTGCCGGCAAGAACAGCGCTGCACCTGAAAAGTTTGGTCCCCACTTTCTGCATCCTCTTTCTTTATAAAATTGCTTATGCAAAGAGATTACCATGCATAATGCATTCAATTATGCGGCGTAAGATGTGGCCTTAATGGAGAGAATTCAAGTCAGCCTTGTAGACACTTCAGGAAATACTTAAAAAAAAAAAAAGACTGTATGCCACTGACTTTCAAATGTATTTGAATCCGCACACCTCTCACTACCCATAGGGACACAATATAAATATATAAACGAGTGCTCATCTCATTTCCCACTGTTCTCCTGCATGATGAGGTGCCTGGAGCTGACACCTCCCTCATTCTGGGCGGCAGGGCCTGCATTAGCATGTAAATAGCTGGCAGATACCAGGAAATGAAAGCAAGGAAGAGCTCTTTAATTAACTTGAATCCTCTGAAACGCCTCAAAGCAATCTGCTCTGACGGGAGGAGGCCCTCCCTGGCCTGGAGGGGTCCTGCCGGGCCAGCACCGGGGGTGTCTGGAAGGACCGGCCTGCAGAAGGGACACTTGGGTATGTGGCCACAAAAGGCCAAGCCGCTGTCCCCTGGAATCTGAGCTGCTCCACTGAGCCACGCCGGCCCAGGGGCAGGGTTCTGGGCCCTGAGCCCTCTCCCACCACTGTGCGCAGGGAGGTCCCAAGCTGAGGAGTGAGCACTGTCCCAGGCCGCGGGCCAGGCCATCTGCCGCGCCCACACCCAGCCCGCCCACACAGAGACAGTGCTGTGTCCACGGCTGTGGGAGCTGAGAGCCAACGGGCCCCGGACGACCCGCCACTGGACAGCCCCACACTCGTCCTTCTGCAGGCAACAGGGAGGTGGCAGTGGCTTTGGGGCTGTGAAGTGCCTGGGTCCGGCCGGGCTGGCAGCATGTGGCTCTGCGATTACACGGGACCCCGGGTCACCACTGACCACGGTCTGGCAGCGGGCGGCGGGAGCACAGGGACGTGCGGAAGTACACAGGACGACCAGGGGCCCAAAGCGGACAGATGCCATGTGCTGAGCCGAAAGCGCACCTGGGGGCAGGCCCGAGAGGACTCGAGCCGGAGCGAAGGCTCAGGGCCGACAATGTGCAGAGGCCCGCACGGGTCTGAGGAGGCAGCTGCTGAGCCCGGACGCGGAGGCGCCATGACCATCGGGTTCTCCGGGGCGGCAGAGAGCCATGGGTCCAGTGAGACCATGGCTAGGGCATGGGCAGCAGGACCGCTGAGCTGGACTTAAATGTACACACTCTGGGGGGTCATGCCACCACGCCAGGGCTGCAGGTCTGGCCACGGGGCACCAGGGAGAAGCCATATGCCCGGAAACGGTTCCTTAAAAGCCCAAGCACTGGGCCCCAAAGAGACTGGTGTGCGATCTGGATTTTACCCGCAAGGATTTACAAATACGGTCTAGCGGCGGAGGCAGCCAGGCGAGCAGCCTGGAGACTGGGGCTGCTGTGGGCCATTTGTCCCTGTGACCCAGCCACCGCCGTCCTTGGTGCCCCGCGGCCTGCGTGGTGCCCACTTCCGCTCAACCTCGCCGGGTTCTGCCAGGAAGAGAAGGTGGTGTGTGCACGGAAGCCACCTGCTTGCGTGACAAGCACAGCAGGGAAGGAGGCCGACGAGCATCTCCTCCCGTGTCAAAGGCATGCGGATCACCTCCATGTCCCCGACACAGAGGAGGGAAGTTAAGGGAAGGAGCGGCACCATGTCGGGTCTGTGCCCCGCACCCCTACATCCCACAGAGGAAGCAGCAGCTCAGGTGGGAGGTCCCGCGGCCCAAGCCGCACAGAACCTGAGGCCGGGCCTCTGAGCCTACCCCGTAGCACCGTGGCCTCTAGGGCAGAGCCACCAGGAGCCAGTGGTGACGGGGAAAGTCGCCAACCCCCTGACCTAAGCCCTGCAGTCTGCACTGCTCTCCATGCCTGGAACCCGGTCCCGGGACGCGGGTCTGGCGTCTGCAGGGGCAGCTGAGGGATGAGCACAGCAGGAGGTATGGGCGGGGCCCAGCGCTCCACCCGGGGGCCGGAGACAGCTCTCCTGGCTCCTCTCCCCACTTACTTCACGAGAAAGTACCTTCGAAAGACAGATCCACAGCCCCTCCAGCCACCAAGCCCTCTCCTTATATATGCTTCTCATTACCGCCCAGCACTTCGCATTTACGCGGTGCCGTTCCTCCCAAGGGCTTACAGGTGGCTAGACGAGGCTGGCTTGTACAGGAATAAATCACGCTTCTGTAACCAGCAATGTTTCTTTAACCGGAGGTTAATAAAAATCACTGGCAAAGGCTAACCAATGGATCTAACTTACTTAGAGACTTTCATAAAGCTGGGGATAAAGCCCTTTGTAAAAGCTTAATGGAGAGCCCCAAGCAAGCCCCGGAAAAGAGGACATCCCTGACTGGGAATTGCAGGTCCCAGAGCAAGGGAAAAGGCTACCCGAATCCCTCAAGGAAGGGGAGGGGAGAGCAAAGTGGGAGCAGATGTCGCCCCAAGGGCGCCGTCGTGGCCACACAGAGGCCCACACACAGGCCTTCAGGCCAGTGTGTGTGGCCGAGCACTCAGCTCTGGGCAGCACATGATGCACACAGTAGGAATAAAGTCCACACTACTCTCCTGGTGGCCCAAAGGAGGCCAGAACAGCCCCTAGAAGAGTGCTGCCTGTAGCATGCAGCCCACCCAGACCACGTGCACGAGCCCCCACCACCCCCGCCCCCCCCCCCCCCGACCACATGGGGTGGGTGGGTCCTGCATCACAGGAAGGAGCTGCAGGGACAGCTGGCGGCGGGCGGGCTCAGGGCTAGAGCCGCTTCCCAGCGACATACAGCCCCCAGCCAGAGAATCCGCGTCTCTGAACACCCCCAGGGCCCTTGGAGGTGGGCGGTCCACTGGCAGGCAGGGTTGTGCTGAAATCCCCCCTTGCCCACCCGCCGACGCCTTCAGAGTGGGGCCACCCCTCTCGAGGACAGCACTCTGCGATGACGCAGCTTCTCGCGAGTGTTCACCAGCTGACCGGAACCACAAGGCTACCTGGGCCAGGGAGCTTGTCCCCCACTGCGCCGCTAGCAGAGGGCTGGCCAGCCTCGGCCACCCCAGACTGGACTCTGCAAGCGCAGGACCAGCAGGAGATCCTGTCCTCTCCTCCTTGGGGCACCGGTCACACCGGCTACTCTTTGAGGGCACCACCCCGCTCCCTGGCCGGAGGTTTGAGGGGGACAGGAAAAAAGCCCTTAAACACAGTAAAACTAGGGGCACCTGGGTGGCTCAGTTGTTAGGCGTCTGCCTTCGGGTCTGGTCATGGTCCCAGGGTCCTGGGATCGAGCCCCGCATCGGGCTCCCTGCTCCACGGGAAGCCTGCTTCTCTCTCCCACTCCCCCTGCTTGTGTTCCCTCTCTCGTTCTCTCTCTCTCTGTCAAATAAATAAATAAAATCTTTAAAAAAAAAAAAACACACAGTAAAACTTACTTGAGACTTCTACAGAAAATAAACACGTTAGAAGGCGCAAATTCAGGAACTGTTCAAATTCTCTCACATTCTGCCAGAAACCAGGCCCTGTACCTGGAAGGCGCATCTGTACAAACTTTGCGAACACCTTCCAGGGCTGACGTCCCCTCATGAGGACTGCGGCACGGCAGACAGGACACACAGCCCTGCTCACACCCCGGCCTCACACTAGCCTCTGGCTTCCCCTCAGGTCTACTCACTGCACCCGGTCAGGCAAGGGGGAAGCAACGGACCCTCGGCCTGGGAGCCAGCCCTGAACCCCAGGCCAGAGAGAGAGAGAGAGCCTTGTGGAGCCCACGGCTGCTCCCTCACGAAGTCCATACTAGACCGCCTCCACCTGAGCCCCCGGGGACGAAGCCATGTACCGGGCACACCACATGGTCACACGTGCGAACGTGACCCTCACACGCACCCATCCTGCACGTGCACAGGAGATGCACAGACTGACTAAGGAGGGGGCCGCCAGCGAGAGGGTCCGGGATCCACGGCAGACCCAAGGGCACCGTCTGCTTCTCCTGGGCAGACGGCCTGCAGCCAGCACGCTCCCCCCAGCCCCAGGTACTGCCGGCCAACGTGACGCCACGTTCCCCCTGTGCTCCAGACACGGTGCAAGCTGGGAATGACCTAGGGCAGAAGCAAGCAAACGGGCTTCTGGGAAGGGCCCGGGAGACGCCTCTGTCCTGGCCCGCAGCCACTGCATGAGGCCAGAGCGGACACCCGGTCACCTCGGAGCGATGCGGCCAGCCCAGAGATGTGGCACACCGTGGGCCTGGCTCCGGGGCGGTGCTGGGAGCGCTGTGGTCTGCAAGAACTCCCTCCCTCCTCCTCGGAGGTTTATTAGGGGCAGTTTGGATCTTTATGGGTGAAGTTAACCAAAAGATTATTGACTCTGAACCACCCTCCCCGCATTTGACTGTTTTCCATTTGATGATGGATGATGTTTAATACCTTCCAGTCTGAGTGCACTCTGGGTCTGTAAACACAGATCCCACTTTATTGCTACTTAATATATCACGACAGCAGGGCTGGTCCTCGTCTTCTCGCGGGCCTCCTGGGAAAAGTAGCCAACTCCATCCAACAGCCGCCTTCCAGACTGAAAACACACATGCTCACTCACACGCGTACGTGCGCACGCAGGCAGGCTCTCCGTGGACGCTCACACACACAGGTCACACAGTCACAGACACACACGTGCCCGGGCACTGACGCGAGGAGGCAGCGACAGGGACACACGGGCAGGAGCTCGGGTCAGAGTCGGACACACCCGAGCTGGGCACGGGCAGGGCGGTCTCCTACGTCTGCCCTGGGCGCACTCAGCCTCCCCCAGCCCCAGACTCCTCACCCGTAAGATGGGATTCTGCCAACCCGAGCTCAGAGCGTTTTCAAAACAGCTCCGTTCACGGAAGTACGTTAGTGTGACGGGCGTCAGCAGTCACCACTGTTGGTCCGGGTCCCACCCCAGGTGCCCGACGTTCGCTTACTACCACACAGATACCCGCGCACCCCCGCAAACCTGGAGCACACAGCACGAGGCCCCGCACGGGGGGCACGGGGGGCACGGACGAGCGGCCCCACCTACCGCCCACCGAAGCAGCGGCCCTGTTCCCACACAAAGCGCGAGCGGCCGGCCTGGGGACGCCGACGGACGGCAACATCGCCCCGGCAGAGGAACGCGCACGCCGCCGCCGACCTGGGCTCGGGCCCCAGGCGGGAGCTGTGCGAGCTTCCACACTCGCGGGTCCTGCCGCGCTGCCCTTCGCTGGATTCCCTCGTCCTTCACGTGTCACCTAGCACAGTCTCGCGTGATTCTCTGCAGCAGGGCGATTCTGAGGGACACACGTGTCCCAGCGGAGCAGAACTGACGGAGAGCATACGGGAGTCTCAGGATCACAAATCCTTCCCCAGCACACGGATGGGTCCTGCCCGGCGCTGGGGAACGGCACATGCACGTCCCGCCCAGGAGAGGGCTGAGGGCTCAGAGGCCGGGTGTCCTGAGGCAGAGGCCCCAGGCACAAAGCGACAGAGTTCAGTTCCAGCTGGGGTTCTCCGAGTCTCAGTCCCAGGCTCTTCCCCCAGAATGGAGACATCGGGAGCCGAGCGGCCGGCCCCCAGCCCAGGTGCTGAGCCCCTCCCTGACACAGCCAGGGCTGCGACCTTTGGGCGCCCACCCACCCGGGGCGGCCAGGGGCCAGAGTCGCGCACAGATCCAGAGGGGCCTCCAGCTGCTGGAGAGGGGAGGAGGAGAAAGGAGCAGCCCCGCCGGCCAGGAAGGAGGAGTCCCGGTGCAGCGTGCAGGAGACGGGCGCCACAGGCTCTCCTTCAGGACAAGTCACTGCTGCAAGTTGCGCCTGCCTCACTGAACACCCCAAACGCTGCTGCAGCCTTTGACTCTGCTACAGCCCGCGGTAAGCTCAGCAAGCCGGGAACGGCCTGTGCTGGGAGACAGTCCCCAGGAATGCTGAGTGCCTGGCCTCCCTGGGGCCCCTGGAGGCCGCTCGCACTGGGAAAGGGAACAGCGGAGCTGAGGGTGGGGAAGGCCCGGCCCCCTCCCCCACGCCGAGGGCAGAGGCACCGTCCAGGGCCCCCTCTCTGGGCAGGGACATGGAGGACAAGTCAGGGAGCAAAGGCCAGCAACAGGAAGCTGCCTGGGAGCACCCAGAACGCAGACGCGGCCCCAGCAGGCCTACCGCCAAGCAGCCCCCGGCCAAGGGCAGCCAGCAGAGGTCAAGGGCATCTGGGCGCCCCTGAACCCCCCAGCAGGAACGGCCTGGGGGCAGGTCCAGCGGCAGGACACGCAGCTACTGTAGCAGCAGCACCGGAGAGATGCCCGGCGGGGAACCACGCTCTGCGCCGCGGCCATCGTCACCTGCAGCTCCCTCTCCACTCAGGGCCAGGCTACTCCAAGGCTGGGATCTCTTCAAAACCGAGTTAAAAGGACAGCAGACCTTCACAGGACGGGAGGGGACTGTAAAGTGTGAAAGAAGACGCGGAGTCCTCCCGGGTCTGCCGGTGGCGCTCCCGGCCCCTCTGGCCACCAGGGCTAGGTGGGCAGGCCCGGCCCCTCCCCCTGCTCCCCGCTCGGCCTCCACCTCCCCCTCCAGCCAGGCCGGCCCTGGGGGACTGCAGCCTGTTTCCCAGTGAGGACACTCAGGTTTCTCCGCCAGGAGCCCCACTGGGCTGCAAGTGCCTCGGGCCCTGGCGGCCTGGATGCTGGTGAGGAGAGAGAGGCACTCACCCCAGGACCCCAGGAAGCAAGACAGAGAACACGTTAACGCTGCAGTTCAGAAATTCAATATTCAAGCAAAAATGCCCCACAAACAAAATATTAAATGTGCCAATGAAGACAGCACTGGCCCCTAGTCCCCGTGCCGTGGGACTGCTCAGAGCCCGAGCAAGCGGGCAGGCATGGTGATGCGGCCAGGAGAGCGCACAGGGCTCACAAACAAGCGTGACCGGAGAAACCCTCCGTTAGGACGGTGTCGAAGGACCCGGGGGCTGAGGTTTCACCTGCTGGTACAGAGGCGTCTAAGAAATCAAGCCACGGGCGGTGAACACACCGTCCCTGCCCCGCCAGCCCTGAGCGCCGTCCATGCCGGCAAGCGCCTGAGCTGCCGGCCAGCAGGCTGTGACCCCGGAAGGGCCAACCTCAGAGGAGGAAGGGTCACAGTGAGGATATGTGGAGATGGACAGCATGCGGGGACATCGGAGAGGACGCCGTCTGCTTCCCCTTTGAGAACAGCATAAGTGATGTGAGCAAGAGGGTTGCGGCCGCCAGGCCTGTCTGACGGCCAAGGCCCATCTCCTCCACAGTTGGGAACCCCTCAGGTGGGGCCGTGGTCACCTCCATGCAGGGAGCCCGTAACCCAGGGCATGCACAGGACAATCCAGGAGTGGGGAAAATGGGAGATCCTACTCACACCAAGTTTTATAAATACCTCCCAAGTAAACGTACTCAGATTCAATTACTTAGAATTTCATCACTGACCATGGGTCACATGCATGCTTTTCAAGTGAACATTCCATGTATTGGCAAACCCTTTTCAAAGGGCACACAGTCCGTAAGTCCAGAAAACAGTGAAGAGCCCCAGGTGGCCCGGGGGCCTCAGGCTTGTGCTGGTGGGGGAGACAGGGGACAGGACAGGGCGTGGCCTGCAGGTGTGCTCCGGAGGATGGGGCGGGGGCAGCGAGGACCAGGCTAAAACCAAGGCACCCCACATGGGCCAGTCCCAGGACCTGGAGGAAGAGGATGCACGTCCAAGCCCCACACTCCTGGGGCACAGCCCCCACCCCGCCCTGGGAATCAGCTCCCGTTACTGCTCATCTTCTTGTCCTCTGCCACTGGGAGCTGCCATTCTTTTAACTTTCACTGTTAGCGGGAAAGATACCATTTTCCAAGTTGCTAAGTTTAAGTCCTAACAGTCAATACAGACATGTCTGTAGCCACGATCTCACTGCAAGTGCTTCTGACGGCCCCAAACACCCACCCGGTGGCGGGCAGACGGGGTGGCACAGGGACTGCCTGTCTCGGGAGCCCTCCGGCCGAGGCAGCAAGCCCTTGCTCACACAGGGCACAGCACCGGTGACCGAAGGAAGGCGGGAGGGGGCCACTCATGGGCAAAGGCAGCGAGCGGGGACAGGAGACGGGGAACAGAGGTGGGACGCTGCCCCTTACCTACCACGGGCTCCTAACAGCAAACTGCTG
Organism: Leptonychotes weddellii; assembly: GCF_054177405.1. Classification (NCBI taxonomy): domain Eukaryota; kingdom Metazoa; phylum Chordata; class Mammalia; order Carnivora; family Phocidae; genus Leptonychotes; species Leptonychotes weddellii. Next base: position 1,344,309 of record NC_138373.1, read on the forward strand.
GTGAACAAGACAGAAAAGGCCCTTCCCTCTCAGGAGAGACAGAGAGGACAAGTGAGCCAAGCAGCCGGGGAGGTGGAGAGCCAGAGAACCAGGGCAGAAGCATCGGCACAGACCCCGAGGCCTGCGGATGGATGGAGGGAGGTCCAGGGTGCCACCCCTCCACACCATCCCAAACCCTATCTTAATAAACATCTTCGAATCGGGGAGGGACAAAAGGCATTGTTTTGATTTCATTACATTTCCTAACACTGCTTTTCTCTCTAGGACTGTTTCTGCTGCCTCGACCCGGTTCCTGCTGCCCCCCACCGTGGGGACTGCAGTGACCCTGGGGACAAGACTGGCTTTCTGATGCCTCGGCAAATGGCGTGCTCCCGTAACAGAACAGATGCACTTTGTTACCTCGATGGATCTAAGAGAAATGTCAGCCTAGAAAGGTAACCTGAAAAGACAATATATTAACACCTGAAAATTAAATTTTAAAGCCGAGAGGATCCTGCCTATCTTTGGAAGGAGGAGGGCCGCAGGGCTAAGCAGGACAAACGTTAAATTAGAAACCACGGGCTGGGTGACGTACGCTAGCCTCCTCCAGGCTTTTCTCGGGGATCAGGCAAAAGTGAAAGGAGGCATATGAAATAAGGAAGAAGCAAGGTCGGAATCTGAGCCTGAATTTAAAGGCTGTGACTCAGTGCCCAGGCCCTCCCCATGGTGCTGCAGGGGCTCTGAGTCCCAAGTCACAGAAGAGCCACCAACTCCACTCTGCAGACTGCTGCCAAGTTCTGAGCCCAGCTCCTGGGGCTCCCCAATAGCTGGGCGGCTCCCCAGTAGCTGGGTGCGAGGCTTGGGGATGAAGGCGGGAGGAGGAAGAAGGGCAATGCAGACCCCGCCCCTCAGGAGCCACCAGCCTTGGCAGGACTGCAGGGTGCAGGTGTGGGGACAGTAAGACAGGCACGCGGAGGGCAAACGGATAAACGAATGAACACAGCAGGCAGGGTGCTCCTCTGGGAGGTGGAGGGGATGCAGAGAGGACAGGACCGCAGTCACTGGAGGAGAGCAGGGTGCGACAAGGACCAGGACTGGATGTGGACAGTGGGGGGCCTGCAGACACCTGCAGAGACCTCATCAGCAACACCAAGGACCAGCCATCGGCACTGGGTACCATGCCAATAGAAACACGTGTGCCCATGGTGCGCGTGGTCTCTGCTGTGGCAGGCCCCTGGGCCTGGTCCGTCACACGTCCCCTTACACTCGCTCTGAAACGGACTGGACTCTGCTATTCAACACTGTTTGCTGACCCGCAACCCAGGTACCGCCTGGGGGCCAGAAAGACAGGCAGGATCTCGGGCCCTGCCCAGGGCCACTTACTCAAACGCTGCATTTCCACAAGATCCTACCTGATTTGTAGGCACATGGAGGAGCTACGCCCTAAAGGACCTACTTGTGCTTTCCGGAGGGACAGTGCAGAGTCACCGCGATTACTCAACTTCTCTGGTCTGCAGCACTCTCATCTCTAACGTGGAGGAGGTGGGTGTGATGAGGGGCACACTCAGCCCTCTGCCTGGCCACATGGGGTGTCTGTAACATCAGCCCTGGTCTCGTCAGCACTTCTCTCGGCCTACGGAGAAACCACCCACGGCCCTGCAAAATCCATCTACACCAAAGGCCCAGAGCTCCAGGGCACCCAGTGGGAGCTACTAAAGTCTTGAGTGGAGAGGACGGGCTGGGCATTGGGACAGAGAGAAGGGGGACAGCAGAGAAGGCCAGGGTGCACCAGGAAGGGTGGGCCTCAGGGTGGGCAGAACAGCCCCCAGCCTGGTCACGGTCAAGCTCCTCAGCCTCCTCATCTCAAGTCACAGGGACGGAGGGCTCTGGTCCAATTCAGCCTGGCACACCCTGGCAAGGCCCCCCAAACCCCGTGCCAGGTCCATGGGTCCCAGGACATCACTAAGGGCTTGTGTGTGGACGGGAAGCCCTGACAACACAGGTCCCAGAGCAGGACAGTGGGGACATGCTGTGGGTTAGTGACCCTTACTACTGAGAAAGGGCCGTGACTCCCACAGCAGCTTCAGTCCAACAAGGTCAGCTGGAACCCCCCAGACAGAAGACTGAAAACAGATCACACCTAAAGGCACTACTCACCTGCACACACCAGGTGCGTCCCTGCCCATGTCCGCGGCCCCCACGAGACGGCTGCAGACTCTTAAACACATGGCCAAGAGAAACCGCGCTCACCATCTCCGCATGGAGCACAGGTCACTGTGCAAAGTGAAGCTTGTGCGGTGGGGGCAGGTGCGGAGCGATCAGAGTCCCCGCTGGGGGCGGGGGTGGGTGCAGAGGGAGCGCACCTGAGAGAGCACCCGGAGACAGACACAAGCCAGGTGCTTTCGACAGCCGGCTGCTTCTCAGAAGACTGAGCAGGTGCTGGGCGCTTGCAGCCTTTCCTTCTATGCTACCTAAGCCCAGGAATTTTCAGCATTAAAAAGGAAGGCGTACAAGAGAAATCCTTTTAATGAGATTAGGAAACTCGTGGGCTCTGAAGAAGGACGCGGGAAGAAGATGAAGACGCGGATCAAAAGCAGCTGCTGTTTACGATCTTTTGGGAGACAAACGGACATCATCTGCCTTTTTGTGGAGGTAAGAGGGCAGGATGTTGAGCTGTCAGCAACCCGCCTGAGCTCAGGCGCCAGGACCGCGGAGCCTGTGACCAGGGGCAGGGCGGCTGGAGTGACACCCGAGGAGCACAGTCAGAATGTGCTCCCCGCCCAGGGCTCCTCCCCTCATGACCCTGGTCCCCACAGGTGCCACCTCAGCTAACCCTCACAGTCACCTGGGAAAAGCAGACAAGTGCCCTGAAGGCTTACATGCTTGTTCAGAGGGGGAATGACTGGAGAGACCCGTCCTAGGGCAGAGGTCACCAGCAGGAGGCCGGCGGCAGTGAGCCAGGCCCTGCCCACGCAGCGCCAGCCTCAAGGTCACCGCTCCCTGTGCTCCGTGTCCGATGTGCCCATCAGGAACACAGCACCACCCCACCCCACAGAGCTTCTACAAATAGGGAAGAAAACGCTGTGTGTGAAAAGCTTCCTCGAGGAAGCGCGGGCAAAAAGCATTCAAAGCGAAACATACTCTTACCGTGCGATGCAGACACTGAAGCTGAAATTGTGCATCCACACAGAAACCTGCACACAAGAGTGTACGGCAGCTTCCTTCAAAACTGCCGAGACCTGGAAGCACCGAGACACCCCTCGCTAAATGAGCGCGCAGGTCAACTGCCACGTGCAGTGCTAAAGAGAAGCGTGGCATCAAGCCGTGAGAAGACACGGCGGAACCAGAGCAGCCCGTCTGGAAAGGCCACACACTGCAGGACTCCAACCCCATGACGCTCCGTACAGGGAAACGTGAGTGTCTGCCGGGCGTGGGGGAGGGAGGACGGGGAGCACGAGCGGCCCGGGGACCTGAGGGCAGGGACTGCATTCTGGGAGGTGACACTGCAGGGCACACACGTGACATCGGGCACGTGTCCAACCACACGGTGCACAACACTGGGGCCAGCCCTAAGGCGAGGACGCACTCTAGCCAACGGCCGTGGAGCCGACGTGCCCAACTGAGGAGGGCGTTCGCGGGAGAACCATCACTGAGGCAGGGAAGAGGCACATGAGCAGCCTGCACCTGCCCCTGATTTTTCTATAAACCTAAAACAGCTCTGAAATACAGTCTATTAAATTAAAAACATAAAACTTTTAACACGTCACGCATTGTGTCATTCCATTTATATATGGTTGAAATGCCAAACTGAGCAGAGGTGGAAAACGGAGCAGGGGACGACGGGGCGCGTGCTTGCGGGGCAGCACGGGAAGGTCTTCGCGGTGGTGCTTCCGTGCACGAACACACATGCTAGCGCAACACCCCCACCCCCAGCCCCACCCCCAGCCCCACCTGCACGCACGCCCAACGCCTGGTTTCGATACTGCACCACAATCATGGGAGAGGTCTCCGGGGCAGAAGCTGGGGGCAAGCTACGTGGGACCTGTCCCCCCATCGTCACCACTTCCGACGATCTACAGTTACTCAACACACAAACCCAAACCCAGCGACCAGGCTGCAGCACCGGAGGGTCCCCTGGGGCTCCTCCCCCAGCGGACTCCAGAGCTCAGCAAAGTGGCCACAGCAGCGGTCCCAGGCTCCCACTAGTCCGCTCCGTCCCCCAGAGGGAGGCGCCCTTGGGTTTGAGCTCAAGCCTGCACAGCGGCCCTGCCCAGAAGTGCCCGGCGCAGAGCCCAGCATGCAGGCCTCGCTCCAGCAGGGCCAGTGGGACGAGACAGCAAAGAGAGTGAGTATGGGGTCTTTCTACCCCTTCCCAGCATTCCATCTGCCTGCACTGTGGCTGAGCATGGGACACCTTGCTTGAAGGCCAGCTCTTACAAATCCAGACAGAATATGAGAGAATACTCAGAACAGAACAATAATAAAAATAACCCCCATCAAAACTGATGGGGTATGCATTTTAGAAAACGACACACAGGGGCGCCCTGGTTCAGTCGGTGGTTCAGTCGGTGGAGCGTGCAGCCCTTGATCTCAGGGTTGTGAGTTCAAGCCCCACGTTGGGCATAGGGATTACTTAAAAATCTTAAAAAACAAAAAACAAATAGGAGATTCCATTAATCCAATAAACGGTATCTACAAGAAACAAACAGCACAAGTCACCCTCGGGGGTGAGGTACTGAAGCTTCCCCATCTGCATGAGACAAGGACACGGCGTGAGTCACTTCCGCCTGACAGTCGACTGGCGGTCCCCACAAGAAGAGGGGAAAGAAAAAAAGGAAAGGAAAGGCACGAGGGCCGGGGAGGAAGAGGCCAGGCGTGGCCCTGCCGGAGGTTTCCAAGGAGCGGGTTCAGCAAGACAGCTGTGCATGGGCGCAGGGGCCAAAACCCGACTGCATTTCCACACGCCAGTAACGCACGCACACGAGGTCAGAGTCCTCCGAGAGGCCGCTAAAACCGCACCGAGAGGCCGCTAAAACCGCACTGGAAACAGAAAATACTTGGGAAAGTGTCTAATAAAATGCATCTAACAGGTGATGTTCTCGTTCAGAAGACAATGGGCAAACGTCATGTCCTCCCAAACCAATTTACAAAGTCACTGTAATCCTTACCATATTCCAGCAGAGTTTTTCGTGTAAATGGACAAACGGATTGTGAAACGTATGAGGATATGCAAAGGACCAAAATGAGCCAAAGAATCTTAACGAAGAACAAATGTGAAGGCTGGCGACAGGCGGACGCATCATAAGCCTGCAGTACTGAAGACCAGGTGGCAGGGTAAAAAGACAGACGAGAGGAGGCAAAAGAACCGAACGGAGAACCCAGAAGCTGGACTGCCCAGGAACAGCCGGGCGGGTGGCAAAGGCCCCGGGACTCTCCAGGGGAAAGGGCTGGTCTCTCAACAGATGGGCCCAATAGATGGGCCAACCGCATGTTCAACAGAGAAAAAAACAACCTTTCTGAGAATTTCAAGTGAGGTGTAACTGACACGTAGCATTAGTTTGAGGCATACAACGTATCGACTGGGTGTTTGCCTATGTGGCAAGATGACCACCAGTGCAAATCCAGGTAACATCTGGGGGGAAACGAACCTGACACCTAGCACCTGTCACACCCAGACATCAATCCGTAAAAGGTGAGACAATAAAGCAGTCAGAAGAGAACAGCTAACTATCTCCACGACTTTGGTAGCAACAACTGTGTCCATCCAGGTCACGAAGCCTCGGACAGCGCCGACACAACGGTCAGAGAATCCGCAAGCCGGTCCGCACTCACACCAGGAGCTGCTCCTCGTCAACGGACACGAGAGAGGGGAAGCCAGCCGCAGACCAGAGCTGTGCACACACGGCTCCAACGAGAGATCTGTGGTCGGAATACGGACAGAACCCCAGGAGAGAAGGGCTGGCAGCCTGGAAACCCCCGCACGGCGAGGGCCCACCCTGCTGAGCACCAGCGGACCCAAGCACCAGTGCGGCACGCCCACAGCCCACCAGAGCATGACTGAAGCCAGAGCCACAGGGTTCTGGTGCAGACCCAGGGGCGCCCACGGGGCGGGCGTCCGAAAAACAGCCTGCAGTCCCACTGACGCTGGGCAGGGTGCACATCCTCTGCCGGCCAGCAACCACACCCTGGCATGCCCGACGCAAAGGAAGCCACCTGCCTGCCCCCCAACCGGGACCTCCACCCACCCAGCCCCCCGTGAGGACCACCACCCCACTCAGGGATCTTTCAAGGGAGGGACATCACCACTATCAAACCATGCGCTCTGATCCCCAAGGTGGTCAGTAAGACACCTGTGACCAGGAGCGCCTGGGTGGCTCAGTCGTTAAGCATCTGCCTTCGGCTCAGGTCACGATCCCGGGGTCCTGGGATCGAGCCCCGCATCGGACTCCCTGCTCGGCAGGAGGCCTGCTTCTCCCTCTCCCACTCCCCCTGCTGTGTTCCCTCTCTAGCTGTCTCTCTCTCTGTCAAATAAATAAAATCTTTAAAAAAAAAAAAAAAAAAGACACCTGTGACCTGCGTCCTCCTCTCAGAAACCACTGCACTCTGGCATCTGGGATGGGGAACAGGATATAGAAAGAAGAGTTAAGGGAAGCTTCTACTTTCATTTGTTTTTTTAATCTCTTGCTAAAAGTTAGCTTTTACTGCTGAGGTTCTATAAATAACAAAATTCTATAACCATACTGTGGAATATCAGGGGCACACTGGAAATAGCTCATTTCAAATAGGAAAATGGTTTGTGTTCACCCAGTTCCGGAAGCCAATTTTCAATTGCTTAAAATAGTCATGGTATTTTACCAAGGTGATTACACTCTCAGCTATCAGTAACAATTAAACCCTTAGACTAGAGCCGCTTAATAAGGTCTCAAAATAAAACCGCACACTCCAAGCACTGTACGTGGAAATGTCAAGCACACAAACAGGGCCCTCGACGGGACACAGGCGCCCAGAGCCCAGCCAGCAGGCCTGCGGTCGGCCTGGCACAGAGCCGCGGCGGGGGCGGGGGCGCGATACACACAGCTCTGCCCCACGGAGGTGGGTCCCTCCTCAGCAAGGACAGGGGAAGACGAGTGACCAAACTCCCTCGAGCCCCGAGAACGGCCACCTTGGAGGCGCCCTGAGGAGGAAGCACCTGAACAGGAGCAGGCCCGGCTGGTGTCTGACCGACAGGCCTCGGAGCTCGCGGGCTCACCGCGAGCGTGGACACACGGTGGGCGTGCACCTGGCACCCCCGCGCACACAGAGAAGCCTGATGAACGACTTCATTACCCCACTGGCTGGCGAGCCAGGCCCCTGCGAGCTGGACCCAGGGCGGCGCGGGAGACTGCTATCGACCCATCGGGAATGTGCCTTTGAGCAATGGTCAACGCATCAGTCAGCGCCAGGCAATCAATACCCACTCTCTCCCGAACTCAGCAAGGCCCGTGAGCGCCGCAGGTCAGCGTGGGGACGGAATGAGGCCGGGAAGGGCCATCGACTTCCAACCTGCTGAGACAGGGAGAATGGAAATTTCCTGCCTTGGGACCCAGACAGTCAGCTTGTGGGACAGAAAATGCCCGACAAGACAGCCAGGCCAAAACCTCACAAAGGTGGGGCGCAGTCTGGGCACGGAGGGCCACGGGGTCTGCGGGTGGGGGTCACACCCACCAGCTCCTGTCGCGAGGCGCGGGTTTGACAGGGATCTCCCACGGGGATTCTAACCGCTAGAACCCAAGTGACCTCGGCCAACAGAGAGGGCTCGCAGCGGCTGGCCCCCCGGTGTGGGGCTCGCACGCATACCCACTGAAACGGAGGCTGCGCTGTGCTGACAGGAAGGTTCTTCTCATACTGGCTGACGGCCAACGGGCAGATCTTCCCAGAGGGACTCACTCAGCATGAACGCAGGACCCACTGGCCCCGTGCACAGTAGCTGCTTCTCTGCACTTGAATCCCTCCCCTGCCACACAGTGAGCACACCTGCATGACCCACAGGAGATCTGAGAAGGGGAACACTTCGTGTAAGGGGACTCAACGGTTCCTGTGGCACACGGTGCTGTCACCGAGTCGCGGCACGGGGTGACCCAGAGCCTCCCAGGAGTGGCGGGCACGCACCACATCTGTGGCTGGTGTTTTTCCCTCTATGATGGATCTTACAAGTGAAGGCTGTCCCTTCTGACCATGTCCACCGATTTCGCCACCCCAGCCCCTGCCCCAGAACCACCAACCCAGCACCCGTGACTTCAGCGTTTTCAGACTCCACATGGGAAACCATGCAGTATGTGTGCTTCTGACTTATTTCACTTGGCACAATGCCCTCCAGGTCCCCCCACGTTGTGACAAATGGCAGGATCTCCTTCTTTTTCATAGTTGAGCGATATTCCACTGTGCGCCTACGCCCTGTCTTCTCTGCCCGCCCCCCCCACCCCGCTGCCAGGCCCCTGGGCTGCTGTGAACAATGCCGCCTGAGAACATGGGGTGCACACACCTGTTCCACACGCAGATTCCGTCTCCTGTGGGTAAAAGCCCAAGGTGGGCTTGCCGGATGGTGCGGTGATCCCAGGTTTCAATCCCTCGGGGACCTCCATCCTGTCTCCTCCTTCCGTGGCTTTCACATGCCCCGCGATCACTGTCCACACGGGAGCCCGTCGGGCTGGCCCATGAGGCTGCTTCAGCGCACCACACCCCTGCTTGTTCTGAAACGGGGACCCAGAGGGACTGAGCGCCTTCCCCAAGGTCACAGCGGAAGCTCCCCCTGCTCGTCTCTGCAGGAAAGCCCGAGCTTCCCCCGTCAGGGACTGCAGCCTGGCCTCACCCCCACTTACAGGCGTCCCACGCCCCGGCCACACGCAGCTCCTCCATCCAAGCCATGGACATGCCCTCCGGGGCGGGCGTGCTGTCTGCCTCTTGTTCCCGCTGCCCCCCCCTCCCCCCACCGCCTGCGGTCTGGACCCACACCAGCAGCACTGAAGCACCTTCGTGCCCACTCCCCCAAATCCCACACACGACTTTCACAAACTGAGTGCTCAGGCCCCAGCTCAGCCATGGGGGTGGCGCATGAGGGCATTTCACATGACTCCCCCGCAGGGATCACCTACAGAGCCAGGAGGCCGGGGGCAGCACCAGGGGCCCGTGTGCAGAGGTCGGCCAAGCCTGACGTGGGAAGCCCCTGGACCCAGGGCCCTGAGTGATGCCAAGGCTCTTAAGCGACAACACGGCAAGGAATGTGCCGGAGAAACCATGAAATGGCAGGCTTTTCGTAGCTGAAATATGACCTGTACCCTCGAGCTTCATAAGCAGGAGGTCCCAGAGGCCAAGAGCATGAGGCACAACTCCAGGCATCCCCCAGGCGGACCATCGATCCCTGGGATGGGCCCACTCGGTCCACACAGTGTCGGGTTTGGGGCAGACAAGAGGTGTCTTTGCCCAGCAAGCTAGACACCCCACATCTGTGCCTGGAGAGCGTTTAGGGACAGAATCAGCCTCTCTCTTCCTGTCTTCTGAAACTTCAGCACTCAAGGGAATGTTTAAGTAACACGCTCCCACAGAAAACCTTAATTTGTGTTCCAGCGGACTCTGTCGAGCCAGACGTCGGAAACTCGTCAGGCACAGGACGATTAGAGAGAGCCTGGCCCCACCCACGAGGCTGGGAACAAGAACATTCTGCCCAGAGTATCTGTACCCCACAGACAGTTCTCATTCCAAACCACGGGTCACAGACCTACCATCGTTTACCCTGTGCTCGCAGGTCACTGAAGGAAGAGAAGGCTGCCCCCGCCCACAACCCAGGGCAGGATGGACCCTGACTGCAAGAGGGAGCTCAGGTCAGCACAGCCCCCAGCCCTGCCCCTCGCCAGGAGCACTGGGTCACTGGACGGCCATCCAGAAGGGCCCACACCTGGGCCCTCTGAGTCCCAAAGGGACCACCGGGGTTTGGGGAAGTCTCTGTTGTGACTCAAGAACCCTGCGAGCATCCCAGGATAAAAGCACAGCCTGAGAAAGCCGCCACGAGTCTGCTTTTGATGCAGGGAAGCGGACGCTCTTCCGTGGGGGGTCGGGGGGAACACCAGGCAACTCCACACAAGCCTGACCGGCCAACCACGTAAACCACTGTGGTTAAGTGCCCTTCGTTTGGTAGCGATCTTGTCAACCATGGGTGCCTGGGGACCAGACACTCCAGCTGGACGTGGCAGGGATGGGCTGGGACAGCAGGTGGCTGCTGGCCGGGACAGCAGGCCTCCCGAGCAGGGCCAGCCTGGGCGCCCCCGCCATGCCCCGTACCTTCGTCAGCAGCAGGACCCGCTTCTGGAGTCTCCGCGCCAGGGCCTCCTGCGTCTCCCGCTTCTTCCTCTCCTCCAGCAGCTGGCTGCTGACCTGGCGGACCTCCTCCTGAAGCTGCTGCAGGGCCTTCTCCAGCCCGCGGGCGCTGCACGAGAAAGGAGAAAGGGCAGAGCGGTGAGGCCGGGCCCGCGGACGCCACCCCAGCCGTGGGCCCCCCAGGACCAGGACACGCTCGTCACGCAGGTCCCGAAATAGACTGCACGTGCAAGCAGCACACTGCCATTTCCTCACTGGTGAATAGCTACTTAGAGCTCTTCAGGAGTGTCTGGATTTCAAAGAGACACCCAGGGTGATCCCAGAACACGGCAGGCGGCGGGGGAGGGGGGCGCTCAACCCCACACACAATGGGAAAAATTGTCAGCAGCACAGCGCTTTGGGAGAAAGCACTTCTGAATGGGCTAAATTACCAATGAGCACTTCCATCCGGAGCACACCAGCCAGATGTGCAGTTGGGCTGGGGGAGCCCCCACCACCCCGAGCTGGAGCCCGCGCCCCCCGCGCGGCCCAGTCGGCCGCCAGCAGGAACTCTGACACCCCGGTGGGCCGGGGCACCTCTCGGTGGCTGCTCACGACAGGCCACACCCCCGCACAGCGACCTTCCCTGCGGGTCCCGCTTGGGCCAGCCCCCTCCAGGTCGACCCTTCAGACGGCGGCCCCGCCCCCCCGACCGCCCACGGGCTAACACCCAACTCCCTAGCATGGCCCTGAAGCAGCTTCAGAGCCTGGTCTTTGCCCCTCTTTCCCCCCAAATGCCCTTAGTCCCTCAGTCCTGCCTGGGGCCGCCCTCTGCTTCTGAAGTGCTCCTGAACAGCCAACGGCAGCCAGTGCCCGGCACGAGCGGGAAGAGCCTCTGACTCCCAAGACCACACAGCCTCACGATTCTACACCCGGGGTGGCCGTCCCCAGGGCCTGATGGAGGGGACGATGACCGGGGGAGCCCCCCGGGAAGAGAGCTCTGCAGAAAGGGAGGCGTACTGGGAAAGGACCCTCAGTAAGGAACTAAACCCTCAGGGCGGGGAAGGCGCCTCTTCCCAAAGGAAATCCGTACAATCTCAAAAGCCCCGGGAAGCGGAGTATCATTTGGACTGTGCCATCGGGACCGTGGAGCGCTCGCAGAGGTGGGCGGCGGGACCGCGCCGGGCTCGGGCTGAGGGCCGCGGAGGGCACCCAGGGGCTCAGCCACACCTGGCCTCCGACCGCAGCCTTTCGGCTTCGACCGCTCGATCCGGAGAAAACCTTCATCTGCAGGGACACGGACAATGCTCATTTCTCCTCTCCCACACCTGAGCATGGGGTCTTGTTATTTAATTTACAGGTGAAGGTGAACCACACACTGAGAGAGCGGACGACGGGCTGGGCCCCCGGCTCTCACTTGCTTTTGGCCGTCCGAGGTGTGACCCAGCTGCACACCTGACCGACCACACCTGCCCCCTCCGGGTGCTCCACGACCAGACCCGTAAAAACAGGCGCCCACGTTCACTTGAAACAGGCCTATTAAGAGGTTATCTTGAGTTTTCATTCCATCTAAACTCCTCATAGACCGACCTGACAATCAAGCACCGTGACAGCAACGGCACAATCACTGAACTCAGGTGGGCGGCTCGCAAGGGCCTGGAATCCGTGCTCCAACACGGGAGGCGAATGCGAATGGCCCTGTTCCCTCGTCTGTGCATGCCAGGGCAAGACCACGGCCAGCACGCCGTCCGAGCAAGCTGCTCAGAAGCTGCCCTGAGCACCGGCTTGCTGGGGACAGCCTTGGGGGAGTCTGCCAAGCCCCCCACCCCGCCGTGTGGCAGCGTGATGCCCTCACAGCCATGTGGGGGTCAGGCGGGAGACCAACCCCCCAAGAGCAGGTGGCAGCCGGGGGGCAAGCCGGGGCACAGGACGCCTGTATCTTCATCAGCTGGCTGCCAGCTCACCGTGCAGGCCCTTAAAGCACCAGCGGGCCTCAGCCCCCCGGTGTCCTACCAGAGCCCACAGCCCCGTCCTGAAGTGTCCTAGAAACAAGACTGTCAACTCAGAGGCAGCACCCCCATGCGTCTGGCGGCCCCCACGGGAAGGTGACGGGGCCTTTCATGGCTTTGGGGCTGAGCCCAGGTTAGCAAAGCCCTCGGGCCCAGGTAGAAAGAACACCTACTTCTCCCAGTGGTAAGATGCTTTCCAGGAAACCAGGAAGGGAAGGAGTAACACCAGAGGACAGGCGACCCTACAGGGCCAGCTCGGGGCGGGCAGCCCTGCCCACAGCCATGAAATGAGCTCCCCCCTCAGGGCTGTCAGCACCGCACCCCAAGGCCTGCCCTGAGGCCTGACACGTGGTCTGCGCTCAACTGCTCCAAAGAAGAACGAAGGTAAAATCCCCCCGAGGGTACGACAGGGGGCACCACCGAACGCTCCCTGGAGGCTTGCCCAGCACCATCAGTGGCCAGAGGCTCCCCCAGCAACAAGCTCTGTGGGCCCTGCACAAACCCAGGGAACGAGAGGCCCCGGCCAACCTCGTGGGGCTGCAGGCCGGCGGGGCGAGAGGAGGTGACACACAGGGCTGTCGCCACCTGTCAAGCCATCGCCGAGCCAGAACGACAAAGCCCTGACATCACGGAACAGCCGCCGCAGGAAGCAGCTGTTCCCGGGGCTGTGGGCGCCGCTGAACCAGCAAGTCCGACCTCCACTGGGGCCCTGCTGGTGCAGCCTCCCCCAGCGCCCCCGCCGCAAAGCAGAGTGTGGGGAGGGGACTCGGGTCCATGCACACAACTCAGCCACTACCATGAGCACAGGACGACCGGGCAGCAAACACACACAGGCGTGACTGGCACGTGACGGAACGTCCAGGCACAGGCGTGCAGGGCAGGGCATGGGGGCCGAGGGCACAGCTCTGTCCCACGGGAAGGGAGCAGGGGAGAGGGACCCCAACGTGGACAAGGAGGGGGCTCGAGGCAAAGGGCGTTTGAGCAGATGAGCAAATGGGAGACCACCCTCCCCGTTTAGCCACCCACCCAGCTGCAAAGGAAAGCAAAGCAAAGCAGGGCCGGGGAGGAGGAGCCAGGAGGGGCTCGCTTCTGGATACAAACTCCACGGGGACAGTGAAACGGCTGGCTGCACAGTCAGGCGGCCGGGCCCATGCGGGGATCCTGGCCTCGCAGGACAGAGGGTGAGGAAGAGCAAGGCCCTCAGGAACCAAGAAGGCCCAGCCTCCCACAGGAGCACGGTTCTCTGACGTTTCCACAGATCCAGGCCAAAGTGCGCCAGAAGAGTTGTTCAAACCACCAGCCAACAGATGGCCCTGCCCGCTTCCCCACATGCCAAGGGGCAGAAAGGGACCCTATGTGAGCACCGAGCCCAGGGCCCTGACCCACGACACCGGCGCCTGGACGGCCAACTCTTCCCGCCGGCATGTCTTCTCCGGTGAACCTCAGCCTTTATGGGGAAGCAAAGAAGAAAAACTCATAAAACATTAAACCGCTAGTTCCAAGAGTAAGCTGAACTCTGGGGTCACTGGCATTTCCGCAAGCCTTTGGGAGTCCAAAACAAAGCGCTTAGCGCTTGAAGGAGAAGTCGGCATGCCCATCGATCAATGCCTTTTTGAGCTGACGTCTGACGAAGGAGACGCGGTCTGAGCTTCTGAGAACCATCTTAACCTGCGGCCCCTTAATGTCATCCTCGCAGAAAAGTCCCTGCCTGAGAACATCTACTTTCAAGGAACAGAGGACACAGCTCACTCTAAAGTGGCAGGAGACATTTTAATGACCTTCTTGGAGACACGGCAGATGCAGGCTCTGGCCCTGCATGACCTCTGCACAACCACCCCCACCCCCGGCTGTCTGTGTTCTCCCAGAGAAGAGCATCGGCCACCCCCACCCCCCATGTGCAGAAGGCCCAAGGACCGGCCACCGCCTCTGGGAAGGACCCGGACAGGGCGGTACTGTGATGCAGGAAGGACAGGCATCCCCCGGAGCTCCGCACCTGGTGTGGGACCAGGGCCTCGCACCAAGTCCTGCCTGGCTCGTAAACACGGAGTGCGCAAACGCCATTGCCAGACTCGAGCTCAAAACAACGACTCCGAGCTGAGCAAACCTTTAACCCATGCACTCGGACAAGGTGTTGGCACGTAGCGCAGGATTATGCTGACCACTGCCCAAGAACGTTAACTGCACGGCACAAGCTAACCCACGGGGTTCTCCAACAGGGGAAGGGACAAATAGGGCAACACATGCACACTGACTTCTAGCAAGTACACTTCTGTGCAAAACTAAAAAAACATGAACAGAATTTTATTCACACTTTTGCAAAATCCCTCAAGCATCTTCCTTAGGGCTCTCAGAAATGTAGCTCAAACCGCTAACTTCTCCAATTTAACACATGGGAAAAATCTGGCCCCCAGCAGCTCACTCACTCACAGGAGGGCCTGTGCACCCCACAGGGCCACTGCCCAGGCCAAACCACCCTCAAGCAGGTGACCCCGTTCTCTGTCTAGGGTTTTTGGGCTCCCAGCCTGAGTCAGGATGGATGGACACACACAGGTCTAGCCCCAGACAGCACAGGCAAGCTCTTGGCTCCATTGAGGCTCAGCAGGGAATGTTGAAAGGCTGAACATTCTAGAAGTCTGTCCAGCAGAAAGAACGGGCAAGCCGTAGAATGGACAGGTCAGGGCTAACGGCCAAGGAGTGGACAGCAGGTCAGAACTAGCTGATCCGACACAGGGAGGTGTAACTCGTGCAGGTCAGGTGCTGCTCCTGGGCACAGGACACCTGCCCTGTGTGACACTAGGCTTGGAGGACACGGCCAGACTCTCAGCTGATATGGGGTCACCAGCAGCTGGATGGCTCAGGGCTGCCAGGATGCAGGGCAGGAGGACACCCAGCCGGAGGGATAGGGAGGGTGCACAGAGTCCTGGAGGGGCCAAACTCCAGCCAACCCAGAGCACAGCGAGGGGGCAGCGTGGGGGCAAAGGGTGGGGGAGACCCCACCACCTGGGTGAGGAGGGCCCGGTGGGGACCAGGCACAGAGAAGGGGGCAAGGCAGCTGGCCTCCAGGATCAAGGGGCCGTGCAGGCTTCAGGGGATCTTAGTGACAGGGAAGGCTTCTCAGAGCCATCCCCAGGTGGAGGGCTGCTTGGTGAGGGTCAGCCTCCAGCCAGAGGGGCTGCATCGCTGGCCACCGGGTCCTGTTCCCACATGGATTCCCCTGTGGACTTCGGGTTTCCTTCTGGAAGGTGCAGCCGGGGAGGTAAACGGGATCAGCACATGTTCAACAGAACACAGACAAGCAACAGGTCCCATGCTAAGCGGGCTGACGAGGGCCCCATGCCTCAGCCCCTTCCCATTCCTACCAGTCCCCCTGCCTCTGCCACCCGGGTCGCAGCGCACAGTGGGCACACAGCCTGGAACGCTCTCCCACCTCCCGTGACCATATCACAGCCTCAGTGTGACGCCCATCAGATCACCAGCTTCCCTCCCGTCTTACTTTAGATCTTTATTGTTTGTGCTCATGTCACAATTTCTATACTCACGTGTTTTCCGCTTAGCATCTCCGTCCCCAACAGTGTTCCTCCAGGCCGGGGAGGCATGTACTCACCACCCCACACCCAAGTGCAAGCACGAGGCCTTCAAACGCCCGCCTTGCAATTCCGAAGGACGGCAAGCCTCCATCCCCAGTCTGGCCCCTAGAGTTCAAGATGGCCCGGGGCTCCTGGACTGGCCAAGAATGAGAGGAGAACGGGTATCTGGGCCTCAGGAAAGGGTGGGAACGGCCCAGCTGGTGGTGGCTCAGGCAAGTGTGCAGCGAGGGCTCCCAGGAGTGAAAAGCAGAGGGACACAGATGGGTTTTGGGTGACTTGACCGCTAGGAGGGGAGGGCAGGAGGTGCGGGAGGACCCTGTTCAAGGCCAGGCTGAGGAGTGCTCGCCCTGCCCCGGTCTGGAGGAATCTACCAGCGGCATGCACCACACACACTCTGAAATGGAATGCCTTCTTGAGTAACCCCGGCAGAACCGTCCAACGGGACAGCATCCCCAGCACGGCGTGCACATCCTGCAGCCACAAGAAACGCGTGCCCCGCCATGTTTCCGGGAACGTGGCAGGGGGCCACGCAGCAGCTCGGGAAGGCGGGGATGCAGAAACGCTCTCCCAGAGGCAGCCCTGTGCCGTAGGCGGCTTCTACTCCCGATTCCCTGCCAAGTGAGGCTCTGGCCACCACAGGGGTCCGGAGCGCCTGCCTGGAAGCCATTCCAATGCACACAGCCCACTGCCAATCCCAGAGCACTCACGAGAGCGGGACGCTAACCATGGCTTCCAGAGAGCCCTGGGTTCCCCTGCTGGAGAGATCCAAGAAAGCCGGTGGGAGCCCGCTCAGCATCTGACTGGTCAGGTGCTCCCAGCAAGCCTGACCTTCCATTTCCTCCCCAGTAAAAAGGAAGCCACTGACCTCTGCCCTGCCCTGCCTAACGGGCAGAACCTAAGGAGACACAGGTGCAAAGCAAGTGTGAACTCCCCTGCCGTGCGCCTGCCTTCACGGGGCGGAGGGGGCGCGCTCGGGCAGGTCTCCCTCCTGCTGAATATTCAGCCGGGGTGGGGAGCCGTGGTGCGGCCTTGTCCAGTGCTGGGAAAGGCCTCTCTGACAGACCCCCGGCTGAGATTCACACCACGATGCGCTTTCCGAAGCTGCGCGCAGAACACAAGGTGAAAGCGGAGGAGGTCAGCAGCCAGGGTCTCCACAGAAGTCGAAACTCAGGCCGCCCGGCACGCGACGGGCCGTGTGAGCAGAGGACACCCCTGCACGCCGGTCCTGCTGACTCACAGGAATCCCAGGAGAGGGCCCTAGCCTCCTGGTGAGGGAATGGGCCAGCCCGGAGCCCCGTGTGCACGGGGGCGCCCTCCCACCGTGGGGCCAGCTTTGCCCGCACAGGGAGGGCAGGTCTCGGGGACAGCAGCGTGACCAGAGGCTCCGTCAGTCTTGCCGCGTCCTAACTGTGGCATGACATGTGCCACGGGCAGGGGGAAGGAAGGGAGAAGAGGACAGAGGTGGGCGGCGCCTCCTCTGGGGGTCCTGCTCAGGCTCACCGGCGGGGCTGCCTAGGTGAGGGAGCAGTGAGCCTCACCCCAGCGCCCCCCGATGCCTGGGCCGGGTGGCACGCAGCTGTCTTCATGCATGCCATCTGATTCCCATCCTAAATATCTCCAAGTGTCGTTACACGTTTCTCTGAAAAATAAAAATATAAACCCAAACAACAGAAACAAACCAGAGGAGGAGGAATGGGAAGAACCCATTCAGAGGAGGGGCAGGTGGTGCGGGCCAGGCGTCCGCAGCCCGGCCCCCGACCGCGTGCCCCGGCACCGCCTCGGATGAGCCTGCTGCCCCAGCATCTCCAGTCGGACGGCCAGGTCCGCGCCATACACACTCCTGACTGACCTTGAGACGTGGAAGGAGAATTACCCTCGCAGTTTCAATTCCATCCCACCATGATGAATAATCTGATTTAGCTGATCCGTTCCCAGCCTGCGAACACACAGGTGGGGCTGCCTCCAAATGGCAGGCGCAGGGAACCCATGTGAGGTGAGCCCCGTGTCCCCCTGGTGCACCAGGCACACGGCAGAGTGAGCTCGCCCCCCACCCAGGCCACCGAGACTCAGCAGGTGAGGACTCGGCAGAAGCAGAGGGCACTCGGACCCTCACGTCCTCCAGGGCCACAGCCACACCCCCTGGAGCTGCCGACTGCATCCCTGAGGATGAGGGTCTGTGCACAGCCCCAGGCATAACACAGGGAGTCACACAAGGAGCTGGGAGCAGGGCCGGGCGGGGAGCCCATCCAAAGGTGCCATGCTCCTGCTCTCCTACCTGTGCTCAGCTAACCATCCATCACCTGCCTCTGGGATACAGCTACACCTGCTCATTCACGTGACGTCTGCGGCCGCTTTCACGTAACCGATTCTGTGGCCCGGAAGGGCAAAAGCCATTGACTACCTGACCCCCTGTGGACACCGGTTCCCTGCCCTCCAGGCACGAGTGCTGGACTGAAGGCTTGGAAAGGCCTGAGGAAGGGAGGCAGACAGACCCCCAGCCAAGGCGCTCCCCGCCAACGTGCTGAGGGCCACGGGCACACCTGCCGGCCTGGCGGGCCCGGGGCCATGTGCATGTGGCATCCATTCCTTTCCAAAGAGATGACCCCTGAATGCACCGTCCCCTCATGCCTGGCACCTGCTTGCCCACTTCCATACCTTCCTGTAAGACCCCCAGATTCTCTCATCTGCACAGGACTAGAGCAGCTCCAGTCTGAGGCCACGGCCACCATGCCCCACGTGACGGCGACCATTGGACATGTGTCCGGGGCAGCTCCGAAGGCGGGCTGCATGAGCACTGGGGCTCCGCGGAGGAGCGGACCTGGGTGTCCTCCCACCTCCCACGGACTGAAGGGGGCGGGGGATGCAGCCACCCCAGAAGGGGCTCCCACCCAGCCTCTCCCAAGTTTCCAAGGGAGGGCAGGAGGCCAAGAGAGGCCCGGCCGAGGCGGGAGGCATCAAGGTGGGAGAGGAGCTGGCAGATGAGCCCGCAGAATCTCCCCCACATCTGTGTCTGGCGTCAGCCACCGGCCCATTAGCAGCTCCGCGGCCGAGGCACCCGACGTGCCGACCGACGATCGATGGACCGCCGCGGTCCGGCCTCACGCGGCACAGCCTGCAACCAGCACCTGCGCACAAGCCCTGTCCTTCCAGACGTCCGGCGGTGCCTGATTAATAAAGCCCATCCTGCCTGTTCACTTTCCCATCGATTTTGTTGTCCTCGACCCAAAGCACAAGTCAATACCCAGTTAGGTGTGGCCCCTTTGTGGGGACAGCCGCTGTCCCCCCCACGCCAGGGAGGAGCCCCCATCAGGGGAGCAGGACACGGGGGCCGCGTGGGGGCATGCTGGGGAGGAGCGCTCCCTCCCCGGGGCGACATCCAGCTGCCCGTGGCTGACAAGCTCTCTAAGGGCTGGCACCCCACTAACAAACATCTCTAAAGCATTTCCCATGCCGAACAACAGACACGAAAGGAGGAAATCGTTAGTTTCTCTTCTACGATTTTTTTGGTGAAGCTGAGACGGGAGAGGCGTCTGCTCACCCATCACCGTGTCAACACAGCAGCTCACTTATTAACCCCACTTCCTGCTCAGCCCAAGGCTCAGGGGCCTGGAGAGCTGACACTTGAGAAACGCCAGCTCCAAGCAGTTTATTTCCTCTTGAACTTTAACAACCGACTGAGACAGAAATGACCTCTAGAAGGAAGGGCTAGCGCTTGTCGGGACTGCGGGGGCACGGCTATGCTCCGCGGCAGGAGGGGTGCTGGGCAGGCTCCGCGTGCAGAAGCCACACCTCTGCGGGGGACCAGGGGCCCGGGCAGAAGGGCTCCCAGCTCTCCCGCCGAGGCACCCGGACGACCGCCTGCATCGTGTTCCCTGGGGCCAACAGGCACGTGGGACCACAGCCAGCTTCAGACCTGGCCAAGGACACGAAGACTCCCCGACACACTGCGGTGAGCCCTGCACATCACCTTGCAATCTGTGCACCTGAGGTGGGTCTGAACGAACGGTGCCGGGAGGGCGGCAGTCACGGGGTGCTGGTGGACATTCAGCTTTATTCCCCAGACCGGACAAGACGGTTCCAAGTTTGGAAGTGTCTGAATCGATAGTGTAGAAAAATAAAGGCCTGCTGTAATTACAAATACTTTGCTAATTTTCTGAAATCCCTGGAGGAGAAAAGGAGCCTGGCCAACGGAGAGGACAGTCACGGAGTGCCAGGCATGCCATGTGGCCCCACTGCCACGCTCAGGAGAGGAACCAGTGACCTGCAGGTGGTGAGCGCCCACAACACCCACCGGGCAGGGCGGCACAGGGACACCCAGCAGCCCATCCACCAGAGCAGATCCCAGAGGCGAGCACCAAGAACAGCCAGCCTCCCGGGCCATCCCTGCCGTGCCCCCGAACCTCCCCGAGGCTTCCACGGCCAGGTCCCAGGGAGCACCGTCGGACAGGAAGGAAGGAGGCGGCAGACAGGACAGAGGCAAGGGTGTGATCTCAACAAGGGGACCGGCCTGCTGCAGCCCACCTTTCTTCCCGCCAGAGACAGGGGCACAGCCCTGAGCCCGCAGGAGGCACGATCACTGGCCCCAAGACAGCCACGGACTCACTGTTCACGAAGCCGACAAATCAGTGCACACTGAGTGCCAGGCACCAGCCCGGGGAGAGCAGACACAGGGGGACAGCCCTCAAGGAGCTCACGGGCAAGAGAGAGGGCATGATGGCTCTGAGGAGAGACATCTTACCAGCAGAGGCCAAGAGGACAGGCAAAAGGACTTAAAATCCCATAAAACGCCCCAAGGCCCAGGCTTGCTTTTGCGCGCTAAGGCTCCAGCAACCACCTACATACAGAAACCAGTGCCCAGACGTGGCCCCAAGTTCATCATGGCCATGCTCCCACACATCAGACACGGAGACCTGGTGACTAGAAGCCCGTGTCCCCCGAAGTGACCCCTTCACGGCCAATCACACAGCCGGCAAACTCCAGGGAGCAGTGGCGAGTGGGTGCCCCCATGGCAACACCCCATTCCGACACCAGGGGATGCAGCCCCAGGAGCCTGAGTCACGGCCCTGTGCCCACCGAGGAGTGATGAGCACCGAGTTCACACTGCCCCGAGGTCCCAGTGAGCTCTCGTCTACTCCAGCACCGAGCACACTCCAGGAGCGCCCTCCACACGCCTGCCCCTCGTCCTCAAACCGCCAGGGGCCACAGACCTGCCCCGCGCTGCGCATCTGTGCTGTGCATCCCCCCGACCCCACTTACACAGAGAGGGGGGCATCTGCTCAATGAGCCTCTCAGTCACTGACACTACAAAACCATTTGTAAAATAACCGACCTGCTTTTTGAGATAAATATCTACACAAAATGAAGTTCACCATTTCAACCGTGTTAAAGTGAACAATTCAGGAGTTTTTAGTATATTTGCAATGCTGTGCAAACATAACGTGAATTCAAGAAGACTTCTTCACCCCAAGCCCATGGGCGGCCCCTCCCCAGCCCCGGTGCCCATAACCTACTGTCTGTGTCTGTGCGTTCACCCAGTGTGGACGTTCCATCCCCGTGGAATCGTGCACACGGGCCCCTCTCACTGAGCACCACGGGTTCAGGTCCGTCCTTACGGTACATCCGCGGGACAGGTGCACCACGCCTGACTTAGGGGCACGTCACTTGGCGGACATTTGGGTTCTGTCCGCCTTCTGGCTCCTGTGAGCAGCACCACCCTGAGCGCTCCAGGGCAGGTTTTCGGGTGAACGTCCAATCCCCTCGGGAACAGCCCTACATGGACATGCGGGACATGCCCGAGGACCCGTCAGACTGGTTCCTACAGCGGCCGCACCGCCTCGCATCCCGCCCACGGTCTGTGAGGCTCCCCTTTCCCCACAGCCTCAACCGACGCTGGTTACTTCCCATTTTCTTACGTTCACATTCTAGAGACGTCACGTGTCAGGACGCACGATTAGAGAAGTTCACTGTGCCAGGAGCTACGCCACCCTCCCCCTGCTGCCGGCCGTCCCAGCAGGTGTGAAGTGGCGTCTCACAGTCGTTTCAACGCTCTTCATGGGACCGTTGTGCATCTGTAGAAACGTCTACTTAAGTCCTCTGCCCTTTGTGTTTGCAGTAAAATATACATAGCATACGTTTGAACCACTGCTAAGTACATACTCCCAGGGCATTGAGCACATAACGCTTGCGCACCCGCCACCACCCGTCTCCAGAATGTTCCGTCTTCCCACACTCAGACCCTGTCCCCATGGAACACTGACCCCTCCCCTCCCCCAGTCCCACCATCTACTGTCTCTCCGAGTTTGAAGACACGACTCCAGGGACCTCATACGAATGGGATCCTACAGCGTCTGTCTTGTGTCCGGCTTCTTCCACTGAGCACCATGTCCTCAAGGCTCATCCAGGCCGGAGCAGGCACCAGAATTCCCTTCCTTTTAAAGGCTGAGTGATAACCACACTGTCTGGACACACCCCTTTCTTTAAATTAGTTAATCAATTCACCTGCTGACGGGCCGGTGGGCTGCTTCCCGCTGTGGACCACCGCGAACACTGTGCTTACGGGCATGGCTGTGCAAGCGTCTGCTCGAGCCACCGCGTCTTCCACGGCTCCCGCACCACGTTACACGGAATGGTTGCCATTTCTCCACCTCCTCGCCAACGCTTGCTGTTTTCTGGTTTTTTGATAGTTGCCACCCTAACCACATCGCATACGGCCCGTCTGCACGTCATCTGCGGAGGGATGTCTGTTCAGGCCCCTTGTCCATTTTTAAATTGAGCTGTGAGAATTCTTTATACGTTCCGGATGCTAGATCCTCGTCAAATACACGATGTGCAAGTCTCTTCTCCCATTCTGTGGGCTGACTTTTCACTTCCCTAACAGTGTCCTTTGACCCATTTAAGTGTTTAATCTCGATGACACACTCTGTGCTTCTGGCATCGTATTTAAGAAGCCACTCCCTAGTCCAAGGTCACAAAGCCTCAGGACACCAGTGTTTCTTCCAAGAGTTTGAAGTGTGAGCTCTTGCATTCAGCTCTATGACCCACCCGAGTCACTGTGTGCGCGCTAAGGCAGGGGCCCAAGTGCGTGCTTCTGAAATTGCGCACCGTAAGATGAGGTAGAAAGGGACTCCTCCCCTTCCGCGTTTTGGAATAGTTTGAGAGAGATTAGTGTAAGTTCCTTCTTTAAACGTAAGGTACAATTCTCCAATGAGGCCATCTGGTCCTGGGACTTTCTTTGCTGGAAATACTCTGGTTGCTGATTACTAATCACATAGGCCCATTTGTAGCTCTCCCGTCTTCGATCCGTTCTGGCGCTGTGTGTTCCACCGAGACGGGTTCCACCGAGACGGTCTAACGTGTGGGCGCACGATCCTCCATGATGCTCTCACAGGCCTTTCTTCCTCCATGGAGCCCGTAACGATGTCCCCGCTCCCACTGCTGCTTTGCTGACACTTCTCTCCCATTTGCTCAGTCACTCCAGCTAAAGGTTTGTCCGTTTCATTCGTTTTTTTCAAATAAATAACTTTCTATTTGTTCTTTTCTTCTGTCCTCTCTTCCATTCATCTCTAATTTTTATTATTTCCCTCCTCCTTCCTGTAGATTTAGTTTGCTCATCTTCTTCCTGCTTGCCAAGGTGGAAAGCTACCGATTTAGAGCTGTAAGTCTCCCTGTGGGCACTGCGTGCGCTGCGTGTACATCCCACTCAGCCCATGGTCATTTCTAATTTCCCGTGTTTCTCCTTCGACCCATCGGTATTAGGGAGTGTGTGGTTTCATGTCCACCTGTCTGTGGATTTTCCAAATTTCCCTCTGTCGCTGACTTCTAACATTCATCCCTTTGTGGTAGGAGAACATGCTTTGTGTGACTCTGAACGTTTTAAACAAGGCGCACTTGGTGGAGTAACTCGTGGGCTACCCTGCGGAACACCCCGTGGAAGCTGGAGAGGATGCGGGTTCTGCCATCAGACGGTGCACCAGAGACGCCCCCCCCCGCCACGCCTCAACCTCCTCGCCCACAAATGGGATAAAAACCCCTACCTCATGAGCTTCGTACACCAATTCAAGGAGAGGAGGCCCATCCGGTGAGTCTGAATACGTGGGCACAGAAGCAAGGCAACATTCGAGGAAAGCTCACGGGACACCAGGGCCGAGCCCTTCCTCATTAGGCTCGCCGGCTCGCCCTGCTGGTGCCAGGGTGACGCTGTGATCCACCACGAAGTCTAACACGGAACCTCCGTGGCAGGTGGGGGCAAAAGACCCACGGCACAGGCACGGGAGGAGGCTCAGGGCCCCGCCTCCCGCGGACGGACTGGGCCCAGAGGCCACGGGGGGGCAGGACCTCCGGTGCTTCTGGGAGGACGCGGCAGGCTCGGTCCTCGCGCCCCCGGCAGCCTGCAAACACGGACCGGGGGCCACGCACTGAAGGCCGAGGGCTTGTCTCGGTGAGTCATGCTGCCTCCCGAAGAGCCCCCTTCCTGGGTGCGCATCCCCAGTGCCTTTCAGGATAAGAACCCCGCTCAGCAGTCCCACAGCAAGAGGAGGAAGCAGGCTGGTGACAAAGAAAAGTGCTTCCCTTCACACAATCTCTTCACAGGAAATGGATTTCAAAGTGGCCATCTGTCTACGAGATTAGCATCCCAAAGCTACACAACTACGCAAGCAAGGAGCCGGCTCGGCTGAGCCCAGACTTCATCACAGTAGTAGAAAAAGTCCCATTGAAATGATAATAGTGAGAGGTGCTTATGGAGCATTTTTCCGGAAAGAAGATCCCAACTGCACCTCCCTGCTTCCTGGCGGAGCAAGGACTAACGGGCGGGCCCAGGGGGCTGGAACACGCCAGCTCCTCTCCTGCAGGCCCCTGTCCTGTACCTAGCCAGGCTGAGTCACTGAGAACAGGACAGCAAGCTGGGGCGCCCTCAGGAGATGACGGCTTGCTCAGGCTGAGCCGCAGTCCGCTTGGGGCACACCCGCCTGAGGGAGACCTCACCTGCCTGCAGCCTCTCTTCCACGGCCTCTCCCTCCCCCCGCCGCCGCCACAGCCGTCCACTCCTTTAGACGCCCCTTTCCTTCCCCACTGCTCTCTCCCTCGCTTCTCCCGCTGTGTCTGCCACCCGGCCCAGCCAGACCCAGCTCCCTAGTTCCCACAGCATCTCAGCACAGCTCGCAGTGGGCCCCTTCCTCCATCCCCACCAGACGGTGAGCTGCGGGAGGGCAACACCATGCACGGCACCCAACACCTAGGAGGTGGTCAGCAGAACATCTTGAACTAGTGAAGGGCAGACAAGGAGTTCAGTGCACCCCAGGGCCGGGCGATGTGGGGGGTGGGGTGCAGCAGGGGAGTGCCACGTGCTTGGCGGGCATCTGCCAGCCCAGGCCCAGGAACGCTGCAGGCAGACGCCGCACGTGGCCACGGGAACCAAAGCCAGGCGCGTCCTCATGCTCAAAACAAGGAAACGGGACTGAAAACTCCTAACCCAGAGGCGCCCGGCGTCGAGAAAATACTGGCTGTCCACAGAACCTTGTTAGGACAACCAGAATCTCTGGAACACACAGTGAGAGCCCACTGCTCCGATCACAAGACGGGGCCTCGGTGGTCAGGGGTTCTAGACACAAGAACCAGAGCCATGAGAGAACACACCGCGGAGACCGTTAAAGACAGAGGAAAGAGGACGTCCCCTCTGCACTCACTCAGAAACAAAAACAAAACAGAAGCGCTGAAAGAAAAGGCTCATGGACTCAACTAGATGACAATTAAAAATTAATGTCTGCAAGAAAATATTATGAGCAAATAGAGAGAAATGTGTAACTGGGAAACCATATTTCCAGACAAAGGGCTAATTTCCTCGAGCTATTAAAAGCTCCTCTAAAAATTAATTTTTAGGGGCGCCTGGGTGGCTCAGTCGTTGGGCGTCTGCCTTCGGCTCAGGTCATGATTCCAGGTCCTGGGATCGAGCCCCGCATCGGGCTCCCTGCTCCGCGGGAAGTCTGCTTCTCCCTCTCCCATTCCCCCTGCTTGTGTTCCCTCTCTCGCTGTGTCTCTCTCTCTGTCAAATAAATAAATAAAATCTTTAAAAAAAAAAAAATAAATAAATAAATAAATAATAAAAATTAATTTTTAAGAAGACAGAACAACAGGGGCGCGTGGGTGGCTCAGTTGGTTAAGCGACTGCCTTCGGCTCGGGTCATGATCCCGGAGTCCCTGGATCGAGTCCCGCATCGGGCTCCCTGCTCGGCGGGGAGTCTGCTTCTCCCTCTGACCCTCCCCCTCTCATGTGCTCTCTCTCATTCTCTCTCTCTCAAATAAATAAATAAATAAAATCTTAAAAAAAAAAAAAAACTGCAGGGGCTCGGGGCATCTGGGTGGCTCAGATGGTTAAGCATCTGCCTTCGGCTCAGGTCACGATCCTGGAGTCCCGGGATCGAGTCCCGCATCGGGCTCCCTGCTCAGCAGGGAGTCTGCTTCTCCCTCTGACCCTCCCCCTCTCATGCTCTCTGTCTCCCATTCTCTCTCTCAGATAAATAAAAAAAAATCTTTAAAAAGAAGACAGAAAAACAGGACAAAGGTCATGAGCAAATAAGGTGAAAAACACGTAAGTCACGTCTCTGTTGAGAGCACTTGACAAAGGACGACAGCCGATGGGTCGGCAAGCGCTCGAGAAGGAGCGGGGCGTGCGGGGTGACGAGGAAGAGGCGCGGGAGCAGCCCGGGCAGCACCCCGGCCTCCGCGGCACCGACACAACCCAGCCCGGCGGCCGATGCTGCGCGGAGCACACGCCACGTTCCGTGCTGAGGATGCGCTCAGACAAACCCGCACAGAAACACTGCCCACGTGTGTTCCAAGCACACAGGGACCGACAAGCCACGGGACCCCGCCAGGACCTCGCCGGGCAGCAAGGGGGACCGAACCCACCCAGCAGCCGGGGGCAGGGCAGGCAGTGGCGGGGAGGGCGCGCGGGGAGCCCGACTTCCCGAGACGAGTGTGCTCGAGGGCAAGTGCTGGGTCGTACGTGGGGTATCAGCACTTGACTGTATGTGAGGACACCTCGATAAGGCGCCATTCAAGAGGAAATGCCGACACGCCGTGTTCCCCTAACGCCAGACATCAGACGGCTGCGACCAGGCCGCAGGAAGGGGGCGTCCTCACTGCACGGGAGGGCTCTTCCCTGTAGCCCGGCCTGAGACATGGGCAGCTCGAGCTCCATGGGAGTCCGACGCCCATGCTGGAGGGCACAGCCAGAAGCCTGCTTCCTGAGACTCCGCCAGGGGTGTGGCGAGTAAACTCCCAAGGCCTGCCCCACAGAGCTGTATCCAGCCAGGACACCTGACGGGGAGGAAGGGAGTCCCGAAATGCACCAAACCCAAAGGCAGGAGGAAGGGGGCGAAGCCGGCCCTCGGGAAAGGATCACAAGCAGTAATTACAAAGCTTCACCTGGGCCTCAGCCTCAGAACTAACCAAGTCCCGGTCACACGGGGACTAAAGACAAGAGCTGCCAGAGTCCCTCCAATTAGAGACTCCAGACAATCACTCAGTCGGTGACAAGGAGCAGGACAAAGACAGAACAGGAGATGGCCAGAGACTAATGCACACACCACCGGCACCGCCCACCCCCCTCCCACGGGCCCGGGAGATGCCTCAAGGGGGACGGACTGCGCCCCCCAGCCGCTCTGCTCCTCTCAGGCTGAAAGAGAAGGTGGCAGAGGAACGGGGTGCCCCAAGCCAGGGCAAGGAGCAGCTAGGAACACTGAGGTCACAGATGAGCTAAAGCATGGAGCCTTGGAGGAAACAAACTGCCGGGAATTTGAGATGAGTGGGGCCAAGATGGTGACCACGCATCTGCAAACAGGACTTCCAAGTTCACCCCAGCTCCTCCCTCTGCAAGTCTACACACGGGGCTGGGGTGCACAGGAGCTGGGACCATTCCATGCTGGGGCCGCGAGGGCGGAGGCTCCATGGTCTGTCTCGGCCCACAGCACTGAACGTGAGCAGAACAGCAGGACGTGGGGACCCAAGCAAAGCACCAGCACCGCGCACGGAGTCCTGCCTGCGCTGAGCACAGGGTGCTGTCCCACAGGCCTGGAGCGGGGTTAGCACGAGTGTGCCCCTCAAGGAGAAGGGTCTGACGAAAACCGTCCAACCAGCACGGCACAAACAAACGGACTGGGGTCAGAAACCTGGCTGCCGCGGGACGGGTGGTGCGGGACGCCCAGCAGGTGCTGACAGAGAACGTCCTGCCAAGCACAGGGACCTCGGCCGTGCTGACGTGGGTCATTCCTATTCCTGTTTCCCTCGTGAACCTCTGAGAGCACGAGTCCCTGGCCGAGTCACTCGGCGCATGAGGGATGGAGCCGGGCCTGCGCCCACCCAGGGCTGCAGGTTCCCGTCGGCCTCCCATCACTGCTGAACAAGCACCAGGACTCCCGCACATTAAAATGGCACAGACGTGTTGTCTTACGGGACACCGTGCGATCTTTCCCAACAACCATTCCCCTGCTAAGGACTCCTCCCAGGGAAACGGTCAGTGATGCAAACAGAGGTTTGGGGACGTGCGTACCAACCAGAGTGTTGTTTAGAAAAATGGACAAAATGAAAAAAGTATCTAACAAGTTTGGGTCAATAAAGCATTCGTAAAGAAAGTTTACAGCCAAAAGTTAGGTTTTAAAAGAATATTTACCATAGAAAATGCTCACGAGGTGCACCTAGGTGGCTCAGTCGGTTAAGCGTCTGCCTTCGGCTCAGGTCGTGATCCCAGGGTCCCGGGACAGAGCCCCGCATCGGGCTCCCTGCTCGGTGGGGAGCCTGCTTCTCCCTCTGCCGCACCCCCCTCCCCACCCCCCGCTTGTGTTCCCTCTCTCGCTGTGTCAAATAAATAAATAAATAAATAAAAAGAAAATGCTCATGAGATTAAACAAGATAAGAAAACCCAAACCACGCACCTCACAGGGTATTACATTTTCCTAAAAACATCGGGAAAACAGCTTTTCTATGTGAGGAAGGGTCTCAGCCAACATGTTCACCGTGGTTTCACTGGACAGAGGACTGTGGGAAACCTTTATTCTCAGCTGTCCTGGTTTTGTTTGGCTTTGTTTTTGTCAAATGCTGTAAATGAAAATAGATTCCTTTTGTAATCACAACCCAAAAAAGTTACTCAAATGAAGGGCTGACATCGCTCTGGCCTCCCCCCGCCCTCCCAGCACGTGGGCAAGGCAGACGCAGCACACCTGGGCGAGAACCAGCCCCGCCGCCGGCGCGTCCACAACCAACGGCGTGCACACCAGGAGCCGTAGACGCCGGGCTCCGGCCAGCCAGAGGAGCCGGGATGAGGTGGCCGGGAAAACTCAGGAGTGCTGACCGGGGCCGGGGGGCTGGGGAGGCGCTCCCTGAGAAGAGCGCAGCCAGCCGGGGAGGCGCGGGACGGCAGTGTCAGGCCGCCGTCTGAACGCACTGAAACTGCTCCCAGGGACGGGAAAACTGGAGAGACGAGCGGTACAAAGGAAACCATCACAGAAGGGGAAGAGCCACCCACCCCAGAAAGGATGACCCCTGACGTGGGGGCTCGGGGGGCGGCGGCAAGCAGGGAGACCGCGAAGACGGGGAGGAAGTCACAGGCAGGGCTGGGGAACCACGGCGGGCTCCGGGGGCCGCTACACAGACTGTTCAGCTCCCCCTCAGACAGGAGGCCGTTCCAGGGTCCCAGCAGAGCCCGCCGGGACCTACATTTTTACAGCCGCGTGAACGCTGCTGGCGTGCGGGCGAGGGCGTCCTCGGGGCATAGCCAGGGGCGCAACGAGGAGGCCAGCGGTCAGCGTGACAGTGACAGCAGCAGAGGGGTTCAGTCCCAGACACTCTGAGGTCCGGCAGATCTGGCCTCGCTGCCATTCCCCACAGCACGCCTACCTGGCAGCCGGGCTGGTCCCACGATGTGCCTTTTCGGCTCCTGCCCTGCCCCCCCCCAGCGCCTGACGCACCGACCTCGGCAGCCCCCACAGTGGGGCCTGACCGTGCCCCGGCTCAGTCCCCGCTGCCCACAGACTCCACTCCCCTCGCCCCCTCGTCGGCCCAGTGCGAAGTCCAGCATCAGTGGCGAGAACCACTCCTTGCACTCGGCTGCACCTCAGGGGCTGACGACGCATCTGTCACACCCCTGCAGCAGCACTGATGAGCATCGCTGAGGGGAACACTGGGCCTTGCTGGCTGGAGACCCCCCCATGCCACGACCCTGGCCCACTGTCTCCCACGGCCATCTCAGGCCCCCATCTCCACCAACCTCAGGTTCGGCTGTGGGGTCCTGCTTTGCACTCCGTTGAGAAAAGGGACCAAACCACACCTTCCTTCCCCTGGGTCCACTCTCTGCATCCCCTCCTGCTGGCCCAGGCAGCTGTCCACGTCCCAGCCAAGGCAGACCCTGATGCCACCCCCTCTCATCAGTGACATGCTCATCTCCGGCAAGGCCCGCTGTCCGGGCCGTCCCCGTGAACACGTATCCTAAACAAAGCCTGTCTCGTCGGCACATATGCCTGAAGACCCTGGCCCGACTGGCCCATTCCCTTTGCAGAAACCAACCAAGCCACCTCGCTGGGGCTCTGGCCATGCTCGCTCACTCGCACCCCCACAGAACCCATTACTGTCAAGGCCACCACGAGCTCCACGCTGCAAACTCCCAAAGGGTCACCCTACCGGGTCAGCCTGAGTCAGCCACACGTTGGTCAGCCCTGCTCCGTGACACACCCTTATCAGTGGCTCCCAGACCCCCCTCAATCCAGCCTCCTCCAGAGCTCAGCCTCCTGGCCTCATCCTCCTCTGTCTACGCTCATCAGAAGGAAACGGGTGTGGGAGGGATGGGGTGACTGGGTGATAGACACTGGGGAGGGTACGTGCTCTGTTAAGCGCTGTGAATTGTGCAGGACTGTTGAGTCTCAGATCTGTACCTCTGAGACAAATAATGCAAGATATGTTAAGAAAAAGAAAGAAGAAGAAGAAGGTAGCGGGAGGGGAGGAATGAAGCGGGGGAAATCGGAGGGGTGGACGAACCATGAGAGAAGATGGACT
>NC_138373.1:1375354-1416202 GCF_054177405.1 Leptonychotes weddellii
GTTGATTAAAAAAAAAAAGAAGGAAACGGGTGGACAGACGGGCTAAGAAACTAAGGGAACAGCAGCAAACATGTACAGCGATCACAACAGTCCAGCAGGGGAAGGTGGTCTTTTCCCTAACTGACCAGGTTGACTGGTCCACCTGGAAAAGTAGGATTCTGAAACCCTGCACCTCACACCATGCCACACACGTCAGGTGGACAGGGGATCTAGACGCGAAGGGCGAGACGAGAAAGCTTTCTGAAACAAGCACAGAAGGTGTTTCTAGGTAACCAAAGATTTCTTTAAAGACACAAGGAGAGGTCACTGCGCAGAAAAAACTGATGGGTTGGGCTCGACGAGAACAAGTCTGCTACGGATACAAACACACACAAGTTACCTGAGGACCTCGTACGGATCAGCAGCGCGTAAGACGCAAACGGCACGACGGGGAAAACGTGCACATCGCACGAGTAGACACGCGGGTGCCTGCCGCTGGAACGGCGGGGACAGACGATGCGAGCCGGGCTCCCCGCACAGCACAGGGACCACAGGCTGCCGTCCGCGCCCCCGGGGACCCCGCCCGCCAACAGCAGAGCGGTTTAAATCTCAGGGAGCGGTGACAAAGGGCACAGGGCGACACACGGCACAGGACCCTCGTCCTGCACGTGAGCGCAGGACCGCACACACGTCCGTGCCGTTCTGCAGGCGGGGTACCACGTGACTCCGCCGAGGCAGCGCGGGCACCAGGCCGGACCCCCCTCCGACACTGACAGCCAGGCTGCAATCTCCAGGAAGAGGTGAGGAGACGGGAAAGGGCAAGACGCCGCTTCGGGGGCTGGGGACCATCTGCTTCTTGACCTGGGAGATGGTTACACCATTCACGAGAGATTTGTGCTTTTCTTATATACGCTACTGTTTTTCGTTTTAAGTTAGGACAACAACACTTAATGCCTCAAACTGAAAAATAGTTAAAAAACTGATTACAAAAATCTTTGTAAAATATAACGTCTCTTGACTTTTTTTAAAGGAAGTTTTTTCTACCTTTTTCACGCCCACCCTTCCTTTAACTGCAGACCACGTGGGTCCGCGTGCTCCCGGAGACAGAGGGGCATCGGTCACTCGCGAAAGCAAAGGCAACACGATGAGCGCTGACTGGGGAGATGTGAGTGGCGCCGGTCGTCACTAAAACAAGACAACTCGGACGCGTGGCGGGGAGGCCTGACGGGGTGAGGACACAGGTTCCGGGGCTCAGGGAGGCACGCACGTGCACGAGCCAGCCCGGCAGGGGAGGGGAGCAGGGAGGGGGGCACCTGCAGAAGCCACAGCGTCCGTGGACATGCAAGCAGGCGGACAGGGGGCACATACAGCACATTCAGGGGGAGCACCCGGCACAGTACGGGGTACAGGGTCTCCCCCGGGGAAGGCTGTGCTTCCCTGAGGAGGGGGAGAGAGCATGTCGAGACATCGCCGTGGAAGGCACAGAAACGAGGAAGCAGGCGCCACTCACGACAAGCGTGTGGTCCCCACCTGGACGAGGAGGACGGCCTCCAAGAGACTGGCCCATCAAAAGGCTGTCCCAGTCGGCCACAACCAGGCTTCCCAGGAGGAAAAGGAAGCCTTTCCCTCGTGTGGTGGGTCAGGTGCAAACCCAGTCCCTCTTGAGCATGTGGGCTGTGGCCGTCCACCCCACAGCGTCCCCACCTGTGGGGTAATGCAGGAGATCTGGTTCCCGGGCACTTGCAACCCCATGGCTGAACGTGAACCTGACCTCTGGTTTTCACTCCCCAGCGCCCGTGTCTTTTCCCGCACTGCTCTGCACCAGGTTTTGCATTTTTCTGCTGCCCTCCTGGGATGCCCACTTCTGCTTTGCTCACCACGTGCAGGAGGCAAGGGGGCCGAGGTGACATCATGGAGTTCCTCAGCAGACGACACAAGGGCCCAGGCCAGGGTCACCAAGATGCAGCCTCCGTGGCAGAGGACTGTGGTGCCGGGAGAACCTTCTCGTGCCTGTTTCAGGCAGACCGGTCAACTCAAGCCCCTCCAAGGAACCCAACAATGGACCCCAGGGCATGGGCTGGCTCAGGCTGCACCACCCAGCGCCACTGAACCCAAGGCTGGGCTGAGGACACAGAGTAGTGGCAACTCGTGTGGGTCAGAACGTGGGCTCCAGTCCCAACTCCCACCCCCACCCGCCCCTGAGTGGCTGAGCGGCTCAGGACGAGGGTCTTCACTCCCCGCCTCGGTCTCCTTGGCCCGCTACGGGGTCCCTCCGTTATGCCGGAAGTAAGACCAGCGATGTGAATGAGGGCTGGGCACAGAGGCGTGACCAGCAACAGAAGTCACCACTGGCGCAGAGACCCACTCTCAAACCCGCACGGTGGGCCAGCACTCGATCCCAGGCAGCGGCCCCCCGTGCCTCAGTTTCCCCCTTCCTACACACGGGGTGTCTGATGACCTCGGACACGGTCAGCTGCCACACACACCAGCAACACAAGACCACGCCGAGCACGCAGCGCCTCTGGGGATGCAGGGAGGCCCGAGGGACAAGGACCCAGTCGAGGCCCTGGTAGAGCAGGCCCCGGGCCGCACAGCTCTGCCTTCTCGGGTCACCCTTAGTCCGAAGACACACCTCACTCAGCTCCACCTCAGAAGACTCCAGGACGGCCTCAGGGTCTGGGGTGACGTGGGCGCAGGCCTCCGCAAGAAGCCCACAGCGTGGCCCCATCAATCAGGCTCCACCCCCAGAAGTGCTCCGTCCACACTGGTCTAGTCCTTGCAGAAGGCAGGACGGTGCTGGCGTCCACCTAGCGAGAACACACCAGCTCGGAGCAGGCGGAAGACGGGGCTGCAGGGAGGGAGGCCAGGCCCACAGCGTGGCGGGACACAAGGGCCACCTGACGGAAGCCGGCTGCATACAGCAGCCGTGACCGCAGCCCAGGAGGAGGCCGGGCACACGGCAGCATGCCCTCGTGTGTGCACGCAGTCCTAGCCGGTTTGCAGGCGAGGGGCGTGAGCGACGCTGAGGAACACGCAGCGTGCAGCAGTGCGGACGGTACGTGCCCGCGGGGCTCCAGGCCGTGGAGACACACGGGCCAAGGGGACCCTGTACCTTACCCAGTGGCTACGCGAGCAGTGAGAGAGCAACAGAGAGAGACAGCAGGTGCTGCAGGCCCGGAGGCCGCACAGGAGACGGTGGAGGTGGGGGACGACACGGTCCGGGGCCGGGCAGGACTCCGGAAACAAGGCACCTGGAGATCAGCAAGTTCCAGCCGGAGCCAGGGCGACTTTCCCACCCCGGCCTGAGACGCCCGCCTGCCCACAGCACAGCTGGGAACGCCGGCCCTGTCCCCATGGAACTCGTCAGCAAGGGCGGCCGTCCCCACGGCGGCTCGCCCTGCCTCGGCTTCATCAGTATTCAGCAGCACTCCGCTCCCCTTCTTTTGTGCTGCAGAGATAAGCGGCATTTCTAATCTCTGCCATCTCCCAGCTGCAAATATTCAAGCGTTCCTTTCTTTTTATTTAAAAAGTAAAAACTCATTTTAGATTTGCAAGACAGACAGCTACCCGTCTCCACTGTACTAACAACCTGCTGCCCAGAAGCCAGGCAGGAGTGGAGAGTGGAGAGTGTGCATCAGGGTGGGAGGAATCAAAGCCCCAGGAACCTGAACCAGAAGATCCACCTCTTCAAAATCCTCCAAACACGTTCAGGGCCTCCCTGCCTCGAGCTGGGAACCAGCTCAGCCATCACTTCCTGCTGGCAGCCCTGAGGACCAGGCCAGAGACCCTGAGGGGTACACACTCCGCAAACAACCCTCCCAGAGGGCCCACCCAGCCGCAAGGCCAAGACGCAGGCGGTCCTGGTGCCCGCGGAGCTCAAGAGGAGGGCTGGGTCCTCACGGGCTCACGTTCCACACGCGTTACTACCGCTGGCTGGGGGCTTCCCCTCTGACCACACACAGCCTAGAACCCTGGGGCGGGGGTGGGCACGAGTGTCCCATAACCACCTGTCAAGAGCCTGGGATGAAGAGAAAGCAAATGTCAGGCGCAGGCCGAGGTTCCAGGCCCACAGCCAGCGGCCCGGCGCGCCCCTGACGGAGACTGGCTGGGAAACAGGGAGCGGGCCAACAAAGCCCACCTGAACGCTGTCCGGGTTCCTGTTTCCTCCCGAAAGCCCGTGCGAGAAAGCAGCAGCTTTGTGGATTCCGGCATTTTGGCAGGAACGAGACTGAAAAGAATGTCTCAGCTGCGCACGTCTGAGAACAAAGAGCCTGCTTCCTGAGCGCGATAAATGCGCTCAGGGTCCTGCTCTGAGCCCCGCCGACCCGGGACTGCCAGCTCCCAAGACCCCCACGCACGCGCACCCACAGGTGGCCAGAACCGGGCACCGGCGCCTCCACACACAGGAAGCAGGGGAGAAGCGTGGCGAGCCAAGCCTGGACCCCAGGCAATGACCACTAACCTCATCCTGGCAACTCGTCCTGCTACCTTCATCTTCAGTAGCTGCGAGGCATGGACGAGTTGGAGGATGGGAGTGGAGTGCCCCCCGCCCCTGCCCGCAGAGAGCCCCCGGGGTTTACAGAGGAGCCCTCGAGGCGCAAGAGCCTTCGAGCGTCTCTCCCTCAAGGTCACCTCCACTCTGCAGACATGCCTGACAAGTTGACATGGGTGTTAAAATTTTACCATTTACGTAACGGCTCAGTTATTAACAGAGTCTCATTTGCACGTGTCAGAGGAAGAGAAAAATCACCTAATTAACCACTTTCCCCATCAGCAAAACGAAGGGAGTCGTGCTGCCAATTTGTTTCCAACTCCTCTCTCCCACCCTCTGAATCCGCTCCCTTTAATCAGAGAAGATTTACAATCCTCTGCCATGCGGGACGGGGAAGGCTCCCCTTCCAATTATGGGCATCTTAAGTAGCCAACTTGAACAGTGTCCTTCTAAGCTCAGAGCCTGCCACCAAGGGGAGGCCCACGTCCACGGCGCCCAGCAGATGCAGACGCCTCTGCTCCCGAAGGACACTGGGCCCTGGAGGCCATTCGGAGGCCGAGAGCACTGGGCCGGAGTGAGACCAAGAACAACGAGGACACTCTGTCCCACCAGCTGACCCAAGTGAGCAGCTGTTGCTGGGCTGTGCGCTCCACAAACAGGCGCACGCAGCCCCGAGCCAGCACAGGGCCTCACGCGCGCTCCGTAAACACTCGGATGGCACGAGGAAACGCAGCGCACTCCGTGGCGCGGTGCAGGCAGCAGAAGGAGCCGCGAAGGCCTCGCTCACCCAAAGCCTTGCATCTGTGGTGTGGGCCTCTCAGAGCCCCTGAGCCCTCCTCCGTGGCACACGAGTAAGAGTCCGCTGCCACAAACAGGCTGCGGTGAGGGCGCGGGAGAGAACCAAGCCCTGCAGCTGCACCTGCCACCACCAGCCAGTGCACTGTGCGTCTAGACCACCCCGAGGCCCACCCCCAAAGACGGTGCGGCGCTCTCTCCTCCTCCCTCGAGAAGGTACGCTGCAGAACAGGCTGGGTGGATGGGGTGCTGCCCCTTCTCAGGACATCAGCCCTACATCCTAAGGAGAGCAAGGACAAGACCCTGGGGTCACACTCCAGCCCCCATGCACACAGCCATCCAGGACCCCATCGTGCAAGCCTGCCCTTGGCCTCGTTCTCTCCCGCCCACGTGCTCCCTCGGCCAGAGACACCCCCCCCCCACCGATGGGGAACTCCTATTTGTGCCCCAGGCCTCAATGTCAAGGTCACCCACTTCTGCGGGGGGCCTCCCCTGACAACCCCCAGCCAGCCGAGGCAGGTCTCCCTTCTCTCTCACGTCGTGTTCTGGGCTAGCCACCCCCAGAGCCATGATGGTGCAAGTGGCTCCTTGCCAGATGACCAAGTCCATGGGGCCTGCTCCCGGGACAGCAAACGGCGCCCAACAACGCTCCATGACGGTGCTCCCGTCTCGGAGAGTAAATTCAGGAGCAAGGGAGTGGGGGGTGGAAAGCAGAGATAAAGCTCCCTGGAACGCCACCCTCCCTGGATCACCATCTGACAGAGGCGGGCCCTTGGCAATCGGGCACAGCCCACCACCCAGCACGTGTGGAAGGTGCAGACCGAGCTTCAGGGCTCCGAGACTCCACAGGCAGCAGAAAAACTCCCCCTAGGTCCCAGGAGGACTGCTGGTTAGAGAAAGGGAAGGCAGGGGCCCACCCAGAGCAGCCTGCCGCGCGGCATAGCAGACCCAACAGCGGAACAGGAGTCCCTCGGTGGCAGCCCGAGGCAGACGCCAGTCCCAGACAGTGTGCTGGACTCTGGGAACACGGGGGAGAGAGCACGAGACGGGGGAGCCACCAGGCACTCGAGTCCTGATCACAAGCTGCAAAACAGCCCCCCAGGCCTCGGAGAAAAGGCCCCCAAGAACCCAGCAGAAAATGAAATATTTAGCCAGTGTCTGAAAACCACCCATGAAGAGAAGACGTGTTGCTTCAGCTGCCTCGAGCAGAAGCATCTCCAGTCAGATGAGTGATGACCAGAGCCCCCTCCCTCAGGAGCCGGCCGCACGCCCACGCGGGCCAGGCCCAGGGCAGAGAAGGTGACAGCAGGCCCCGCCCGGCCCTCTCGGAGGGGAGCCATCAGAGGCAACTGGAGGACAGCCCAGGGACGCTGTGGCCCGCAGAGACCGCGGCTTTCCATCCTGGATCCACACGTCAAACACACCACCGCCTACAGGAGGCGGCGCTCCCAGGAGAGGGGTCTAGAGGAAGGACGGAATGTCGGCAGCAAGGACAGCCACACAACATGCTTTTATGGACCAAGTTCCCCTGAAGCCAGCTCTTCCGTTTAAATGAATTTACTCCTCATTAAATTCTTAACCTGGAAACATAACTGTCTGATACCTACATGCTTCATCCTGACACCCCAAATGCCTTCTCTGTGGACGACAGCACCACCAAATCCCACTGAAATCACCCCAACCCAGGTGAGCCTGCTTTGCACGGCACATCCATCACCCAGCCCCACTGCGGGGCCTTGCGTGGCGTGGGGGGTTGGCCTGCCTCCACTGCCCACATGTGATGCAAATGTCCACATCAGATGCCCCTAAGCCTGGACCCCAGGCAATGACCACTAACCTCATCCTGGCAACTCGTCCTGCTACCTTCATCTTCAGTAGCTGCGAGGCATGGACGAGTTGGAGGATGGGAGTGGAGTGCCCCCCGCCCCTGCCCGCAGAGAGCCCCCGGGGTTTACAGAGGAGCCCTCGAGGCGCAAGAGCCTTCGAGCATCTCTCCCTCAAGGTCACCTCCACTCTGCACATATGCCTGACAAGTTGGGGCTGGGTAGTCCTAAAATCCCAGCCAGAGGACGGTTCCTGGAGTCCAGGTAAGGGACACGCCCCTGCCCAATACTAAAACACAGCGAGACTTACTTACACTCAGTGCGTTTCCAGCCCGAGATGGGGCCCCGCCCGAGCCACCCAAGGAGAGTCCCTGCCTGTCCAGGGCCAGATGTGGGCGCAAGGGACTGGCAGCCTTCCCACAGCCATCTGATGGGGAGACGTGCTTTGCCACCACGGCCCAGGACAGCCTTCTCCCTAAGACGACAACACGGGCACGTCTCCCTTGGGGAACGTCCCCAGCAAACAAGGAGGGCTGGTCCCTGATGCCGGGCAGCAAGTGATGTGAAGACAACAAAAGTACAAGGGCCAATCTAACTGAGGGGTCACGGAAGGCAGTGCCAAAGGGCTGGCCCGGCACAGGGAGCGCACAGGGTGTCCTGAAGGGCAGAGGATCTGGGTGACCTCAGGGAGCAGCCCGAGAGAGGGGAGCCCAGCCAGGGACCAGCGGGGTCAGAGCGGGTCAGAGCGGGGTTCCGATGTCACAGAGACTAAGGGGCCACCAGAGCGCACACAGGGCTCCCTCTGGAGAAGGGGTGTGGGGACACAGCAGCAGCGGGGGGCGGGGAGCGGTCCAGGTGACAGGACGAGGTTTCGACCAAGCTCGGGGGAGGGGGGGCGGGAAATGCAGGGAAACCTATGCTGCCCTGAGGCCCATGCACCGGCCACGAACCAGGAGTGGGGACAGAGCGGCTACACCCTGAAGAGAAGGACTGAGAACAAGATGAAGCCCTTTCTCTCTCCCCACGATGGCCTGTCGGTCTTGCAAAGGCAGGCCTGGACCTCCCAGTCGCGCGCCAGAAAGGAACCACCCTCCAGACCGGGTCTCAAGAAGAGTCTAGTCCATCTTGACTCGGCGTCACTGCTGAACCCCACACTCCTGTCCGGTCGCACTGGCCCCCCAGCTCAGCCCGCCTCGGGGTCAGAGGCCCGCCACGCAGCGGGCGGCGGCTGGCTGGCCCTTCTCTCCTCCTGCCCTGCTCCCCCTTCCCCAGCTCCCTCCCAGTGATCCGGAACACAAGAAGGGCAGAGAGCCCACGAAAGGCTGTCCCCTCCTACCACGAACATTCCAGTGTCGCAGCCTCCCAGGTGCAGTGGACCCCGGAGCGGACCCTCGCCCTGCACGGGGGCCACCACATACATCTGCCGACACGCCAACCAATTCCCCTCTGCCTGGCGGTGGCGACTGCACCCTTAGCTCTGAAGCAACTGGCAGTCCGCTTCTCCACTGGATCAGTACCCCTGGGGGATACAAGACAAGCCCGGGCCTCTCCCTCTACGGGGTCGACGACAGGCTCCCAGGAAAAACGCGTCACACTGCCTCCCGCCCGGCACGTGTCCACCTGTCCATCCATTTCTTTCCATTCCCAGAGCTCCTGGCTCACTTAGCCACTCTCCCCGCTCAACGCCTCAGGGCGCTGTCCACCCAGCCTCACAGCTCTGCCCCTGGGGACACCAGCCCCTGGGGACACCTGCCCGGCTCTCTGTCCTCTCTGGAGGCCATCGCTCTGACCTAGTTCAAGCACTGGGGACAAAACACTCCGTTCCTCTGTTGGGGAGGGAGAGGGACAGGCAGACGCACGGCACAGGACACACTGTCCCGAGGAAACTCCTCCTCCTCAGCCCTCCCACAGTCCCTGACCCTAAGAACCCTGAGGACAGCAAGGCTGGGGTGCGAGGCGGGCACAGCAGGTCTGCCACGTTGTCTGGGATGTGGAAGCCTTTGTTTGCATCCTGTAGGGCCTCAACCTAAAAGAGAAAGCCTCGACTGAACCTCTTTTGGAGTTAACAAAGTACTATGGGTGACCCCACACTACCAGATGGGTGTGGACCACGGGTCCCCGAAGCCAAGGCCTGGCTCAGACCCAGCCAGACCCCAGCGGAGTGCTACCGTGGCCCAGGTTATCGGTGGAGACCCTCAGGCCTGACCTGCACCGGCTGGGGGTCAGACCCTGGGGACGCACGGGGACGCCAGGATGGATCTGCCCCATCTGTGGACTAAAGCAAGCCAGCCGAGGGCTGCCACGGTGAGCTCTCAGAGGAGTCTGCACAGGGACCCTGTGGAGGGCAGGCACTCCGCGCCCTCCATCAGTGCTCAGCGCCCAGCAGCCCCACCCGAACGGCCAGGAAGGTACGGTGAAGCAGGGCACCAGCCCAGCGCTGTAGCCAAGCTGCGGGCCCGGCCTATCCCCAGGGAGGCTGCCACAGGCCCCGAGCAATGGGGAACGGTCAGACCCCCTCGGGGTGTGTGGGGCGGGAGGGCCAGGTCAGAGGCCAGGAGTCCTGGACAGACAGGAGGTCTGGGGGCAGCGTGGGCTGACTCCTGAGGCCCCCTGCTCACCACAGGGGCCTCCACTATTCCCCATCCCAAGAAATTGTGCCTTTGCAGGCCGATCTCCACACAGAAACTAATCAAGGCATTCTGCACTTTTGATCTTTAAATGGCTGCCCTTCACTGTGGCCAACAAGGCGCTGGGGCCAAGGCGACACGCCCCCCGCCCCCCCACACCTGCCACTTCCCGAACCGCCCGTGGCCGCCTATCCTCTCCTTCCCACCTTCCGGGCTCTGCCCACCCTGCGGGGGACCCTCCACTGAGCAGTGCTGAAGGAAGGGAGCACTGCTTTCTTCTCTCCCTGCAGAGGGTTGGCACCCTGGACCTGTCCCGCTCGCTGGCAACACCCACCCACGAGTGATGGGCCCTGCCCAAGACAAGCCGAACGACTCTCGTCGTCGGCACCGAGTGCAACAGCGTCTTGGGATGAGACTCAGGAAGGCAACTTCAGGAGGCGCAGATCAGCACCGAGTCCCCCGCACTTCCACTCTAAACTGCCAGACAGGGCTCGGCTGCCACGGACGGGGACACCACGGAGCAGAGCGGCAGGCAGCTCCTCACGGGCACCGACACGCCGGGACCCGAGGCTCTGCCCGACACCCCAGCGCTCTGCCGCCCAGGGCTCTCAACCCCAGACACGCGACAAAGCTGCCACCCCAGGCGTGGACACAGCGCCTGGGTGCCTGTCGCTGGTCACTGCTGCCCCAGGCTGACTTCGCCAGACAACACCCAGAGCCCCGCAGCACAGAGCACCCAGGCCCGCGGCGAGCAGGGGGCACAGCGACCTTCAAGACGCCCTGCCCGGCCACCTAGAGCAGAGAGGACAAGGCTCCTCACAGGGGTTCAGAATATACCTATTTTGAAATGTGATGACCAAAAACCCCAAAATGGGTCACTTTTAAACAACACTGAATGGAGAGTTTCATTACATATGGTTACATTTCCGTTAAAACAGAACAAACTCAGGGGTCCTATCAAACCCGTTCCAGTGGGATTCGTGTCCGCTGTAATCGGGCATTCAGGCTCCAACTCATTAACGTAGCAGGCTTAATTGGCATTTCATGCGGGCATTGTGCCTCTGAAATGAACAAGGTGTAATTATGGTAAAAAGAGCTCTCTGCCGGTTAGCTGTGCATTCATGTCTTTCCCGCCTCCAAAGCAGCACAGATGTTCCATTGGAGGACAGAGAGGAAGATGAGCGGCTTTCAAATGACTCCTTTTTAGTCTAAAACTTTATTTAAAATAAAAAGTTATTTAAGTGAAATTTACGACACAGTGTCTCCTCCCTTTGTCTCGCTTGCTGTAGGGCATTAACTTTCAAAAGCTGGTTCCGCATAATTTGATTTTTCATTTTCAAATGAACATCTGTGTTTAGGTCCAAGAAGCTCTTTGTTTAAACATACAGAGCCTAGGAAGGGTCTGAACAAAGCTTTCCTCTGTCAACACTTGATTACCAGGAAGGCCTGCTTTTCAGAGAGACCCAGGGGTTGGCAGGTTGGGGGAGGCTTGCGCTGGCTCACGTTTTTTCGAGTTGGTAGGAAATTTCCCTCTTTTCAGAGCAGAGACAACAGAGGCGCTCCAGTCGCTGCCCGCTTGGGCTCGGTGCTTCCTCCCACGGTGCGGACCGCGCAGCAGGAGGGGGGCCGCCAGACGGGACCCTCAGTTTCCAGGCAGAAGCAGACTCTCCGCCTTCAGTGGCTTGTGTCCCCCCAGAGAGGGGGCCTCCGCAAGGCCATCCCTGGGCTCCCCGCACCCACCCCTCAGCTCAGAGCCCCCACGACGACGGGCCTGCCTCTGGAGACCCCAGACAGAGCCCTTGAAGGCGGGACCCCAGCTCTGTCCTGAACTGGAGCAGGCCCTCGAATGTCGTCTCTTGCTCTGTCAATGTGGACAGTACCTGAGCTAGGCTGTCACGAGGCCGCTGGAGGCACCCCCAGAATCAGGTGCAGAAAACGAATGTTACGAGCATCAACATGAGTAAAGTGTGCACTGGGCCCCACGTTGAGCCCCACGTGAGTCAAGCCCCACCAAGACCCTCAGAAGTGGGGGGTCCCAGCAGCTGTGTGGGAACTCAAGAGCCTGGGCGGCACGGGGGCGACGGACCTGCAGTGCTGTTCCTCGCTGTCTGTGCATGGGAGTAAACCGCATCCTTCTGGACACCGACACCCCGCGTCCTGGTGAACGTGGGAAGTTTAGCACAGAGCTCACTGCCGCAGTGTGGGTGTAAATAGTTTGCAACACTTCTGTGTTTTTATAGCGCTATATTTAGAAACCCCTAAATAAAACCCACGGAGAGTGTTGCAATAATATACATTTTTTAAACTCACTAATTGAATGTTGCCATTACAAGTGCTATTTTGGACCATCTGCTAAATATGTAATTTAGGAATTAAGATTCATATCTTACAGGATACGCTAATTATTCCTCTGAATGCATCCGGGAACTTTCTGAACACACACGAGAAGTCCCGGGTGAGCAACAGCAGTGCCCTGTACTCCGCGGCACGGGGTCCAGGCCCAGCACGGCCACAGAGCCATCGGCGCCAGGGACAGAAGGGCAGTGAGCGTCACGGGCAACACCTTCCAGTCCCAGACGTGCCCTGTTCTGGGACGTCCCCATGTTAAACCAAAGCTTTTCTCATAAGGCTTTTTTTTTTTTTTTTTAACATTTTATTTATTTATTTGAGAGAGAGAGAATGAGAGACAGAGAGCACAAGAGGGAAGAGGGCAGAGGAAGAAGCAGACTCCCCGCCGAGCAGGGAGCCCGATGCGGGACTCGATCCCGGGACTCCAGGATCGCGACCTGAGCCGAAGGCAGCCGCTCACCCGACTGAGCCACCCAGGCGCCCTCTCGTAAGGCTTCTTGACCGGGCACAGCGTGTAAAACGCCCACCTCCATCCACAGAAAATAGTGCCTCAAAAAACCCTAAGACCTGCTCTGGCTGCCAGAGCGCACGTTAGTGGCCGCGTCGCACCCGGGGCTCCAGCACACAGCAGGTGCGCCCACGGTAAGTGACAGACGCTGTCCGCACCCCAGGGTGCAGTGTCCTGCCGTCCCACCCAAACGTGAGGCAGACCGCACGGCGGCTCTGAGAGACCGGGAGCACCAGAACCGTCACCTCCTTTCACGCGGCGCTCTACTTCTAGTAACACAGTCCAGGAAAGAGTTTACTTCTGACATCACAACACCTCATGAATCGCTCCGCATTACGTAGACCATGGCGCAGCAGTTGAGGCCCCCTCCTCCGTTCTCACTGTAGACAGCGGTTTGGTCTCAAAGGTCGCTCTTCTGTCCCAAATAAAATTCACCGTGCTGAAGGATGCCCTGTTTCAGGCTATTCTGATACTTCAGGGTTCCTCCACTGCTATCATGGACCCATAACTACTGTGGATCAAGACCTCCAAGTCACCAGCCCGGGCAAAGACGTCCGAGGACACGCCCGCAACAGAGATGCTCGGTGCACTTCACCCAGTCCCCAGAAGGCTCAGCAAGTCCCTGAGATCCTTCTCTCTCCCACTCCCTGGCACCCTGTGCACAACTGAGGGATAAAAACCCAATCGGGAAACAGTGAAGTATAAAAAGCAGAGAAATTTTTCATATGAAGTCCCTATGGCACAAGGAGGCTAAGCTGCTGCAGGGAAAGTAAGTGGAAAA
Organism: Leptonychotes weddellii; assembly: GCF_054177405.1. Classification (NCBI taxonomy): domain Eukaryota; kingdom Metazoa; phylum Chordata; class Mammalia; order Carnivora; family Phocidae; genus Leptonychotes; species Leptonychotes weddellii. Next base: position 1,388,709 of record NC_138373.1, read on the forward strand.
CAAGAGGAGCCTAGTAGAGACAGCACCAGGGAGGGACCTCAGCCTGAGTGGCCACCGCAGGTGCTGGCAGGTGCATCCAGATGCAACGGTGCACTCTCGAGCCCGGGATGCTTGGCGCCCGGTGTAGGCTCCAGCAAGGAGCCATGCCCGGGAAGAGAGGGGCGCAGCAGCCCCTCCAGTCCTCAGAGAACTGAAATAAATGGCCCTGCAGGCGGAGAGAGGGGAAGATGAATGAGCACGGAGCCTCCGGAGTGATGACAAGAAGAGGAAACACAGTCAAACGGCGAGGGAAGTCGGAGGGAGGAGACGGGATCCGCTGAATGCACTCAGGAAGGCCGTACAAGCCCCGTCCCCAGGAACAGAAGGATCTGCACGGGAAGCCGGCGCCGGCAGGGCTGCAAGGGGAGATGCCAGGTGGCCCAGGAGCAAGTGTCTGAGCTGGGTGGGGGCTGGGGGGTCGCAGGCTGTGAACCCCCCGTGCACCATCCACACCCCAACAACAGCGGCTGGGATCAAACAAGTGCCAAGACCAAGGGCAGGCAGGACGTGCGCGGCTGCGTGCTCACACACGGCCAGCAAACGCAGACCAGGGTGGCGGTTACTTGAGTTAAACGTACGATGCGAGCCAGCCATCCTGCTGCACATACCCAGTCCTGAGAAATGCCTGGTGTTTATGTAGCCCCTTCTAGCCACTTCTTTCCATTTCACCAAAAACCAAGGCAATGGGGACGCCTGGGTGGCTCAGTCGGTTAAGCGTCCGGCTTGATCCCCAGGGTCCTGGGATCGAGCCCCACATCGGGCTCCCTGCTCACCGGGGAGCCTGCTTCTCCCTCTCCCTCTGCCTGATGCTCTGCCTACCTGTGCTCTCTCTCTCTCTGTCAAATAAATAAATAAAATCTTAAAAAAAACACAAGGCCCCAAAGGCATCCTCCAACTGACAGGAACAAACTATGGCCCAAGCGCACAACAGACCACCACCGCTCAGCCCCAAGGACCAGCCACAGCACCGGCGATTCTACACACATTCTGAGAAGTGAAAGAAGCCAGGCCCAGAGGACCACACCCGGTTCCATTCCGTTCATAGGGCACTCGGGGAACGGCAAAACTGAAGGGGCAGAACACGGGCATCTGTTCTTCATCGAAAGGAGCCAGAGCTCCTTGGGAAAGTGGCTGATGCCCAAAAAGGCCAGTACATACGCACACCAGGGAGCCAGCCTCAGCCCGGCCTACCCCCGTCCCGGAATGACCTGGACCCTGGCCAGAGGACAGAGCCAGGCCCCGTCCCAGAACCTGACCTGCCCCCAACACACAGGGCGCAGTCGCGGCCCCCGCCCCAACCTGCACGCACTGAGAGCCGGGCCTCCTCACTGCCTCTCTCCCTCCTCAGATGCGTGGCTCTCACCGTCTACACTCCGGGACTGGAGGCCCCCCTCACTGCTCTGTCATGTGCCTTTCTCCCAGGCCAGCGCTGCAGAAACCATCCCTGCTACCAGACCCCGCCAGCCCAGGCTTCCGGGACCACATGACGGACGCGTCCCTCTCAGCCCCACTCACGTTCTCCCTTCCCTCAAAGGGTTTGTGCTTCCAGCCACCCCGCCACTCCCCAGTCAGCCTCGATGTCCTGGGTGTGGGCACTGCCCAGAACCATCCTTCTGGAGGCCGCACCGTCCCAGACTGGGCACTTGCCTTCCAAAATCACCGTCAGGCCCCACAGGCTAAGGAAGCACCCCCACACGCCGTCTGGCAGTCCACTGCTGTGTGCACCCCAGCATCTTTCTGCAAGAGGACGGTTCCCTTTCACACATGCTCCTTGTCTCCCCTCCACACTCCGTGCAGACCAGGCAGACAAGTCCCGGCTCGAGACCCCAGACTCCCCACATGAGCAGCCGGCCACTAAGGCTGCTCTCCAAACCCCAGCCCCCATGACCAGAGGCGGCACGGAAGAGCCCTGGGTTCCCAGGACGCCCACCAAGTGCTGCGCCCAAAGGGCGGGGGTGCCCACCGGCGGTGCCCGCAGCTTCTGCCGTGCTTCACGTGTCTGACGTTTCTCCTGCTTCTCCTCCCCATCGTCCCCCTCCCCTTCTTCAAGAGGAGAAGCTCCCAGCCCAGAGGCTGTGTGCCCCTGCAGCACTGGGCCCACCTCCTGCCCGTCCTGACAGAAGTCCTCGTGACGCCCGGACATGAGGCCAGGGATGCCCCCTCCCGCGGGACACTGCAGGCAGGGGGTCACAGACCACACACTCGTATTAATTGGGGCAGAGCTGGAAGATGCCACCCAAAGGGACTCTCTGATTCACGAGCCTGGGCTCTGTCACGATCGGCCCCAGCCAACAGCTCCCTTGGGTGCTCGGACCTTGTGGGAAGGGCACAAACCCAAGCTCCAGCCCATACACAGAAGTCAGCTGCAGAGGGTCAAGGGAAGGACGAGGGGTTGGAGATTTGGGAGGTGCTCTCAGTGGAGAGACAATGTACCCCAAAACCCAGGGTGCTGAATGGGGAGGGGAGCCCTGCGCCGGATGCTGGAGACCGTGGCCTCTCCCCGGGAACATCCACAGCTCTGCCCCGCTCTCCTGCCGAGCGCCCTGTGTCCCTACAGAAGGGCCATCCCCGAGAGCTGCACTCAGCACGCCTCTCCTCACTCCACCTCCTCCTGGGAGGATCCTGGCTGTCCCCATCAATGTCCTGGGCAGACGAGCCCCAAATCACTCTCCATCCCTACGTCTAATGCCAACCTGGCCCCTCCCATTCCCACTGGGCCTCGCTCCTGAAAGGCCACAGGGGCACCTCCAACTTGCACACACCCAAATTAAGCCCAAAGCCTTTGGACTCCTGTTCCTCCTCCCGAGTTCTTCAGGTTAGCGGCTCTAACCACATGAGCTCAAAGCCAGATGTGCGAGAGCCTCCCCGGCTCTCTCTGCCTTCTCCCCCAGCACCGCACTCCCAGCCTGGCCCCGTCCGTCATGAACCTCTGGGTCCATTTCCTTACAGCCCGTCTGCTCCTCAAACAGCCACCTCTCTCCCACCCCAACAGCCCACCCTGTGTGTTATACCAAATAATACCCTGCAATAAGGTAGAGTTCGGATCACATCATTCCCCTCCCCACCCCCACCACCCAAAACCCTCCATAACTTCCTCCTCGGCCGAAAATAAAGTCAGCACTCCCAGGGGCAGCCCTCCCCGTGCTGGCCACAAATCACATCCCCACCGGTGCTGTACATGGACAAAACTCGCAAAGCCCCAGGAGGACCGGAGGGGGCGCCGCCGGCGTCTGCACCACCCGAGACGCGGACCGGCCGCCCACAGGGCCCTCGTGCCCGAGACTGGGGGGAGATGCCTGCAGGACAGGCAGAGCTTCTGGACCCCAAGGCACCGCGCCCCCCGCCCCCCACGCGCACACCCCGGCTCGGCGCTCCATGCCCGACGAGACCAGCGCTCACAAGCTGCCGCGAGCGCCAGGAGCTGTGTCTGCCCTCCCTTTGTTTCCCCAACAACACAAAGCCAAGGCTTTTTAAAACATAAAACATTATAATTATCTTGGCACATCGTTCCAGGAGATTTGTAAACATGAGCATGTGCCGGAGACGGCAGAGGGAGGGGAGGGACAAAGGTGGAGAAGAACGGCACCTCGAAACCACGTGGCATGGAAGCATCCAGAGCAGAAGCTGCGGGCCACGGAGACACCGCCTCCCGACTTCTCCCGGGCCAGAGAGCGGACAGCATGGCCCTGGTGTGTGTGGCCTCTGAGGACAGAGCAAGGACGGACGGGTCTTCCTTCCCTCGCCCAACACCACCCACAGCGACCGTGCACACAGATGGGTGATGGAGCCCAGCAAGGGGACCGAGTGGCCTCTGGCACAGATCTCAAGATCGACGGAGACGCCCATGGAACGCAGACCCGCACTGGACGCACTCACAGGAGCGTGCAGCCACAGAACACGGCCCTGAGACAGGCGCCAACAGCCCGGCCCTGGCGCAACGTGGGGAGACCGGACACGTGCTGACCGCGGGGCTCCTGGCCAAGTGGGATGCTCCAGGCTGCAGGCTCCCAGAGGGCAGGGACCCGACGGCGCGGGGAGGTCCTGGCCAGCTCGTCCCTGTGACTTCATCAGCAACCTGGGCTTTCACGTTTCGTGCAGGCGCTGGGAACAGCTGAGGACGGGCCCGGGGAGCCCAAGAGAGCTGCGCTTGCTCCTGGCCGGCCAGGACGAAGGGCCCCATGGGCAGCTGTGAGATCTGTGAAGAGCGACACGCCGGCACTCCGTCCGGCTCGGCCAAGGAGCACTCACCCTCCTGCCCGGGCTCCCGGCCTGCACAGGTTCACGGCAGGAAGCCCATTAGCAGATTCACTTATCTTCCTGCTTCTCGGGGCAAGCCCTGTGAGTGCAGCACGCAAGGGCCGGGCAGAGGACGCCGCTGCAGTCAGGGGAGCCCTGGAACCACGCCTGCAGGGGGCCGGAGGGCCGCCAGCAGCAGCCGCCGCACCAGAGCCCGCCCGTGGCCCGTCACACGACCCCTCCCTGGCCGCCCGTGAGCTCCGTGAAGCCATACCCCCGTCAGGAGCCGCCTGCCTGGCACTGGCCCATGCTACAGGGACACACGGACCTGCGCAGACACACGGACAGAGCAGACAGAGCAGAGACAGGCAGGGAGGGACACAGACACATACACAGATAAAAGCGGAGGAAAAACTGCAGAAAAACATCCCAAGTCGTTAACAGTGACTGCCCTAGAGGGTGAGCCTGGGGGGTAGGTGGCCAGAGGCCTACGGGGGATGAGGAGTCATTTCTACAGTTCCAGTTTCTCGCGAAGGAACTCACGAGAAACAGCAACATACAAATGTCTCACTGCAGCCCAGTCCTGGGGGCGGCGGACGCAAGGGGCCGTTTGCGGCCCCGCCTCATGTGACTGCGGGCGGTCTCTCTGCAGCCCCGAGCCGTCAGGACGAGGTCAGAGCTCCTGCGGGCACAGGGCCTCCTCCGTGCTCCCCGCCCACACGGCCGCAGGGGCCGAGGGAAGGGAAGCTGTGCGGCTGGGCCTCAACCTTGACGGGGGCAGGGCACATCGCATACAGCTTCCTACAAATTCAGAGCTGCCCCCAGACGGCCCGTCCGCTCCCTAGTTTTCATTCCTCCGAGTGCAAGTAGCATCCCACTTACAAATCCACCCACCCCATCCCGAACCACAAACCAGGCAGAGACGCACTCACGCCCGCTCCCGCCAGCCGAGAGCGGGCAGAGATACAGCCCGGGCGTCCAGAGGAGGCGGCTCGTCCCTGGGGCAGTGGCAGCAGCAGCACCCTGTCCGCGAGCCTCCAGCGGGGGGCGGTCAGGGCAGGCAGCGGGGGGCCTACATGCACCGCAGTCACAGCCGGCAAAGGACAGACGGAACCTACACGCAGAGACGCAGACTCCAGAGCCTCCCATCCGTCCCCCGAGAGGCTGCTGCAGGGGACAGCTACTGTTCTGTCCCCAGCACTTCCTGCTCCCTCCTGTCCCCGTGGGACTGTCTGTCCGTCGCGCCCTGGCCACAGGGGTGAGCTACACAGACGCCCCATCCCCGTGTGCAGAAGCTGGCCCAGGGGCAGCGAGGGGCCACGCCAGCTCAGGGTCGAAACGAAGGCCCGTAACCCTAGGACAGCGGTTCCAGGCCAGCAGCGGCCAAGGGCCAGGCCAGGGAACGTCTGACAGCAGGCGGCTCCGGGCAGCAGACAGGGTGGAGAAGCCCTAGTTCTGCGACTGAGGCCAACACCCATCTTCCGGCCACTCGAGGAGATGACATGCATGCGTTTACCTAGGCTGGTCCCAGGGAGGCTTCCTTCTTAGGACTAACTAACCCACCCGGTGGTCCCAGGACTCTGGGCCCGAGCTGCAGTTGCAGCCAGCAGCGTCCGGCTCCCTCAAGGACACACACCGGGGACAGACATCCGACCCAGGGGAGGCAGCAGCCTGAACAGGGCGACAAATCCAAGTGAGAATTTATGGGGGCACTTGGTGCTGGGAAGCTGGTCTTGAGGTAATTAAGACTATTTCAGAGTGGGTTTGGCAGGAGGTGCCAAATCAATAGATACCCTCCAGCCGCGTGTCCCTGCAGGTAAAGAATCAATCAGGCAAACGCTCCCAATCTGTTCCCGCTGAGCCAAGAAGCAAAGCTGTTTACCATTCATGCCCAGAAATGAATAAATAAAGCCACCACCGCTAGTCAGCACCCTCTGTTTCTCTGCCAAAGCTTTTTAGTTACTTCGAGAAAGCCGGCGTCCCTGCGTGGTCCTCCATTAAAGCCCAGACAGACGCAGACAGTTGTGCGCACGACGTTGGGGGCGGAGGGGGGGGGCGGCGGGCAGCGGCTCAGTCCAGGCGTGGCCACTGCCCGACCCCGTTTCCCACAACTTCTCCGCGGGGAAGACAGGAGAGAGCTCACGGAGCTGCATGGCTCGGGCACCGTCGGCGGCCCCGCCTCGACCCTGCACTCACACAAGAGTCACGTCTTCTCTCGGTGCTGGGCAGGCCCCCGTGGCACACAGGCAAGCATGGGGGGCCCTGTTTGGGTCCAGGAACCCCAGTCTGGAGGGAAGCAGCCTTCCTTTGTCCAAGAGCAGCGGTGGCCCCCAGGAGGAGCGATGGCAGGACCGTGTCTGGGGCAGCAGGGGCCTCCCCTGCGGGGGGTGTTTCAGCCGGGACCCCAGGACGCGGGAGGGGCTGGAGCTGGGGGTAGCGAGCAGGAGCGCCACCTGCCCCGGACCGCAGGCCGCACACACCAGGGCCAGGCTGGTGGCGATGGGGACGGCCGCGGTGGAGGCTCCAGCACGGCACCGAGACCAGGTCACGGCAGTGACTGGACCGGGAAATGAAGCCAGCCAGGCACCCAGCTACACACCTTACGTGATTTAGCACCCCAACTGTCCAACGGCCCCAAGAGGTGCCAGAGGTGCCCGCCTCTCACAGGTGAGGGACCCACAGGCCAAGCCCAGCACTGGGCACTCGCGGGCAACAGGTGGTGGGCTCAGTCCCCAGACCCAGACCTCGGACCACAGAAGCTGCTCTAACTGCTGGGGGGGTCATCCCAACAGCAGGAGCAGAAGCAACCGCACCTTCAGAAGTCCGTCCACCCCCCGCCCCCCGGGAGGGCTGTTTGGAGGCTCAGGGGAGGCCAGGCCCCCAGGGTGCGGCCTGAAGGCGGGGGCATGCAAGGGGAAGGGAGAGGTGGGCGGCTGAGAGGGGCCAGGCACATGCCAGCTGCTGGCGCCCCCCCGAGGACTCGCAGAGCACAGGGCAGAGACCGGCTGGGGAGAAGGCCGGCCACGCCCATGTCGCCCCCTGGAGTCCTCGTCTCCATCCCCCACCCCACGTATCCACCCAGAGGCACTTCAGCAGGTGACGACGCCTTCCGCCAGCCGGTTAAACAAGACACCCTGCGTTTTCGGGACGGGATTCCCAACACGCAGCTTACACCACCCTGCACTCATCCGTCCCGGTCAGAGGCGGCGGCCGTCTGGCTCCCTCGGCTCCTGACTGGCGAGCGGCAGGTGAAAGGCCCCTCCGAGCCTCCACACGGGACAGGACGACGCGCCTCCAGCCCTCTCACCCGGACGGGAGGCTGCAAGTCCTCCAGACGTCGTTTCAAGGCTGGGCACGGTTCCTGCCTCGGTTTCCATCCACTGGCTTCCTGGGGTCTTTCACTGGCAGCTCTTACGATAAACCAAGGAGATAATATCAAGAAGGAGTCCTGACATTTGTCCAGGCTGAAAATCTCGGGAAGACACCCCCGAACAAGTCAGCTCAAAGCATCTGTTTGAAAGTGAGCCAGCACTCAGCTTCTAGGAGGCGGCCAATTAGCACCGAGCCCGCTGTCCGTCCGCCTGCTGACATTTGTGGTTCTATAGATGAGAAAGGCCAGTGGCGGCCCGCCAACCCTTTCAAGGGGACGATGCTCCTGTGCTGTTCCCACCTGGGCGGGAGGAGAGGGACCGGGGCCTCCCGCGTGGACCGCCGTGGAGGGGCACAGCCTCCCCTGCCCTGGCCCAGAGTACATGGAAGTAAGGGCTTCAAGTGTGGCCCACTGACCAAAAACTCCCACAAAGCAACTCACAGAGGATCCCAGTTCACTGAACCAAAAATAAAGACCAGACCTAAAAGCAATCATGACCGGGAAGCTTCAAACTTCAATTTCGAATAAATGAAAACCCAGGCCCTGCCAGACACACAAAGGGGAGCAGAGTCCCGTCCCACCGAGCACACACACGAGGACACCCTCCTCGCAAGGCAGGGCGAGGGCGGGCGCGGGGGGCGGCGGTTCTCACACAGCAGGCCCAGTAAACATGCTCTGAGCACTCACTCAGAATGAGGACGGAGAGCAGCCACGGGCCACTGCCCCCCGTGTGGACACTCTGCAGCTCTGAAAAGCCAGGCATGAGGACTGGCTGCCATGGTCACTCCCAGGGTTTGCAAACGGCACGCTGAGTAGGTTCCTCCAGCACGAAGTCGTGACACGCTCACTCGCCAGCCCCACGGGGAACACCGGGCCCCGTCAAGGCAGGCATCCAGCAAGGGTGTCACAGGCCATGGAGACGGGGCTGCCCACCTCCGGTTCAGACTTCATTAGAAACCACAGACCTCACAATAAATAACCCGACTTCACATTGCCGGGCGACCTGGCTGATAAATCGTGTTCCTGTGCATCTAACAGGGCATTTCAGACCAATGGCGAGTTAAAACTGGGGATGTGTAATAAAGCAGTCCATCTGAGTAATGATGCACGCGTCACAAAGGCAAGCCCGGGGGAAGAACAAACATAAGTGGGACCAGGGCGGCTTGGCCCGGCTCAAGGGTCTCTCGCCGGTGCTCCCGTGGGAGCGGCCACTCCTTGTGCTGCCCGCAATGTTGGCCACGCGTGGGTCCCTCGCCCCAGCAGGTATCTGCTCCGCGCTGACGTGAGTGGGCTCCTGGCCCTGGGTCCCGTGCGGGAATACCTAGAAGACGTGCCCACAACTCGGCGTCACAGGCCATGGAGATGGGGCTCCGGGAGCGCGGAGGGGAGGCCCCCGTCCAGCCACATGCAGAGGCAGAAACCCGCGTGAAGAGCAGCAGGAAGGAAGGACTGAGGGCAGACCAACGGGACGCAGCTGGGCTCTGCCGGGGAGCACGGCACAGAGGCCAGCAAGCTGTGACCAGGCGCTGACCAGGACACCTTCTAGGTAGGCAGGCCCCATGGGCTGCGAGGCGAGCAGAGAGGAGGAAGCCGAGCCAGGGCGGTTCCCGGGCAGCAAGCGCAGGCCCAGGACCGTGTCTAGCTGAGGGGACGCAGCAGCACTACTGCCCCAGAGAGGAGCTGGGGAAGGAGGAGGAGCCCTGCAGCCCTCCACGAGAGAGGTCAGAGGCCCATGACGGACACCCCCTGTCCACAGCAGTGCATCCCCCGAGCCCGCGGCACCCTGGGGAGATGCCTGGACAACAGGCTGCCCACCGTGGTTCTCAGTGCCAGACTCCCATGGTGCCGGGCCAGAGGAGCAGCAAAGTCTGGGGGTGCTGGGTCACCATGAATCCCACTGCCCTCACGCACCCTGCGGCACAGGGGATGGCGGTCCAGAGGACAGCACACAGCAAGAGCAGCCAGCCTGGGACCCGGAATGGACGGGCTCCAAGCCCCGGCTCTGTGACCTTGGGCCCTTAGCTCTGCAGCACCATGAGGAGGGTTCTGACCAATGCCTGCCAAACTCCTAACACACAACGGGCCAACGATAAATAACTGCATTTTAATCACAGTCATCGGTTACAAGAATGCACTGAGGCCACTTCAAGTCACGGGATTCAGTATCTGGTCTGGGCCACAGCGCGGTGGCTGAGCATTCCCCGGATTGTTTCCAAATCAATTTGGTCTTCGTGAAGCCAGATGATTATTCCGTTCTGCACATATTCTTTAGATATCTCTGGTCCCAGACTAATTATTTTGCATTTCTGTCACTGAACTGCATTTGTCAGCAGCTAGCTCAACCACGTCCTGCAGCCGAGGGCCCTGCTCATCGCACCGAATGGCTCTGCTTAAAAACTGGCGGCGTGCGTGCTCAGCTGTGGAGTCCCAGGGCCAGGCTGCTGTCTGGAATGTGGCACCAGTCACCCTCAGGGTCAGGGGCTGGGAGGCAGAGAAGCTCGCGCCGTCATCAAGGACCAAGACGGTTCAAGTCCCATAAAACAATCCGTCATCAAGAGAGGATTCGCAGAAAGCAAAAACCATGAAGCCTGTTTTGAGGAAATGGCCGTTGAAAGTAGCTCGGGATAACCTGCTTCAGTGGTTACGGAAACCTCTCTGATGGGGGCATCAGATCAAGAGTCGGGCCTCGCGGGTCACGTCTGGGGCACGGCCAAGCTGGGAACAATAGGGAGTGGTTAAGCTCTGTCTGAGGGCACGCTGGGGGTCTGGCCTGCAGCCTGGGCCCACACGAGTTCGGGGCCCCCAGCTGCCCTAGCACTAAAGCCCCTCTGTCCCCCAAACTCCGGGGCAGCACAGGCAGCTGCTGGGATCACCCGCCCGCGGGACAGCAAGCTCCTTCTGGGGCTTCCCACGCCCTGCTGCCCCTGTGTGGCCACAGCCTGCCCTCCGGGCCAGAGCAGGAGGACCATCCACCGAGGTCCCTGGAGGCAGCAACCACTCCACCCTCACGCATGCTAGAACGCACCCTCCCTTCTCCACCCGCACCCCCCAAAGGGCCAGCCAGGGGTAAATCTGGGGCGAGTAAGGGCAGAATCCAGAAGGTGCCAGTGGGAGGGGGACAAGCAGTCTCACAGCCTCAGCTCCAAAAGGTGTGTCATTCAGAGGTGTCTCGGGTCATAAGGAGAGTGCCAACTGCTGTCAGAGCGGTCGGGCCAGAGCAGAGGCGGACAGCACCCCCACCCAGCAGCCTTCGGGGGAGGCTGACACGAGAGGCCGCCGCAGAGGGTGAAACTGGATTTGTGGGCGGGCAGCACTCTGGTCTCCTCTCTAGGCCAAGAGCCAGTGGGGACTGGGCTCGACAGCTGCCGAGAGCAGGGAGTGGGATCGTCTCTGTGACAGGCCTGGCAGGACCCCTCAGAAGCAGCAGACGGGGGAGGATGGAGCTTCCAGTCGGGGCCTGCCCAGCCTCTGCGGAAGCCTGGGTGCGCCGGAACAGCTAGAGAAGCGCGGACTGATCTCCGCGGGACACTGTGCGTTCTGCCTCCGAGGGGTCCGTGGGGCTCCGGTCCACAGCACCGCTCCTGCGGCCACTTGACTGGCCTCCTGCCGTGACAAGGCCACTGACTGATCAGCAAGACTCCAGGGCGGGAAGCCCGAGGGGCTTCCTCTCGCGTGGAGAGCAAAGCGTCCACGGCCATCCGCGCCTCCAGAAGCAGCTACCGGTCTGCGGAGACAGCCAGGCTGCCACACTCGTCTCCCTGACAGAGGAAGACAAGAAAGCAGACACAGCACGGGGCTGGCGGCTCACTCTGCCCACAGTCAGAGACACAGACGGAGGTCTCTGCACACACGAACGAGCTGGTCCTCGGAAAGGCTGCCGGGGCGCCGGGGGGTGTCACACTCAGCCCACTGCACAGCTGACAGCCACCCCCAGGGTCCTGTCGGACGCGGCACCACCATCACTGGGGCAGACAGACGGGGTCGGCGGGCACAGGGGGCTCACAGCGCAGTCCCGGCAGAGGAGGGGGCGAGCCCAGGGCCGTGAGACAGAAGAGCAGGTGCCCGAGGGCAAAGGACACCGCTACACTCCCCCGGATCGAAGCAGCCCCGAGTCAACAGGCGGGCCTCCATGGGCACAGCGCTCTCTGCCCAAGGCCAGGGACAGTGTGTGTGTCAGTCCTGCGACCCTCTCCCCCGGAACTGGACGGCCCCATCACTGAAACCCCAGGAGCGGCCCAGCCCACCCGACCAGACACACTGGCCCTCTCCTGCCCACCACTGTTGCTGGGAGCTCGGACTGGACCACAGCTCCCCAGGGCGGACCCCATCGACGGCCTGCCAGTGTCCACACGGCCAGCAGAGGCGGGCACAGGATGGGGTGCAGTAGACACTGACGGACGAAGAAGTATCAGGGACCACCGGCCGTGGCTACTCTCCCCGCCGCTGCCTGCGGAGCCCAGGACCTTCCCAGAGGGCGCAGACACACGGCGAGGACCGCTGAGGGGTCAGGGCAAGGGGAAAACCAAGAACACCCGGAGGCGTGACCCGCGGGGCAGCTCTCCCAGCTGTGGCCTCAGGGTGCCCCAGGGGGCCGCACGCGAACCACAGCACACTCCTGGAGGACCGGGTCTCTTCAGGGGAAAACTAATTTCTGCAGATGTTTCACAGTTATCACTGAGACGTATTACAGAGTAAATTACAAACACATCACGGACATGTAAAATGAATCACGAAACTGCCACAAAATGTCCCGCTGGGGCGGCTCTCCCAGCTGACATGCCCAGCCCTCTGGGACGGGCAGCATCCAGGCGCCTCCCCGCAGCAGGGGCTCAGGGCTCACAGGGACAAGCCGCGATCCGGGCCATCGCCCAGCGGGAGCACCTGCTGTCTCCTCCAGCCCCCCAAACACAGTCCATCGACAGGCGACTGTGCACTCTTGTCTGACCGAGGTGCATCCAGACTAAGAAGCAAGACTCTGCCCATGGACAGGACACAGGGAGGAGAGCCTGGGAAGCCCATCACCCTGAGCCACAAGGGCTGACACAGAGTGAGCCACCCCCTTCCCCGGGACTCCCCACTTTCCCAAAGAGGAGCTCGCACAGGTCTTTTCTCTCGCACTGCGCTGCGAGCTTCTGAAAGGGAAGACCGCCCAGCCGGCCAGGTGCACGCACACAGCAGAGCCCATGCTGGGGCCAGCACGAGACGGCATTTCGGGAGGGCTCCACGGCAGTCCCGGCCCAAAGGCTTAAAAATGCAAGGGACCAGCACTCTGAGGGCTGGCAACACGCAATCCCCCGCATTGCTCTGGCTTTTCATGAGAGGCTATATTAAAAATGGCTTAAACATAATAAAATCTGTTACATTTATGGCAAGAAAATGTGGAAAGATAATAAAATTAGCAGAGCATAGAAATGAGAGAATACTAAAAAACATCCTTGGCTCTCCAATAGAAACAGACAAGGGACAGTGGAGATTGTTCAACTGAAAGGAATTTAAAGCAATTTAAAATTCAAAGCTCCATGTCTCCTTCCCTGCTGAGCCCTGTCCCTGGGGACGCAGAGCACAGCGCCCAGGTCTCCCAGCTCATCCTCCCAAATAGTGGCCTGGAATGTTCTGGCTGGGACCCCTATTTTGATCTGGGGTGACTACAGAGCAGCCTGGTATGTCTCATCCGACACATCCACCCCTCTAGGGGCTCCCTTTACCCAACCCCCCACGCCCCCACTTTCACCACCCACCACCCACCCTGCTTCCTAGAGCTGAGGTCACAGCGGGGCCGGGAAGCACAGAGGTCCTCACCGGTCAAGAAACAGATCTGCTTCCACCACAACAGTCCCTGGCAGTCACAAAAGTCCTCCCACCTCCACCGGAAACCCCACTTGGAACTAGGGCCCGGGACCCCAGGGGTGTCAGGTGTTTTTAAGAGGCTGGTGAAGGGGTGTACCTTCACGAACACAGACCTGGACTCGCACCTCCTGACACAGCACAACCCTCTCGGCTCCACGCTGCCGGAAAGTCAGGCTGGGCAGAGAGGACACGTCCACCCACATCTGTCCCAAGATGCTGACCACTGGGACAGCTCTTTCTCCAGGCCCATCTTACGTGGTCTGTGTTTTGTTCTAGATCCAGAGACATTATTTTTTAAGGCAGTTTTAGATTTACAGACAGCTGAGCGGAGATCACAGAGTTCCCGTGTGTCTCCCACCCGGCTCCCCCCATTAACACTCAGAGCAGGATGCTGCACTTGATCCAACTGATGAACCAATACTGACGCGTTATTAGAGTGCACAGTTTACAGTTCACTTTTCTAAAGGTTTTGACAAATGTAAAATGTTACATATGCACCTGTGTCAAAAAGAACAATTTCACTGCCCGGGAAATCCCCTGCTCAGTCGTCCCCCCTCCCCAGCCCCCCGCACCCGCCCACCGTTTACCATCCCCGCAGTCCTGCCTTTTCGGGAACGCCCCACGGCTGGAATCCCAGTCCGGAGCCGGCTCAGGATCACGCGTGTCGGGTTCCTCCACGGCTTCAGAGCTCACTCCTTTGTAGCACTCGAGTCACCGTCCACCGTCTGCATGGCCCACGGCGTGTGCGTCCATGCCCGACTCCAGGGCACCCTGGTCTCTTCCCAGTTTGGGCAGCTGTGAATAAAGCTGCCGTAAACATCCGTACACAGGTGTCACGGGGACCTGCGTTCTCACGTCCTGGGGGTAAATGCCGAGGAGCACGTCCTCTGGACTGCACGGCAAGAGCGTGGCTGGTTTTGTAAGAAACCACAGGCGCCTCCTGACGTGGCCGCGCCATTCCCCGCTGCTCCGAGGGGCCCCGCTGCTCCGCGTCCCGCCAGCATCTGGTGCTGACCATGTTCTGGCCCGCGGCCGTTCCAACGCGGGGGTGGGGGGGTGGGCAGTGGCGTCTCCTCGCTGTTTTCCTCTGCGTGTCCCCGAGGACGCGTGATGTGGAGCATCTTCCCGAGTGGGTGTTCGCTGTGGGCGGATGCTCCGTGTTGGGTGTCTGTTCAGGTGTCTGCCCATTTTGTAATCAGGCTTTCTTGCTGTTGAGTATTAAGAGTTCTTTGTGGGTTCTGGATCACAGTTCCCTATCAGATACATATTCTCCCAGACTATGGTTTATTTTTTTATTCCATTAACAATACCTTCCATGGAACAGAAGTCTATAATTTTAATGAAGTTCAGCTTATTAAGATTTTCTTTCATAGATTATGCTTTTGATCTCTCACCTAAAAAGTCACCACCAAATCTAAGGTCAGCCAGATCTGCTCCTGTTACCTTCAAGGATTTGTGTAAAAGTTCTGCATTTCACTCTTTGGTCTATGATCCATTGTGAGTTAATTCTGGGGGCGAGGTCTGCGTGGAGATGCATTTTCCGCACAGTCCCAGCACCGTGTGTTGAGGAGCCTGCCTTTGCCCCTTCATCAAAGCTCATCGGACTGTATTCATGGGCTCTATTTCTGGGCTCTCAGTTCTGTTCCACTGACCCACTCCTTTCACCAACACCACACTGTCTCCATCAATGTAGGTTCGTGGTATTAAAGATGAGTGGTTCATAGACGTCTTGTCCACATTCGTCTGACTCATACCTAAGTCTGCCTGCCTGCCTGTCTTCTTCGGTGCTCATGTAAATGGGAGGTTCTCAACTTCACATTCTAGTCACTCCTTGCTGGCATACAGGAGCGTGCGGGACTTGGTCCTGTTACCCTCGCGTCCTACAGCCCTGCTACAATGGCTGGGAGTTCTAAGAGTCCTTCCGCTGATTCTCCGGAATTTTCTGTGTAGACAATCATGTCATCTACCAACAGTGTTCTTTCCTCCCTCCCACTGTACACATTTCCTTTCTTTGTCTTATTGCATCAGCCAAGACTTCTAGCATGAAGTCAAACTGGACATCCTTGACCTGTTCCCAATCTTGGTGAGAAAACAACTGGCTTCTTATCTGAAAGAAAGCTAGAAATATCTGACTACAGGTCAGCTCTCTAGCACAATGAGAAGAAAAACCTGCCCATTTAAGTGGCTTCGGTCACCAAAGAGCTCAAGTGAGCTCAGCAGCTATAACTGTGTCTGAGGAGGCCCCATCCTCTCGCTGAGGACTGTTCTTGGACCCCAGAAGCCTCAGCCCCTTCAGCCACATGGCCATCCCACTGCACTCCAGAGAGCACCTTAAGGCGGCCAAGGTCATAACTTCACCAGAAACCCAGTGGGAGCCATCTCAAGCCCAGCCGGCCCCCCACATGAACCATCTAGACAAAGACACCTGCAAGGAAAATCCACTCTGCTACAGAAAAACAGAGGTCTCCTCCTTCAAACACCCCAATGTGTGGCAAAACAGGCCTCTTTGGGGTATGTAGGAGTAACACCTTCCCGAGAAAAACCAATCCAGGGAAGTCTTCCCAGATGTTCAATGACCGGTACTCCTGAATTTCAGATGGAGAAACATCACAAAATGCCCTCTAAACTCACAGAAATACCACATGGAAAGGCAGGACTGGCCACAGAAGGTGTCAGACGACAGTCTGCACCCCTTCCTCCAAACGTCCCCCCCAACCACAAAGAGTTCTGAGCACCAAGGTCCTGTGGGGACCCTCCATGTCCTCCTCCTTCCAACTACAGATCTGTATGAGGCCAGATTTTTTTCATATATTCCAGCTGGAATAGTCCAGCACAACAGACTAAGTGCACAAGCAGATACGAGAATCCAGCAATCTTCTGTTTAACAGACATTAAAAAGATGTGCAAAAATGTAAAACAATGTTGTTCTTCTCACTGCAACTTATTGTTTCAGAAAATACATTTTTTGTTAAGAGGTGATGAATTTCTTTTAATGAATTTATAAGCATATTGTCAATAATTTTCATAAAACTGTTTCCAAAAACAGTGACTGTTGAAAAACAGAACCCCTGCAAACGAAAGCTCCTTGCTTTCAAGAATTTTTTAGCATAAAGGAATCTTGAGACGACAAAGCGAGAGCATTGCTGGAGTGGGGGTAGGACCTCTGAAATGTGTGGGTGGGCAGGAGTCCGGCCTCGGCCAGACAACGTCTGGACTCTCACCCCCCAATGCACAATCACAGTGTGCGCATGCTTATGGTCAACACAAGGCAACAGTGTGCTAATTCCGACAAAATGTGTAGTTAGCAAAGAGTCCTAACTAGGAACCTCTGGAGGGATATCCCAAGAATCTGCATCTTCAGGATATTTCCCTGCACGTAATTCTTAAGCAGCCAAGTGGGAATCTGTGCGGTTCTGGCATTTGGGAAGCATGGACAAGATCGGGACCGCCTTCCCGGTTCTCTCATGGACTCGCTGTTGTCTTCTCTTCCCGGGCAGGAGGAAAGCTCCTCCCTCGCAGGGCTTACTCCTCACTTCATCCAGAAGGTCTGTGGCACCAGCCACAGCAATTAGGTGGCAACAGGTGTCCGTGCCTGACAATGGACTGACCGTCACTGGCCACGCATGACGAAATCACTGCTGTTCTTCCTCCTGAGTCTGCTAAACTACCTCTTTGCCTCAGTACCAGACAAGGGTCAGGAAGAAGGGTCTCGTGACCCTGAGGAGCGATCCACAGTTAACCGAGAGTGAAAGATCAGTACCCGACAAGAGGCAAACTGAAGAGCACACAGAGGCTCCGCACCCAGATGCACCTGAGCTCACAGCCAAACTCCGACCTGGAGGAGGCACGTGACGGTGAGACTGACCCAATGCAGGGACTGGGTCTAGTGTCCGGGGCGCCGGCGGTGGAGGGAGCGAAGACGATGGCGTATGTGAAGTCTCTGGTGCCCTCACGGTGCGTCATCGGTGTATGCTTCTCTGCTCCCCCCGTCTTACCCAGCTCCTAGCAGGACCTGGAGAGACCGCTCCGAGGCACAAGCAGATGTGCGTGCTGAACGATGCCTTCCACGGGCCGCTGTCCCCGAACAAGCCGGCCTGAGCTAAGCGTGCGCAGCAGACACCGAGGCCCCCCGGGCCGTGTCCTCCGCCGTCTCAGCTCTGTGCCATCTCTCTAGGCCTCCTCTGCACTAGGCTACGAGGCGGAGCAGGTTTCCACGCGTTGCCAAACAAAGCACAAAAGTGCACTGACCCCTTTCGACACCGGAGAACTGCTCTCCTGCGCTCATACCCGAGAATCGAACGGTGTGTTCCTGGGCTTGCCCTTTAATGAGCCAGCAGCAGGCGGGCTCCACGGCTCATGAGCTCGCACAGAGTCATCGGGAGCCCCGACTCTTCTGCCCAGACGAGGCCCTGGGAGCCCCCTTCAGCCCCACCAGATGGCGAGTCAAGGAGGCCTGACCACCTGCTCTGGCTCTTGCTGCGGGCTGGCGGGCGGGGTGGTGGCTCCGTCTACATGAATCCCTTCCAAAGAGACAAGGAACAAGTTTCAAGGTTCCATAAGATTCTCTCACTATCTGCTTTTCACCAACAATAAACAACATTGCAGTATCACTGGCTTCCAGCTTTGTCCCAATGTGTGGGGACATCTGTGTTCTAATGCCACTTCGGAGAGTGGGGGGCAATAAAGAAGACGTGTCTGCTTTTAAAGGGTGGAGATCACCTAACTGGCCCTGCAGATGGTCGCTTCTTTGCATTTCTTACAGGGAGTGCAGAGACTGGGCGGCCCTGTTCTCCAGCAGAAATACCACATGGCAGAATCAAGGGCTGACAGAACGCTGTGTGCCTCCTTCCCCTTCCCCTCCTGCAGCGTGTAAAGCATCTCTTGCCTCACCCCGCCCCGCAGAAACCAGAGCACCGGTACTTCACCCACATCACCCCTCCCCAGCGGGGGGAAGGGACACGGAAACACCTACAAACCTCAGCCAGGAGAAGACCAGCCTTCCTGGGGGCCCAGGGGCGCTCCGAGTGCCCTTGCAGGCCCCAACACACAAGGCTGACTCCCAGCCCTGAACCTGGAAACAGGAGCATGCTCCGGGACCGTTCTCCTGGGCTAGGGTTTCCAAACCGCACCCCAGCGGCCCGGCGCATCCCCTGAGGGAATGCAAGCAGGCCTGGAGCGGGGGCGGCGTGCGGTCCCAGTGCAGCCACGGCCCCGGCAGCCACCACTGGCGCTGAGACGGCACGTGCGTCCTCGTCTGGGACCACACGCGCTGCCCTCGCCCCGTTGACGAGGTGAGGGCCGGGCCTGGACCAGGCCTGTGCCCCCTCTGCTCTGGCCACGCGCCACACTGCCCCCCAAAGCAGCTCCGAGGGACCAACACCACCTAAGAGTTTTTTGGGGGGCAGGAGAGAAACACGTCACAGCCTCTGGTTTAAAAAGCCCCCGCCATAGAGCTGAGAGGACATGGGCAGTTGAACCAGGCTTCTGGAAGGAGGAAAGGGCTGGGACAGGCTGCCGCCCCAGAGGGAAGCTCCCCACAGACACTTTTCCCAAGTCGTCCTGCTGGCCGTCTCTGCGCAGGCCGGCCACCCGGCTCGCGGCACGCCCAGCGGACAGGAGACGGATGGGGTCCCCACGGGTGCACGCGTGTCCCAGGCCCCTGCGGCTGTGACCAAGCAGCCATGGAGAGAAGCGCTGCAGCAGCCAGAGGTTAAAATAGACTTACTGACAAAAGGGAGGAAAAACTACACTGAGAGGCGAGGGCCTAGGACATAAACGGCCAAGTCGCATTTCCCACTTCTGAAGATAAAGTCAAATCCCAGGCGAGGCGAGGAAGCCACTGCGGGCCGGCCCACTGGGCCTCACCGACGACGTCCATGTCCCCTCGCTCTGTCTCCACCCCCCCATCCCAACATCGCGGAGCCCTGGGGCTGAGTCAGAGCTGCGAGGACCACAGTGGGCCTCAAAAACGCCACAGGAAAGCCGAAACCAAGCCTCCGCCACAGATGGGGCAGAGCCAGCGTAAGGCCAGAGACCACAAACCCCACTCGGGACAGCCATGGCGGCTGCCCACTGAACACCAGCGCAGGGTCAACAATCCCCACCATTTCCAATTCTCCAATGAACTTGCAAAGCAGGGAGCATCAACCTGACTGTCCAGACAGAGAATCTGATGGAGAACCTGATGGAATGGAAGTACCTAGAATCTTGGGCTCAGTGTTCAGTAAGAGGCCCCAGAGCCTGGCCCCAGGTGAGACAGGTTCCCGTCACCAAGGCACCATTCCAGCACGAGGACAGACAGCGAGTGCCTCAGCCCCATCTCCCCACATGCACGGTCAGACCCCTGTAGACTAGGAGAGGACTGCGGGTGAGGGTCATGCTGCTCGGTGCCCTGTCAGCACCCTACACGGTGGCTGTGAGCCTGAGCGGGCGTCGTGGGGAGTGCACACCAGGAGCTGGCCCCACCGCTGGGCAGCATGACTTGTAACGACCCCTGGTGTGAGCTCAGGGCTGTCACCCAACACCCTCAGCGAGTGGGGCCACTGTAGGGATGTGTGAGGTGCTGGCCTGGGGTTGGGCAAAGACCTGCTGGTAACCCACCAGCCCACAGGTCAGCCCTTCCACCCCAAGGTCACAGGTCTGTAGACATGGCTGGCCAACAAAGGTGTGCGCCGGGGTCCCCTGTGCCCTCAGCCAATGCAGCCCTTGGCCTTGGCCACAGGGTTTGTGGCCCTGGGAGTCTACCCCGGCCCCATCTCTGTGCGTGCCCTGAGCACATGGAAGCCAACAGAAAAGTGCGAGGAAAGACCGTCATTCAAATACTGCCGGAGGCTGGCGGGACGAAGGACACACCCTGCGAGCCCCCACCAGCCACAGGGAGAAACCGGACGAGGTCCCTTCAGCCAGAGACCCCAGCCCAAGCGAGTTCCAGTATGGGACAGGGTGAGGGTCTCGGCGTGGGGAGATCCAACACCCATACCTTCCGTCGCTGTGTCCACGAGTCCTGGTTACGAGGGGACGGCCACCCGGACAGAAGCGGCCAGCGCTCACCGCACTCCCCATGACGGGAGGGTGGCCGCCGTCCTCAGCAGCCCAGCCTCAATGAAGCAGAGCCGTGCAGGCGACCCTGTGTCCCAGGTTCATGCTCAGCAATACTTAGAGACGAAACGACACACGGTTAAGACCTCATTCCTGGCTTTGCTGAGTTTCTGCCCCATGCGTCTGACTACATCAACGCTTGTGAAGTTCATCATTGTGCGTTCTAGGCCTGTGTGCTATTTACCAAGGCCTCTCTGAGATGAAAAAAAAAAAAAAGTCATGTTAAAACAATCAAGAGTCCAACGAGCAGGAAGCTCTGCGTTCCAGGCTGGTTCCATCAGTAACCCAGGTCGGAGCTGAACAAAGCCTCCCTGCTCCGGTTCAGTCTCCCTGGCTGCTCCAAGGACCTTCCCGATTGCGGCTCTATTACTTGGACCCCAAAGAGCCCTCGTTTGGCTCCTCCACGACACACAGAACTACAGGGGAGGCCACCGCGGCCACATTTCTGTGGGTTCTGAAGCCCTCAACGGCCCCGAAGCACCCGCTCCTCTCCAGGAGCCAAGCTTGGCTTCCACACAATACCCCAAAGCCGAGGGCATCCCGGGCGCCCCACTGCTTACCGGCGCTCGGGGTCTCCACTCGGCTCCCCCCGACCCAAATGTCCCGGAAGCTTGGCCCAAACACAAAGAAATGAAAATACCCGCAGGTCTTCGACCAGCCCCAGGCCAGCACCTCACGCATCCCTGCAATAACGGCTCCCCGCAGAGGGGACGACGGGGAGAGTGGCTGGCTCTGTCCCCGTCCCAGGCTGGCAGCCATGCACAGGGCACGCCGCTGCTGTCTCCCCCGGGCCCGGGCCCTGGTCCTGGTCCTGCGTCCACAGCTGACGCAGCGCCTCCTTGACGGGACACCTCCCCCACGCGCAGTGAGGGGGCACCTGGTCCAGGGAGTGAGGCTGCCGGGTCCACAGGGAAGGCTCAGCCCCTTCCGGAACCCAGAGCCTTGTCTACCTGATGTTCTGCCTCCACTGGGACATGAGTGACCTCGTCCCGGCTCCCAGAGGAAGGCAAGGTCCCAGCTGGGAGAGACCCGGGGGGAGAGGGCAGGTGCCTGTCCCTCCCCACACCCCCCGGGGGGACGACACCTGAGCCTGGCTGCAGACTGGGGAACAGGCCAGGGCCCCACCCCGCCCAGTCTCCGCCCACTTGAACCTGGGACACTCTCGCTTCCAGGGTAATTTTCCTACAGCGACGGCTACAGAACTAACTGCCCAGAAACGGGTTTCATTTGGGGGATGAAAATTCCTTCCAGCGCTTGAATAAAAGGAGGAGTTTCACATTTTATCCACTTCCACATCCCTGAACAATACAAACTTATTTAAAAGACCATGAATATGCAAATTCCATTTTAAATATGGAAATGCAAAACACATAAGAAAACAGTCTGGGCGTGATGTATTAAAGGCATCTCCTCTTGCTGAGAAGAGACGAGGCGAGCGGGCTGCCACAGCAGAGATCACGGGACGGCTCAGCTCAGAGGAGCAGCAGAGCCCTGCCCTGCGCCCACGCCCTGCCCACCTCACCCCACGGTCTGCCCACACCACACCGTGCCCATGCTCTGCCCACACCCTGCCCTACACCCACGCCTTGCCCACCCCACACCGTGCCCACGCTCTGCCCACACCCTGCCCTACGCCCACGCCCTGCCCACCCCACCCCATGCTCTGCCCACACCACACCGTGCCCACATCCTGCCCACACCCTGCCCTGCACCCACGCACTGCCCACCCCACCCCAGGCCCTGCCCACACACCATGCCCTGCCCACCCCACCCCACACCCTGCCCACCCCACGCCCTGCCCTGCGCCTATGCCCTGCCCACCCCACACCTACACGCACACGGCCCGTGAGAACTACTGTTCTCTTATGACAAAACACGGGCCAGCCGTCCAGCTTGTCAGAAGTCTTAGTCTTTAAACGGCACGGTCCATGGCCCAGGAGCTCGACTCGCCCGCCCGAGGCCGCTCTTCTAGACCTGCCTCTTTGCCTGCAGCCGCCCTGTGCCAGGCTGGCACCGCCAGGAAACCCAGCGATGTCTGCCAACGAGCCCAGACTTCCCTCGGGACCCCAGATGGACTGGGCTCTCTCCTAGGGGAGAGGGGGCTTGGTCTCAGGGACAGAAGCCAGACGGCTACAGTCCAGATGATGAGGGCGACTCCCACACATCCCGGGCCGAGCTGGAGAGGCGTCAGTGGAAGGCCTGTGCCCACCCACGAGGCCTCGAGGTGCCCACCCCGTGGGTCTCACCAACACCGGTCAGGAGACGACCAGAAAACCCAGGAACTGCTGCTCAAGAAGAAGCGAGCAGAAGCCGGCACCCAGCTCACCTCCGGCGCTGAGCCCTCGCGCTCTCCCCCTCCTTACCTCTCCCTCTCTAAATGGCCACAGAATTTATAGGCTTGGGAGCAGCACTCCCGCTGGGGAGGCCACAGAGGAGGCTCGGAGGACTGAGCGGGAGGAAGGCTGCGAGTGCTGCGGGCACCACCTCACGTCCAAACACGGGCACTGCAGGCAGGTGCCAGCACCCTTCGGGCCCAGATGGCGGGAAGGCCCGGGGTCCCTCCACTCAGCCGCGACGGTCACAGGGGCTCCCGGGTTCTCTCTTTGCTGCCAGAAGAGCCAAGCAAGAAGAGAGGGGATCTGAGAGGCAAAGTGAGGGGCAGCCAAGCAGTTGGCCGGGAGCCACCAGGATGACCCTGCGCAGCAGGAGGGCATCAGTCCCACGTGGACACCCCACTCCACCCCAACGGCCTCGAGGGCCCAGTCCTGATGTCCCCTGCCGAGACAGAGCACTGGGTCGCGGCCACGGCTCTGCCCACATGGCACAGCTGAGGGAAGAAGACAGGCCTGTGTTAGCATGCACGTGCCAGACACGAGACTGTCCTGAGCGGAAAGCCGGCCGGGTGCCATGCTCGGCACCTGCATGAGCCCCGCCGCTCTAGGAAGTAGCCACTGTCATGACCCCACTTGGGATATAAAGAAAATGAAGCCTGTGCAGAAAGCCTTGACCCACATGGGCCGAGACTCAGGCCCTACCTACGCAGTCGTCAATCTGGCTTGGGCAGCAAGGCTCCCCGACCCCAGCGGACGCACGTCCAGCTAGGGCCAGCCCGCGGGTGACTCGGGGGGTGGTCGGGGACAGGAGCGGGAAACAGAAACCACGGCAGGGTCCCCAGAGCCAGAAGCCCCTCAGCTGCACACGCAGGACTCAGCGCCTGACTACAGTGTATGGGCCAGGGGCTGGAGGAGACCCCAGCTGAGGTCTTCCCGGGACAGGAGGGGCCCGTGCAGCAGGCCAGGCAGGCAGCCACCCTCGGCCCTCACGTATGCTGTTCTTGGGTAATTGTTTTTGTTGTTTTTCACAGTTCTGGCCAGATCTGACTGAAAAACTACTTGCCTCTAGAAACGATCCCGATCCACCTCGTGGCCAGAAAGCAACTATGTCTCTCTCCAAACATCACCTTTTTCCTTCTCAGAGCCTCTGCGTCAGCACGAGAACAGGTGCGCGTGGACAGGGGCGCACAGATGCGTGCACACGCCCCGGCCCCGCCCCCACATCGTGTTCTCCTGCTCGAGGCCGGCGCCCCTGGAGGCTCAGGTAGCCCGGGGTAAAGCACGTGATGCTTCTCAGAGCCGTGATCTCGGTGATGACACCCACCTGCACAGAAGGACACCATGGGTCAGAGCCGCCCTGCGGACACCAGCCACATACCTGGAGCAGGAAGAGCCTTCCCAGCTGCCACGAAACGGACTATAAAACCCACCACTCGGTACAGAGCAAAGCAGCAGCGTGTACTCTCCCACGGACGGTGCGTGAACGGTTGTAAGCTGTTCACCTGCCGCAGTGGGAGGCAGAGCAGACCGCACTGAGGCCTAGCAACACCACCGCCAAGATGGGGTGCCGGCAGCCAGGGGACCAACGCCAGGCCAGTTGTGGGCAGGCCAGGGGCCGACTCATCCACCTCCATGGCTGCGGCATCTGGCCAACAGGCCATGGATTCGGAGAGGGGGTCAATGAAGGAATGGCAAGAAGTGGAGGCCCCAGTCCGTGCTCCTGGGTCACCAGTGAGTGATGCCCCATCTGCCCCCTATTCCTGGCAAGAACGAGGACAGGGGCACCGCCGGGGGCCGTCCCGCTGACCCCCAGGCCTTGCCAGGCAGGGATGAGGACATGAGAACCCACAGAGACACCGCAGCTCAGGGACTTGACGGCGTATCCTAAGGAGAGAGGAAAAGGCACTTATTCTTCACTCAACAAACGTGTGCTGGGCACGGGTCCTGTGCTCACAGCCCCTGAGCCCGCATACAGTTTACACTCTGACGGAGAAATGCACCATGAACACATCAAGCAGTCCCTCAACGCATCAGATCAGGGCCCGGAAGAGCACAGCAACAAGACCCGGAGGCAGGGGAGGGGTGGCAGCCGGGGGGACGGCCTCTCCCACAGGAGGAGATGCCGTCAGGAAGAGCAGAAGCAGCAGCCTTCCGTCAAGGAGCACAGCTAGAATGTTCCAGAACAGAGAGGAGCCAGGTGGCCTCCTGACACAGATGAGAAGCATGAGGAAGGGGAGGCCCAGGGCACAGGGAGGGGTGACACGACGGTGACAAGGACGGGTGAGCAAGGCAAGGCCCCGAGGGCAGCAACAGAGCACGGCCCTTCTGGTGAGTGACACAGAATGCCCCAGAAGGTCCCGTACCCCCGCAGGCGCCCAAGAGACGGTTTGACGCCCATCTCAAGAGGCCCCTCCGCAGACAGACACCGCGGGGCAGGGAGCGCTGCTGGGGACATCCTCACGGCAAGGCGGCGGGGACGCGGCTAGCGCCCGCAGGATCACCACTTGCATTCTGGGTGCGCTCTGCAGGCAGAGCCGAAATAACCACCTGCCGTGAGGGCCATGGACAGGTGAACGTGTGAGGCCTGCGCACTCCAGGTCATTCTGTCCAGAACCACAGCGGTGGCCCCAACCACCAGACACGGTCCCCGTGCCAAGACAAGTTAAACTGTTACGGAACCTGGACTGGATTGCCCGACGGAAGAACCAAGCGGCACCCGGAGATCCTGGAGGACAGGAGGTTTATTTAACGCCAGCGGGCTCAGAAGAGCGTGGTCTCCGAAGGTCTGAGCCCCGAGCACAAAGGGGGCAATGTATACACTTCTACTTCCGCACACTTGGCACTTTTGGCGCATGCGCGGAGCGGGGTGGGGGGGAAGGACCCGGATTGGTGCGCGCAGGAAGCGGAGCAGGGAGAATAACCCGGAAGAGCCCCGGGGCAAGGCCTGGGACTCTCGCGCTGGCTCGGTGGGCCATCTCAGGACACAGATCTTCCTTATCAAAACCAGCAAGCGCATGATTCAGACACACTGACGCGACACACAATCGAACGGGAAGCCTCCCCGAGGTGGGAGTCAGCTGAAGCCACAGAGAAATTCAAATTCAGCCAAGGCCTGAGCACAGTGCCAGGGCCAGCAGGGACAGCGGTGGGGACAGCACGTCCCGCTGCTGAAGGAGGCCCGTGCAGCAGACGATGGAAACGGGGGGAGGGGTGGGGGGTCGGCGGGGGCCGGACACCAAGGGAGGGCTATATGGATGGCAGAGGCAGCGAGAGTGGGAAATGCTGCCGTGAATGCTCGTCCACTGAAGGAAACGGTGGCAGTCGTGGGAGAGCCGGGGAGTCACGAACACGGGGGACGTAAGGAGCTCCGCGGAGCGCGGGAGGGGAGCACACGCTGCCAGTCATGGCCAGCGGGGCCCCCGCCCTGGGCCGCGCACGCAGACCTGAGGCACGGCAGCCGGACACCGTGCGGCGCCCAGGCTGACTCCTGGCCCGTGGAACCCTCGCCAACCAGGAGCAGCCCCTGCTGGAACGAAGCACGGTCGTGGATGCACCGGGTCTGGAGCTCAGGCTGCTCCCAGGGAAGCTGGGGGAGGGACCGGGGCGTGGGGGCCACGGGAGAAGGGCGGCCAGCATCAGAAGGGGCTGGGGGCTTTGCACAGAATGGCGTCCTTCCGACGGCAGCCAGGCCACCCGAGGCGTCCCCTTGGCCCCCTCCCCCACACAGGTGGAAACGCGAGCAAAAGCAGGGGCACGGCCAGTAACAGGGGAGCCAGACCACACCCTGAAGGCTGACGGGGGCTGGCCGTGGCCAGAGCCAGAGCGACCATGCACAGCACAGCCCACACGGGAGAGTGACAGTGCACCCAGCAGAGGAGGGGCCCCTGAGGAACGCAGCACCCAGAAGCCCCCGAGTCTTGTGTGCCAGGACCGTCACCGTCGCCACAGGACGACAGGGTTGCCGGTGACGCCGGGCGCACACGGTAACAGCACCGGCCACGTACTGACTGCTGCCTCATCAGCGAGGACCCGAAATAGGGACTTAGGTCTATATTATCTCAGCTAACGCGCGTACTGACCCCACGAGGAGCCAGACCGTCTACTGCACCTACTACGGTCTCCGTGTTACAGACGACAGGGACCCTCAAGAACCGGTCCCAGAGCTGAACCTTGGACACTGGACTAAGGCCACACAGCCACATACGGAAGCCACTAACCAACCTTAATGTTACATGACACATGAGGCTCTTCATCCACACTGGCCACAGTTCAAGGGCTCAATGGCTACACACGGCCAGTGCCTACGGGACACTCAACAGCACAGACGGAGGACAGCATCGCAGGAAATCCTGCCAGATGGCCAGCCTAAGCCAGACAGACCCGTCTACACCAGACAGACGGCCCGTCCACGCCAGACAGACAGCGCGGTCTACGCCAGACAGACGGCCCGTCCACGCCAGACAGACGGCGCGGTCTACGCCAGACAGACGGCCCGTCCACGCCAGACAGACGGCGCGGTCTACGCCAGACAGACGGCCCGTCCACGCCAGACAGACGGCGCGGTCTACGCC
>NC_138373.1:1416302-1448414 GCF_054177405.1 Leptonychotes weddellii
TAGACTGATGGTTTCTGCCCCAGACAGCATGGTCTACAGCAGAAGACTGGGCTCTGACCTCTGCACAGAAGTAAGCAACCGAGCAAGATGGCCACAAGCACTAACTCCCTCACAGATTCCCAAGGGCCCCAGGAGACAGTCAGCACAAGAACAAATGTCACTGTGACTGATTCGCAGGCTCCAGAAAGGTCGGAGCTTCCCCAGATCTCATTACTCCCTCCAATAAAGGGGGTAAGGTGCAGGGACAAAGCTCCAAGTGTGAGCCCCTGACACTGCACCTCACCCACTGGGCAACCCCCATCCCCACAGAGACAGCAACATGGGCCTCGCTGCCCCCATGGCCAGAACAGCATGCTCACAGCACGACTCTGGGCCTCACGCCACGTGAGCAGTGTGACCAGCAGAAGCTGATGGAGCCCGGCCCGGCCTGAGGAAGGGGCGCTGGTCTGTGGAGTCCCCGAGCTCACAGCCACGTGCCTGTATCTCTGGAACAGAAGCCCCACCACGGACTGCCACCGAGGAATGCATGAAGACAAGCCCTCAGACACAGGCTGGCTCAACACCTCCCGCCAAAGCCCACTTACACGGAGCAGCACCGGGAGCTGGCCAGACCAGCAGGGCCCCGGTCCGCGTCGCTGAAAAGCCCCGGGACCCGCTCCTGCAGAGACAGTGATGGTTAAGGCCAGCGTGAGACCTGAGAGCAGGATACAGCTGTGGGTGATCAGCCAGGTGAGCAGGGAGCCCCCGGGGGCCCATGGAACTGGAGCCCGGCACAGGGCGGCGGAGCACAGATGGACGAGGCGAAGCTAGGCCCGCCTCGTGAGAGGAAGCGCGCCAGCCAGCCCAGCAGGTGGCACCTGGAGCCCAGCTGGCGGCCCTGTGACTTGGACCGGCACAGACGCCCGCCCCACAGGGCTCACCCGGTCAGCAGTCCGTCACTGTGCCTCTTCAGTCGGTGCTTCGTTCATCCCTTCAGCCAACACACACGCGCTGAGCAGCACCTCACCCGCGTCCTCCACCGTCCCTGGCCCTTGGGCGCGAGAGCAGGCACACGCCAGGGCCACCTCGCTGACCAGGACGTATCAGAGCAGAAGCCCCAAGCAGAGCGACCAGGCCTCGCAGGACAGATGCTGGAGTTCTGAGTGGGAGCGCCAACAGGAGTCGAGCTGGCTCCAGGCCATGCGGGACCTCGGCCCTGCTCGGGTGCCCACAGGCCCGGGACAGAGTCCGCAGGAGACGCTGTGAGCACCTACGTCTCTGACTGTCCACAACCTCTCCGACCTCTCTCTGGCCTCACAGGCGCCTCAACACGCAATGTCCAAAGCAATTTCCCGGTCGCCCTCCATCGACACACAGAGAAGGTCGTGCCGTTCCTCGTGCTCTCATGGTTATCCCCCCCACAACCCCCCGGCTTATTCTCCCACCTGACGTCACTGTCCTGCACACCAACCCCAAGTCCAGCCCCTTCGGGCCTTCTCTGGCCACACACAGGAGATGCTCACACCACCATGCCCTCAACTACCCCAGAGGCCGCTCCTGCCCTGTTCCCTCGCCAGGCACGGGTATCTGATGCTGACAGAGCCTCCTTCCTTAGCACTCAACAGTCCCGGGACAGTTATCACCATCCCCGTCCTGACAGGTGAGGCAAAGGCTGATTCTTCTGTCCAAGGACACACAACGACTCGGTGGCAGGCCAGCCTGAGCTAGAGCCAGAGACCCACTGGCGCTCCAAGCACAGCGTGAACTCCACCCCGACGCACAGAGAACAGGTCCTCGGTCATCATGAATCTTCTGTGGCCGTCACTGGCCTTGCTGGCCTCGGGACGGCTTGAGAGCACCATAACTCACACAGACACAGGGTGACAGAGGTGACAAGGCCTACTCATACTCCAGATGGTTTGCGAGGACGGCCTAAATGCTGTGGACAAACAGCAGGAAAAGAGCCACATGAAGAATTATGACCCGTACACTGATCTTAACTCCCCCTCGGGGATGACAGAGAACCCATCAACCTGCCGGCTGCCGGGAAGACGCACGACCAAGGGCACCACCTCTCGGAGACGGGGACGGGCGGCGTGGGCAAGGACTGCCCTCCCACCATTCAGCCGAGCCCCCTTCACCAAGCAGCGGCCTCTTCCAAGGGCTGCCGGGGGCCCCAGGCATCCCCAGTCATGGCCCGGGACGCTCGCCGCGGTGGCGGCAGCAAGGGAAGACCCGCGGGCAGTCCACGGCCAGACTGGGACCTCAGGAGTGTCAGGGCTCGCGAGCCCCGACCCCCGAGACCAAGGGCTCTTGTGAGGCAGCTCTCACCCAAAGGAGGCAAATGCGAGCTTCAGCCTGCAGTGACAGGGCAGCCCGGAGCCCCGGAGACTCATCCGCCCGAAGCCGCAAGCCCACCAGCAGCAGCGTGCAGAGCGGGCGGTGCGGGGCTGGTTCTCGAGGGCCAGGGGCAGACAAAGATGCGAAGAGCTCCCCCGGACCTGCTTTTCTCTCCTTTCACCTATACGGTGGGTTCTCCCCTAAGTCCTCACCAAGGACGGCGGGCCGGCCCTGCGCCGCACGGAGGGCCCAGGAGCCACGTCTCCACCGCAGCAGAGAAATGAGTGAGAAGCGGCCCCTCTGCAGCCACGTCAAGCACTTGGCAGGGGCGCAGGCTCCATGCTCAGGTAAGCCACGCGGCGATGCCACAGCTGTCTCCCGGGGGCTCAGGCGTCTCTGCCACGCAGAGGACATGGCCACACCCGCCGCGGACTTTCGGGGGAGACGCATGTGTGCGGCACTGAGCACGGAGACGCTCCCGCCGCCACCATGCGTACGGGAGGGGAACCCGCACCCCAGAGCCTGGCTCCGCTCTGTCACCCACTGTCCAGCGTGAGGCCTCGTTTCCGGCAAAGCACGGCAACCCCAGATGGCACGGCCCCACAAAGTGCTGCCCCTCATCTCCCACTTCTCGTTCAAGACGCCCTCGGAGCACGTCGCAGTCTGACAGACGCCAGCCTGGCCAGGGTCCGGGCCTCGAAGGAGTGCAGCCTGCCGTCCACGGCCTGGCTCCAGAAGCCGGCGGCGAGTAGCGAGCAGCGAGCAGGACGCGGACGGGGTGCTGGGCCCTTGGGGAGGTCCTCCGGCGAGGACCAAGGCGGGGCACGGCAGCAGCGGGCGAGCTCTATGCGGAGCACAGGGACAGAGGACGCACCCAGATGCTCCACAGTCACCACTTCCCCAGCACACAGCCGGGGGGCGGAAGCGCATCAGCCCCCAGGCTCCAAGAACGAGCTCTGAATCTGCGGCCGCAGTGACAAAAGGCAAAGGTCCCTGTGCTGTAATCAAGCTCCTGCCAGCAGCGGCCGAGGGGGCCCTGGAGTGTCCGGGCACGACCGTGAAAGGGACGAGGCAAGCAGCCTGGCCTGCGGGGTCCCAACACCCCCGTGAGGGAAAGGACGCCCCACGGCCGCCCCGCGCTGCCGAACAGACCCGTGCCTGCCTCCTGGCCCCACAGCACAGAGGGTTCTCGGAAAGACAGCTCCCGCCACCGGCGTCTCTGGGGCGCTACCGGCCACGGGGCACAGACCACATCTCGCTGCGCCCTCAGAACGAGCCTCATGACAGACACGAGCCCCACTCTGATAGGAGGAAATCAGAGCTCAGAACTCGGGTAATCGTGCACAAAGCTAGCACGGACGTTCATCCCTACCCTCCGCAAGAAGAACACGCCCCCGCCCCCCCTGCTACCTGGAAGGCTCTGGAAGGTTCCCGCCTGAAGCCCCAGCCACCACTCGCCTTGCAGCCTCCAGAAGTCTGTGGGCACAAACATCGAGGAAGGTACAAATCCCAGGCAGGCGGATGGCGTTGCAGAACCAGGGGCACCTGCAGCGAGGCATGGGGACGCTCAGCTCCGCTCCAGGGGGCGGCCGGCCGGCAGCTCGAGTCTGCTCTCCCCTCACCTTCCCAGGTGAGGCGTAGCACAGATCCTTCCCTGAATGAGCTGGAGTGCCTTAGCGGAGGCCACCACGGAAGGACCCGGCAAGGGACAGACCAGAAAAAATGCCTGGAGACCAAACCCACAGGGCCTACTCTCGCACCTGGGGCCACGGCTTCGGGGTGCTGGGTCCCCTGCTCTGTGTGAGCGGGAGCGCCCTCCCCGTGCCAGGGCCTGCCGGACCCCTCGTGCTCGCCCTCTAGCCAACTGCCTCTTCCCAGCTGCCCTCAATTCCTGCTCACCGCCTGTGAAGATGTGCAGGAATGAAGGCGGCTCCTGGCCCTCCACGCAGAAGGCCACAGCTAACGGCCACGTCACTTCCTGCCCACGGGACCCGCAGCTGCCCGAGAGCCGGCCAGCGTGAAGGACGCCGGACACACAAGCCCTCTCCGTGCTGGTCAGGAAGGGCCTCGCGTCACAGGGTCCCTGCCAGCCATCTGTCCCACGTGAGCGTGGCGGGAGCTGCCTGGCCTCCCTTCTCGCCTGAGCCCTCCGGCCCTCTGAACCCAAGCTCTCCTCTGCAGGACGGGGTGACAGCTCCGGCCCCTCCCCCGGGGCCAGGCCAAGCTGCGAAAGGCCAGTCGCCCCAGTGGCGGCGTGTGGGCCAGCGCCCCTCACCTCCCGCACAAGAGCCACGGCACAGAGCTTGCCCTCGGGGGGTCCCGGGGCCGCACCCTCGCTCTCGGAGGGGGCCCAAGGGTCCGGAGAGATGGGCAGGGGGCCACCGCAGGGGCCTGCTGCCGCCAGCACAGAGATGGAGGGCCGGCCCCACGCGCAGCCACGAGCCAGAGGGCTGCCGGGGCCCCGCGGACGGAGCTGCTCTTGCCGCCGCCTCCCGCACACGGACGCTGGCCTCCCGCCCCCTCACGGTTTGGCCTGAGAAAAACGAAGGCAAGTTTCCTTCCCTCTAACGGTTCGTTCTGCTTCAAATGCAAAGTAAACTGAAGAAGATCGTCTGGAAAAATGTAAAAGCTTTAATTTCAAATCACTTTTAATACCCGTTTCATCTGATGGTAGCTTTGAAAGCAAAAGGCAATTTTATCGTTTGAAGTTTTTGAGCTAAGTTGACGTGATTATGTCCAACATAACCAGATGCTTCTAAAAGCCCATTTTCAAAGTGACATCAACCCCCAAAATAAGAAATCCTTTCCCCTGGCTACTAACGAATCCTTAAGACACTATGTCCGCAGAAGGCCGAGGCCGGCTGCTCACAGACCCCCTCAGCTGTCCGCCCCTCGGAGAGCCCAGCGGGAAGTGGGCCGGCCGCAGCCTCAGGACAAGCCCATCCTGCCTGGAGCTGCCCCCGGCCAACGAGGCTGGATGGAGGTCTGCCGGCAGCGGGGTCCCAGGAAAGGTTTCCTCGTTCCAAAGAGAAGACCCAAGAAAAAGGCCTCTCCTCTGGCCTGCGGATGTGTCACCCACAGCCTGGGCAGCCGCCTACTCGGCCCCGGAGAAAGGAGGCAGACCACCCGGGAGAGCCCAGAGGCAGCCTAAAGGAGAAGCACTTGCTCTCTGTCCACTTTCCTGGCAACGGGTTCCTAAGACCCCTGGGGTTTCTGAGGTGAGAGGGGCAGTGCCTGACTCCTAACAAGCCCCTGTCAACCACAGTCCGTTTGAGCTAATGAGGGGACTGCAGGCGGGGCCAGAGCAATCAACCACCTCCAGGTCCACCCCCCCACCGTGGGGGTGGGGGCCTGAGCTCTTCCCCAGCAGCCAACAACTTAATCAAGCATGGAAACTCCCTAAAACCCCCCAGAGCAGGGCTCAGAGAGCTTCTGAGTTGGGCAACACACCTAGGTGCTGGGAGCGGGGGTGCACCCAGAGGGGACAGGGAAGCTCTCGCCCCCAGCCCTCCCCCCAGGCATCTCCTCCATCTGGCTGCTCTGATTGCAACCTTGGCTGTAAACTGCTGATTGCACATAAAGCATTTTCCTGAATTCTGAGTCATTCTAGCAAATCCGCAAACGGGTGGGGGGACAACCAGGGCCAAAGCACAGGGAGCCTGGGGAGCCAGGACTCGCGACCGAGGTGTGGAATGGGGGCAGCTTGTGGGACCAAGCGCTTCCCCTGTGGCGGCGTGTCAGGACAGAGCGAGACGACAGAGCACCGCTGGCCTCACGGGGTTGGGAGGAAAGACCTAACACCGAGCGGGCAAGAAGGCACACAGCTGCCGGCTTCCCGGCCTCCCGGCCTCCCGCCAGGGAAGGGGACTCCTTCCTCACTGTGCAGCCTGGGCGAGGTCTTCCCGATCTCTGTTCCTCTGTGGGGACCTTCCTGAGCACACGGACACGCACACGCTGCCCCCTGGGCGCCGGGTTCCACACCATCAGGGGGTCACTGGGAGCCCACGCTACAGCAAAGACAGGGTTCCCCAATCCAGGCGCACGTCCTTCTCGTGGCCCCCAAGCACCAGGAAGGCAGAGGTGGCCTGGCACGCGGCAGGGAAGACAGCACCATGCCGCCTCGGCAGTCACGGTCACGGGGCAGAAAGGTGGGGCACCCTGCACCCTCCGGACCGACCCCTCCCACTCACTCAGGCCGAGGCCAAGGGACAGTGAAGCAGAGCCGCTCCTGAGCCACGCCCAGGGGACACACACGCTCTGGGCTCCTTTCCAAAGCAGACGCATCCCGCGCACACCCGGGCCGCCAGGCCTACCTGCTGGTGATGGTGTTGTTCCGGTCCTGCAAGACCACCTCTCGCTGCTGCAGGTCAACAATGAACCTGGAAAGGTCTTCCGGGGTCCTGTGGGATCGAGAACACGTGTCAGCGGCAGCCACTCCCTGGGGGGGACCTCATTCCGCCCCCGGACGGCCGCCAAGACCACGCCAGCCGCCCATGAGTCACAGACCCGGGACGGGTCGCATCCCACGCGCCGAGCACGCACCGCGACCTGGGTTTGAACCGCAGCCCGCCCCTGGCTACGTGGTATCAGGTACATTATGTTTACTTGACCCAAGTTCGTTTCAGCTGTAAGAATAGGTCAACAGCTAGCCGCCGCTGTCGGCCTGCAGGGCAGGGGAGGTGAGGTGGAGGGTGCCCGTCTCCCTGGAGCCGGCAATAGGAAGAGAAGCCACAGCAGGCCCCCCACGGACGCTGCTCTGTCGTGTTCACACCCCTCCACACTGCCCACCTCAGCTCGCGTCTCTGTGGCCACTGTCATCACCTCACAGAGGAGGAAACAGAGGCCCCAGGTGTCCACAGCGGCTCCCGATGCACCCCTGAGCAGCGCTGACCTCGTCTGACCCCTTAGAACCCGACACTGGGACGCAGCAGAACCCGCGCCAACAACACCAGCGAAAGACTGCGACACCCAGCGCGGCAGGCACGGTCCCCACATGGCGCGTGGCATGCAAGCTAAGGGGCTCCCTGGCCTGCAGGTGGCAGCCGAGCTCGAGGCCTAGGCGCCAAGCACGGGGCGCAGCCTCCTCCATCACTGAGGGAGCCACGGGGGTTGTGACAAAGCTACACCCTCAAGACACGCCCCCGGTGGAGAGAGTCTGCCGCAAAGCCACAGGACTGGCTACGGTCACTACGGGGTCCGAAGGCCCTCTCCCCGGCCTCCAGCGGCACCACAGTGCCCGGCTTCCGGGAGCATCCACCACAGGAACAGGCCCCAGGGGCTCCGCCTCCCACAGCCTTGCCTCCGGACAAAGACACGTCACCGCAGTGCCCCCGAGCTCTGCGCTAGTTCACCCTGTGCTCGCGGCGCTCTTCCTCAAGAGGTCTCAGGACAATCCCCGCTCCCTGGAAGAGGGAACCTCCCATCATGCCCCCAGGCCACTCCCCGCCCCGCCTGCCCCCCTCTGCATTCGCCACGGGGTCTCTCGGTGTCCGTCGTCACTTGAACAGGAGCTCCCAGCACCTGTGACCCGCCAGCAGTCCATCTGAAACCCCGCACGCCCCAAATGTTCACACACCTGGGCCTCTACGGTCCACACCCTTCCCGCACGTGCTTCCCGCAGGTGCTCCCCCAGGTGCCCCCCGGCTCTCCCCCTTGCAGATGCCCTCACAAACACCCCTCCCGGCCACCTGAGCAACAGCCCCTCCCTGGGCCTACAGGAACCAATGGGCACAAGAGAGATTTCTCCCCGCGCTCCTCCCCAGACCAGATGACCATCTGTAAGGACCCTGTGCAAGCCTGAAATCCAGCAACAGAAGGGCTTGAGCGAGCTTTGAATGCCAGGTCCCATTCTTCCTGGAAGCTTCCTCAAGCTTCCCAACCTCGGGGAGTTAAACATATGGGCATAAAAGTAAAGAAATCTTCTCAAGCCAAGAGATATTTTTTTCCGAAACATTCTAGAGATATTCAAGTTGTTGTTTCTCTGTGTCAGTCAGAGGGGTACCCAAACGGTTACTAAGTCCGTGGGACGAGTTTAATGAAAACAAATCTACCAGACGGCCCGCACATCCACATCTGCCCCGCCCCGGACCTCGCTTCGTGGGGGAGGCAGGTGGGTGCCGCATCTTCCGGCCCGGCTCTATCTGCTCAGACCTGAGCGGAGGGAAGGGCCCAGGGAGAGGACCCATCAGCAGGTGGCCACTGAGTCTCTAGGGGTTCTCAGCAACCGAGGCGGCAGCTCTCATCGAGGGCAGGTGACCTACAGTTCCCTCCAAGTAGAAGCCTTCCAGAAATCTGGAGGCCAATCGGCAGAGTCAGGAGCACGTGACGCCAATTCAGAAACAAGCTTCGTGCCCGGAGGTCCAAATCAGCCCCCAAAAGCTAGAAGTCAGACACATGCGCAGGCAGACTCGCTTTCCGCCGGGCTCTCCAATCTCCTCTGAAGTGAAGATAATTTGAAATGAAGCAATTTCATAATGAGGGAAAATTGGAACGTTTCAAATCAGGAGAAAAGCAAACTTGAAACGCACCGTGAGACACTCCATCCCACGGACGGCGGGGCCCCCACACCCCCTGGGGACCCCCACCCCGGCCAGCGCACCGGGGCCGCGCCCGCACACGCACGCACACACTCAGGGCCGGGCCGGGCCTCCGCTCCTTCAGCACAAACGCTCAGACAGAAGCCGTCAGGCGCGCAAGCGCAGTGCGACTTCTGGGCGGCCATCATGGGCTGGCTCCACATTCGAACGAACCGAGCAGCAAACCGACTTCCCACCCCTCCCCCAGCGAGAGCCTGGCCACGCAAACATGCTCCACTCACCGGAGGGGCAGGACGTCCGCAGCCTAGGTCACCGGAGCCGTGCTGCCCCTCCCGGAGCGGCCGGGAGGGCGGGCGTCCCCCGCACAAACCGCAGCACACAGCCCACGGATCTGGCTGACACGCCTCGGCAGGCCCTCCAGCGGGCTGGTCCCTGGCCACGGTCCCAGCCCCCGAATCCCAGGTGCCACCATTCAGATGAGCCACCCCCTCCTCGCAGAGCCGGGACGTGGGCTGCAGGGCCTGCCTCCCCCACGTGCCCAATTCCAGAAGAGGAGGCCGCGTGGCACGGCGCCCACCCCCGCCCCGCCCCAGCCGGCCCGCAGCTGCTGCGGGCACATCACCACAGCACAGCCCTTCCCTCGGTGGCCTGCGGGGCCCCACACCTGCGGCCCTGACCGGTCACTCCCGCCAGCACTCGGGCTCCGCTTCCCCGAACAGCTCGAAGCACAGAAAACCAGCAGGCCACACTCAGGACTCTCCCACCCACCGGCTCATTCTCCCCTCAGAGACGGAGAAAAGGTGGGACATCTTTCAGGGAAGGAGACGGCGCAGGTTCGGTCACCGTCCAGACACCTGCAAGCTGACTCGCCAGCTCGACGGGGCTCCTCTGGCGTTGTGTCCAAACCCCGAGGACCCAGGCCTACTGCAGTGCGGCTGCCCGACCACCCTGGTGCACTCACTAAGCGCACGCGGGCACAGGAGGAGACGGGAGCCTTTGCCCCCGGTTTGTAAGGTACACGCACCGACCCACGTAACTCGACAGGGGCAGGACGCGGGTGACAGAGACCGCGGCGTGTGACGTCTCACTGTGTAAAGGAGGAATACGAGGTCCGACTCGAAATAAGTAATCACTACGTTAAATTGCCTGGGATTCTGCACACCCTCAGTTCTGCAGCGCTGATCAAAGAGAAAACACGTTCTGTTGGGGGACTGGTATGTGTGAGAATTTAGTTAGAAACAGTGCATTTAGGGCAATGGTTCCGGAATGTTCTGTGTGAGAAAAAGGAGAGAAAGGTGGGTGGTGCAGTGTGTGGACACTCTAAAGCCAGAAAAGGGGCACCTGGGTGGGTCAGTCGGTTAAGTGCCCAACTCTTGATTTCGGCTCAGGTCATGATCTCAGCTGCAGAGTCTGCTTGAGAGTCTCTCTCCCTCTGCCCCTGCTCCCGCTCGCACGGGTGTGTGCACGCGCACTCTCTCTCTCTCAAATAAATAAATATTTAAAAAATAAATAAGGCCAGAAAAGGGGAGAGCCAGGAGGAAGGGTCCTAGCTATGGACGGTGACCTGTCAGGAAGCAGCCCCAGCACGCTCGGTTTACGTGAAAACACGCCCTAAGGACCGGACGTGGGCAGTAACCGGACACTGAAGGACTCAAACGTTAACCAGGTCCCCTGGGGCGTGGCTGAGGTGCATCAGGGAGGCGTCTGGGGCAGCAGAGACAACAGCGCGCGTGAATCGCGCATCCCGAGGTCCCTGCCGATCAGCTCCTTGGGGAGGAAAGCCAGGACAGCTTCCTGGTCTGCTGTTGTGGCTCCCGTGGCCTGGCTGTCCTGCCCCCACTGCCCCAAGGAGGCCCTGGCCACGGACAAGCTAAGACACGTAACCAAGAGGGGAGTCCGCACCTGCCAAACGGCAACTGCTCTTCCAGGAACGCATCTCAAGGAAGAAACCACGTGGGGCACCAGGCGGCTCATCAGTGAAGCATCTGCCTTCGGCTCAGGTCATGGTCCCGGGGTCCTGGGACTGAGCCCCGCATCAGGCTCCCTGCTCCGCGGGAAGCCTGCTTCTCCCTCTCCCTCTGTCCTTCCCCTGCTCATGCGTGCTTTCTCTCTCTCTCTCTCAAATAAATAAAATCTTAAAAAAAAAAAAGGAAACCACCACACGTAGCTAATATGTGCAAATACGTATCTGCGTCTCTGCTTTCGACTCTTTGATATATACCCAGAAACAGAACTGCTGGATCATCCCGCCCTCAGTGTTCTGAGGAACAACGCCACTGTTGTTAATGTTAAAAAAAAAAAAAAAAAAGCTCAATAACAGAAAATAAGTAGGTTCTCACGGCCCAGCGTGGGTACTATCTACCCCGGACACCTGAGGCCGAGCACAAGAGGGGGGCAGGTGGGTGCCACAGCAGCAAAAGGCACAGGAGAACACGGGGCACACGCAGTGGACAGGGCAACGGGACACATGTGTGCCATCACAGGGCGGGGTCGTCGGAACGGGAAGAGCGGCCCGTGTCCTCGGCAGTCACTCCGGTCCACCCACCTCGGTCCGCGGAATCGAAACCCCTCCAGGTGGGCCCGGGACCTGCAAACCAACTCCCCAGGGTTTCTTAGGCACAACTCAGAACCACTGGTCATTTACAGAAAAAGTGGGGCGGGCGCCTGGGTGGCTCAGTCGTCCTTCGGCTCAGGTCACGATCCCAGGGTCCTGGGATCGAGCCCCGCATCGGGCTCCCTGCTAGGCGGGAAGCCTGCTTCTCCCTCTCCCACTCCCCCTGCTTGTGTTCCCGCTCTCGCTGTGTCTCTCTCTGTCAAATAAATAAATAAAATCTTTAAAAAAAAAAAAAAAAGAAAGAAAAAGTGGGGCAACCTAAGCGGTAAGACAGTCCCACAGACGCCGTAGGGCAAGTCACCAAACAGGTTACGTCATCAAGAAAACCGCCCACTGCACACTTAACAAAGAAAACATTCTCTGAGGTTCTCTGTCAATTTGACAGGCCAACATCAGATTCCAAAATTTGGTCCAAAGGTAAAAGAATCCCAGAAGGCAAGGCCGTGAACTCCCACGACCCTTACTTTGTGCTGTCACATGGCCGGCGGCCAGGCCCCTGTGCCGTCATCCACACTCGGGCTTCGTACCCTGGGGCACACACGATGCCACGAGAACAGGAGGGGGGGTGACGGGAGCAGTATTTTGAAATGCCAACATACGTGGGTCTTCTGACAACAAAAACACGCACACTGAGAAAAGCAAAAGCAGAAAGCTGGATCGACTAACAATGCACCCGTGTGGACAGCAGGGAGAACACGTGTGGGAGGAAGCCAGACCCCGGTCACAGCGGCAGAGCCCTGTTTCTGTTCACCTTCCAAAGTTTCTAACGCTTCTTGTGAGAACATCTGTCAAGTTTTCCTTAAACTCCCTTTGAGCGGTGGAACCTGGGAGCCACGGTGACCAGCGCTGACCCGGTGAGACCGCACATCCAGCGGGGTGGCTCAGAGCGGCCTGTGGGCCGAGCCCAAGGGCCCTCCGCCCTCCCAGCCCGGCGGCCGCAGGAAGACCACCGTGGGGTCCTGGGACCCACGCTCTCACGCTGGCGTCCTGGCTGCCCACAAAGGCTGGGCTAGGCGTGGGAGGCCACTCAGGCCTCCCCAGCTTCATAGCATGGGTCAGGGCCCCCAGGCTGGCTCTGCACAGCGCGTGGGGGCCCGAGAGATGACCCGCCGTTCTGGAGGCCCAGGCCCCTCTCTCCTGTGGCCAGGCCGATGGCGGCAAAGGAGGCAGACGCCTGCGCGTGTGCACAGTGTCACACGTCCCATCTGTGTGCATTTCTCCACCCGCGCTCTCCAACTTACGCAGGCCTGGGGACTGAGCACAGAGGGCGGAAGACGAGGGCCCCGGAAGGCCGGGCGGCGGAGGGGGGGGCGCAGGCGGCACACACCAGGGAAGGAGGAGGCCCGCAGGACGGGGACGCGGGACCCCCTGGCCTACAGGCAGCTCCCCACCCTTCCTCCCAAAGCACCCCCTCTTCCACCCAAAGGGCCAGGTGAGTCTGGCAGGTGCTCAGGGAAAGAGGGCCGCGTCCCCAAAACCGCACCAACAATTCACAAGTCCAGGCTCAAAGAAAACACACCAACAGCATGGGCGAGTATTTACAGAGCGTGCTCTGAAAAGATTCACTGCAAACGGAGGCTGGGGGGGGCACCGCCAGGTCAGAGCCGAGACCAGTGGTGGCAATCAAAGGGATCTGTAACTTCCGATAAGAACCGTGTTACGTGTCGGAGTACAAACAAGAACTAGCAACAGCCCCACGCAGCGTGCTGTGTGCAAAGAGCCACTGGAAAAGCCCAGCTGGAGAGGAGGAGCAGTGAGGCTGGCAGTAAATGGGGCTCGCCCGCGTGTGCTCAACGGGAGAAGGGCATCTGGAAGAGGCGGCGGCAGGAGACCCGGCGGGAGGAGCCCTGGGATCCAGCCACCCGTGGTGAGTGCCCAGTGCGAACACGGGCAGCAGGTGGAGGAGCTGGGCCATCAGGAGGGATCACCGAACACTGCAGGCTCCACCAGCATCAGATCAGAGAGCAGAGGCCAAAGACGTTTACCAGGGGTGCTCTGGGCCTAGCTCGGCCTCTCGGCGAGCAGGACTCGCAGCCCAGAAACAGCACGGGAGCATCAATCCACCCCCAAACTTCCACTTCACACACGACGAGGTGGAAGGCCTTCAGAGGGCCTCTGGATCCTCGACTCGGAGATGACAGGAGTGACAGTTCCCAGCTGCTGCTAAAACCCTGGCTTCACCGCAAAGACTTTTAACTCTGACTGTGGGCTTTCAAGGGGGGGCTGAATTTTGACTCCGACTCAGTTGCATGCAGCCCAGCGGGAGCCTGGGGGAGTCACCCTGCCGGGTGACGCTCAAGGAAAGACAGTCCAGCCCAGCAGCAGCTATTCCGAGGCTCGCACGAGCAGGTGTCGGGGCTCCTGCCAAAGCCCAAAGGGCCAGTTCCATGAGATCCAGAGGACTCCAATTTCTCTGATGAAGCTCAAGCTCACTTCCAGGGAGCCATTCTCCCCAAGAACAAAGCCCACCAGGCCCAGGCTCCCGGGAGTGGCTTCGGCCAGGCAGGGGGACCTACAACAAGGGGACAAACCCCCCTGCAGAAAGTATGCAGAACCAGGACTGGAAAACGCTACACAGCAAGACCTGGCTTAAACCCAAAAGGAGGACAGACATTCACAACTGCAAGCCACAGGGCCAATGGGATGTCCCGTTAAATCAGGTTTTTCGTGATGACGGGGCACAGCTATGGGGGGGAGGTGGGGCTGGGGTCAGGAGGGATGTCACCAAGTTAAGACAAAGCCTGGTATCTCTCCCAGGACGGGGAAAGCAGCTACTGTTTTCCTCAAGAAAAGGATGAATTCCCTGTGACATGGACGTGGCCCAGGTTCTGATGGGTTCACCCTCAGGGGCTGTTCCTGCCGTACCCAGCCCTGCGGCTACGGAGCTGGAGATCAGACACTCCAGAGAAAGGGACCACTGATGGTCCCAAGGCCACAGGCACCCATGAAGGTCACCTGCCCCTCTCCCCATGTGATATGATGGCCACGTGGCAGACAGCGGCCATCCACACATCTTCTAAAGCTGCCTGTTTTCCCGGATAAACAGAGAACAAGTGTCCTTTCCCCACGCCCACAGGCCCACAGGGCAGCCCACGACCCAGCTGCAGCTGTCCCCCCAAGCAATCGACGACGGTCACACACGGAAACACAAGTCACACTGCCTGACAAAGTACTGCCCATA
Source organism: Leptonychotes weddellii (assembly GCF_054177405.1). Taxonomy (NCBI): domain Eukaryota; kingdom Metazoa; phylum Chordata; class Mammalia; order Carnivora; family Phocidae; genus Leptonychotes; species Leptonychotes weddellii. Next base: position 1,430,953 of record NC_138373.1, read on the forward strand.
GGCAACCCACCCTCAGGACCCCTGGCCCCGGAGGGGTCTGCACGTCCCGTCCCCCTGCCCGCCGGGGCCTCAGCCCCCCTCCTCACTGCCTTCTGCCAGGAGCACGCCTCTGCACAGTATCCTTGCTCCCCGTCCCCAAATCTGCCCCACCTGTGCTCTCCCACCCCTCCCGGCCGGAGCTGGCTGCAAACCTCTGCACCGACACCCCTCGGCCCTCCTCGTCCTCCCAGGACAGCCAGCTCCTTCTCCAGCTCCCTCCTGGCCTCTTCCTGCTGGATGCCTCTCGCCCCCCTCTTAACCCACCCTGTGTTCCCCACCCCCTCACCCCGGGCCGGACCCCCAACAAGAGACTCTGGGTCCTGAGTTCCGGGGTTGCCCACCTGCCTCCTGGACGGCTCCTGGCTGGAGAACACCTTCCTGGCTCCTCCCACCCCGTTCCTCTCCGGTTTCTCCATCCTGCCAGCCGCCATGACAAGCCCCAGGGTCCCGGGGGCCTTTCTCCAGGTCACTTTCACTCAGCCGCTGTGGCTTCAGCACAGCCCCACACACAGCCGCTCATCCTGGCTCTACTGTGACCATCCCGGTGGCCTCCTGGCCGGTCCCCTGCATCTCATACTTACCTCCAAGCATCAACTTGCAAGCCGGCAACCACAGCAAGCACTTTAAAATCTAAGTGAGGTCCCACACCTCGTGTCCAACTACGCAGCGCATTCCCCCACGACGCCAGGGTGATGCCAAAGTTGCCACCAGAGATTAGGAAGCCGGCACGGCCCAGCCCCCCACGTGCCAGAGGAGAATGCGAGCACTAGGCCACCTTCAGTATGAAAGCAGCAAGACGTAATCAAGCACGGCTGAGCTGGTTTACAGATGCGTAAGAAATGCCTAGAAGGACAAACAAGACAAAAACAGTGGCCTCCCGCAGGACAGGATGAAAACTGGAAAATTTTATACTATTCAGAAAACAATCGTGAAGCTTAGCGCTGTAGACTTACTAGTCATGGCCGTTTATACCGAAACCATTGCGGGCCGTCCACCAACGGTGTCCGGCGATGGGTACCAGGAAGACTGACCCGCATGCCAAGCGCGGCCGACACATGCCAGCAGGAGGCTCCCCACATAAAACCACCAGGACCGTCACTGACCCCACACAGTGGTGGCCGGCTACAGCGAGGAGCCCATGCCTCACACACGGGCGTCGCCAACACGGTAACTGGCACAAATACACAGCACCCCCCCAAGCTGCAGACTTCCTCAAAGGTAGGTCTCCTAATTTGAGTTCTACCTTACGTTTCTTACAGACACCACAAATCGTCATCCACGATTTTGGCTTTGTTTCCTCAACACGGACACCTGCAACCTTCCTAAATCTTCCGACTCCCCCCAACCCCGTCCATCTCTCCGTCGGTCGCTCTGTTCAGCAGCCATGTGCTACCAGTTCTCCTGGGAGGCTTTCCAAAGTGTTCAACGGTGTTTTCATGGAAACACGGCTTCCCTCACACATTTATACGTCATCAGCCCCCACGACACTGAACGAAGGAATCAGCGGTGTACGCACCGGCGGAGACGGGAGCTTCTCGGGCCCAGCGAGCACCCCGCGGGGGCCAGGCTCGCAGAGGCCGGCAAGGTCCAGAAGGACAGCCACGAAGCATGGGGGCAGCAATGCAGGCTCCGACGGGGCTCCCTCCAGGCTTCGGAGTGACTCGAGGGTGGAGACACGGGGCCCACACGTTGTTCCTTAAAGACGTGCTTTTCCACGTATAAAACACTTCAAACATTCACAAAAGGAAAACGAGCACCCGCTGTGCTTCAGAGACAGACGGAGGCCACACGGCAGCTCGGCGGGTGGTGGCAGGAAGGGAAGGGACGAGGGGCGGGGGGGAGCGTCGAGGAGGCCAGGACCCGCCGGAATAGGCCGGGGCTCGCCGGTGGCACACGTGCCCGCAGGTCCCTCCACTGGAACGAGTCCGTGGCTGGAATTCCAGCAGCTGCAGTCCGACCTCCCCTCCGTGGGGCCTGTGGAAGGAGACTCGGTCAGTGAGGTCAGGACTGTCGGGGTCGAGAGGCCCCTCCTTAAGCGACTGCAGCAGGACTACAGACTCCCCCGCGTGGGGACGGTCCACGGGGACAGCCCCAAGGACAGCAAACTTCCGGCCACGGTCAGCAGCGGCCACCTGACCGCACCAGGCGAGGCACCAGATGCTGCCGTGCACTGGCCAGCGACCTGGCTTAACCGCTTCAGGAAAACGAGTTACACGAGTCCCCAGACTCATGTAAGTAAAACGAAGAAATTTCAAACTTATAGTTGCTGCCTTCAAATTTCTTCCCCCAGCTCAGGCAGGATTAAAAGGACTTCAAAGCAGCCCGGGTCCCAATTAAGCCAGTGTGACCACCCCAGGGATGCTGGAATATTCCTCTGACTAACAAGAGGCGCTCTTTGAACGGTCTGAGCTAAAAAAAGCTCTCAGAACCTTTCAAACAAATGCCACAATTTTCTCTCCCTGTTCCCTCAGTCCCTGGAAAACTTGATCTTTTGAACACTTTAAAAATTCAAAAAGGCAGCTACGTAGAGGCCCCAAAGACCACTTTCGCCAGGACCTCGAACAGGGGCGGCAAGCAGGGGGCTCAGGCATAGCTGGACACGGGAGGGCACGTCCGCCCCCTACGTGAGCACCGCGGGCAGTTTCGCGGGCTGGGAGGACGGCCGTCCTCTTGCACACCCGAGCAGTGTGCTTCGTGGAGTGCTCCTCCCGACAGCAGGAAGGCGGGGGCGGTGGGAGGCCGGGCTGGCCTCAGGGGAGGAATCACAGCCCACACGGCCAGGTGTGCTGCCAGGGGGTGGGCACCCCCGCCCCACAGGGGGAAGGTGAGCGAGGATGCGGCGGGAAGGTAGAGAGGGCGCGTGAGCCGAAGGGGACATCACGCTCATCTCCACCCCGTCCACGCATGCCGTGACTCAGACACGCCGGGCCGCCGCTTCCGACTAGCTACTCCTGGCCACGGCCCCTCCTGTTCAAGAATTACAAAACCCCGAACAATGAACTCAGCACCCCACCCCCACCCCGGCCCACGAGGCTTTCTTTCAGCAGACAGGCAGTGGATAGCAGGGCAAAGAAGGGAGAGTTAAAGACCAGGTCAGCTGTCTTGCGGGCGACAGTCAAAGGCAACGCGGGAACAAAGGATGCTCCCAAACGAGAGTCCGCACCGGGAAGATGCTCTCTGAACCTGCCGAGCAACACAGGAGAAAAGGTCTCAGAACCATGGAGAAGCAGCAGGCCTGTTGGCGGCCCAGGCCCAGGCAGTGGTCCCAGGAGGGACCCCGCATGGCTGTGAGGCCCCAGGCAGGTTACTATACCTTCCCGAACATGGGTCTACCCATCCTCAGGTGAGGAAGGGACCAGGAGAACAGGACCTCCTGTCCTGATCTAGGATTCTGTTTCCAAAAACAAAAGTGGCCTAAGGATCTGCTCGCTGTGATGACAGGAACAATGTGGAGAACCAGCCCAGGGAGGCCAGGTCCCCGGAGCGAGGGTACACTGAATCCTGGGTCCCTGAGGCACAAACACAGGAGGGGAGCTGTGGGAGAGTGTGGACAGACCCCAGGTCCTGAGGGCCCAGGGCCGGGGCGTGTGGCCCCACATCTGTGGCTCGACACTCTGGGTTTTACTCCCAGGGTGGTCACCAGCCCCTGGACGACCGCAGCAGGGGCACACAGTCCTACGTGTCCATCCGTTTTAAAGAGAGATGGGTACCAAAAGTTTATCCTGCTGTTTGTAACAAGAACCAGAAATGACCCAAATCCCCCACCAGCAGGGCAATGACGGCGGCCACGGAAGGAGCGCTCTCAGCAAGGGGCACGAGGACACAGGACATATAGGGAAGGCCGTAACCCACACGCGTGGGACCACCATGTCTGCATATGGACCCTGAAAATCTAGGAAGATGAACAGGACTCCCTGGAGAGCAGTCACCTCCCAGTGCTGGGACCGTGAGGATCTGATTTCTAGTTACACGCGTATTTCACTGCTTTGTGAAGGACATTACTCGTGAAATACAGTTAAGAACGAAGTTCTATGCCACCCTCGTTCTACTCTGTTGTCACGAAAAACAAATATTTATGGAGATGAATTGTTATTTATCTGGAAAAAACATCTCCTCCCTACTGATAGCGCCAAGGAACACAGACGTCCCCACGACAGCCACCCGCCTGTGCCCCATGACAGGACAGACCAGCACCACACAAGGACACGGAGCAACAAGCAGCTGGTCCGGGAGCCACACTGGGGAGGTGAGAGTTTGGGGTGCAGAGGGGCTCGTGGAAGGCTCTGTGAGAAGACAGGTCTCAGACGAAGCCTAAATGATAAGCAAGTGTCCTCCCAGAGAAGAGGGCGTGGGGCTCGGGCACTTAGGCCACAGGGACTCCGGGCCGAGGCCGGGGAGCTCTGGCCACGACTCCCTGACCTCACGGGATCCAGCTGCACCAGCAGCAGCTCGTTCCAGCCACAGGGAGAGACCACGGAGGGAAACTGGGGCCCGCCTCCTGGGTGTCACAGAGGGTCACTGGGTGAACAAAGCCAGCCTGATGTCCGGCCCCAAGCAGCATCTGAGGGACGGCAGCCGCCGGGTGCCCTGACCACCTACAGAATCCTGCAGGGGCAGTCGCTGGCGCCCCGGACAGCCCAGGAAGGGCCACAGAGGCAGAGAAGGCTCGGAGGCAGAGCCCAGGGCCGAGGGGCGCCCGTGGGCCGAGCTTGGTCGCAGGGCAGGTGCTCAGAGCTTCACTGGGAGCCCTTGGGAGGCTGCAGCAAAGAAGGCTCTAGAAAAGGTCAGAGGAGATAGGAGCCGCGAGCTGGCTGAAGAGGTTTAAACCGTGTGGCAGCAGGGCTGGAGCGCCCAGGAAAGTGCTCTGGAGGGGCGGGAAGTAGGGAGGCGGCAACAGACGACGAAATAGGGAGGCGGCAACAGACGACAAGAGCCAGCAGTCTAGGCTGGGTGCAGAGCAGCAAGGGTGTCATTCCCAGAGATGGGGCATGGGCCGGACGCTCAGGCACAGAGGCAGAAACAGAGGCATAGGTCCCCCGGCCCAGGGCGGTCCCCCCACGACAATCCCGAGGCCTCAGCCGGAATAGGTAACTTGCCAGCACAGGCCCGACTGAGCACTGCGCCCAAAGGGCCCGGTTTTCCGGGCTGCTGCAGCCGAGGCTGGCCCAGAGAAGGGAAGGGGAGAGAGTTCGGACAATCCCAGCATTAACACATACGACACCAGGCTGACCGACCCTCCTAGGTCACCACCCCACCATACAGCTCCCAGCACAGTGACGGGGGCCAAACGGTCGCCTGAGGTCACAGCCGCAGGACGCAGCCCCGGAACCGGCACCAGGCTGGAAGGACTGCCTGGGCCCGGGGAGCCAGAACCACACACGTGCGCACACACACCCGCAAACATACGACAAGTTCGCGCCCGGAGCTGCTGGTGACAGGTGTGATCCACGCGGGCCACAGAACCCATCGGGAGGGGCGCAGCAGGTGGCCCGCTGCTGGGTCACTCCTCTGGGCCTCTAGGAAGAGTCCCTCCCACCTCCCCCAGTGCCCCCGCCAAGAGCAGGCCCACGGAACAGGCCATGAACGGGAGTCCCCAGGATGCCCGCAGAGACCACGTGTGGGACCGGGCATTTTCAGCAGACACGCTGCTGGGCCAGGGCCCCAGGAGGCTCCGGGGTCGGAAACCCCAGCACCGCAGCCAGCGCTCACCGTGTCACAGGGACAGAGACCACAAGGAAGCACAGCGGCACCACTCATGTGGGTGCCTCAGACACCGTGCCGGCAGGAAGGGCGGGCGATGTCACTGCCGGCCCGCTCCCGGGAGGGACAGCAGGGTCCGTGCTGGGGGCAGGTCCTACCTCCTGACCGAGGAGCCTTCTCTCAGCACATCTTCCTCGGCCCAGCTGTCCCTGAAGCAGCAAACAGATGCGGAGGTGCCCGCGCTCGCCACCTTCTCCCAGGACAGTACCAGACGCCAGTCAGCCCGCCAGCCGCGCAGGGTGACCACGATGGACGGGAGCCTGCAGGAAGGCTCATCGTGGGCCCTGGCCTGTGTCTCTCAAATGCCTGCGGGCCCCGAGTGGGGACAGGGCTGTGTTCCATACCCTGAGTGAGGAACCCACACAGACCGGGCAACCCCAGGAGCAGATTCTGGGGCAGAACGGCATTTCCTCTTATTGTCCCAACAGCCCAGTCCTGCGCCTGGCTTCACACCCTGCTCACCTGCCTCCTGGGTCATTCTCAGTGGAACCCCTTCTCCCGTTTATAAAGTACATTTACAGAAGTTATACAAAGTGTAAATAGTCAAACTGGAAGGTTATGAAAATCGGCAGCCCTCTGCCCCTTCCACTCTGTCTCCTGCAGCAAACGCTCTGAATTATCTGAGCCAGTATATTCTCTAGGCGACACGCTTCTATTGCTACCTTGCCGGATTTCTTCCGTTTGGGGCATCATCTAAGACTTCCCGTGACGGACCACAACGATCCAACCTGCACACGCATCACGCACTTCCCTCCCTCCCTGGACGCCAGCAATGACTCCCAGGTCCCGCCCCATCGACAGTCAGTGGCGACCCCAGACGACGGGTCAACACTGTTCACACTGTGGCCACGCAGGACACCGAGCCCTTCCCACGTCCCGTACTGCTTTGTGTTTTCCCTCACTTGCTCAGTTTTCAGGGCACCTGTGTCTAATCCCACCCTGAGCTCTCTGAACCCACATACCCTCCCCAGACGAGCAGACGCAGGCGGCGGCCCATCAGCCCCCTGCAGGAAGAAACTTTCCCAGACCCTCCTCCCCGTGCAGCCTTCTTCACACCTCAGACTCCCTCCGGCTCCAGCCACCAGTTCCCTGGGCCCCACACCCAAATCCTCAGTTTCTCCTTGTTTTCTAATAAAATGCATCCTCCAACAGCTTTCTGGAAAGGGGTGTGACAGGATATGGTTTCTGAGATGCTGCAAATCCCAAAATACCTTCGGTAGGCCCCCGCACTGGACTGTCAGTGTGACTGGGAATAGAATTCCAGGAGGAAAACTATTTTCCTGCCAAGTCCAGAATGCACGTGCTCTGTCAGATTCCAGTGCCGCTGTTAGGAGCCCAAAACCATTCTGATCCCTGATTTGTAGGTAACGTACTTCCAGCCTGCAGAAGGCTGGCGGGACGGCCTCTCGGCGCGAACGCTCCAGCGAGGGCACAACCAGCACCCCTGGGCCGGGCACCGCTCTAAGCGCTCCTTGCATCCGAATATGGTCCACAAGCGCCAGCCCTCGGCATGATCTTCTCGCTTGCACTTGCTGTCCCTTTGTTCTTTCTGGGACATTTCCTCAACTTTTCCAACCCTTGCAGTGATTGCTTCTCACCCCCGCTCCCACAGTTCCGATGGCCCACAGCTGCTCCTGTTCACTGCGTGCTCTTTCCACAGAGCCTTTCCTTCTTCCAGGTTAAAGCGTCCACTCTCCTCGGAGGACGTCTGCGAGAAGCCTTCTCTTTGCTCGGTCTGCATTTCCTCAGTTGCTCCGACCCACGTGCTGTTCTGGTCCCGTCTTTCAGGCTGGAGCCTCGGCCCAGATGCTGTGTGCGTTGGGGGAGTGGCTGGGACACGCAGGCGCCGGGTCCCTCACGGCTCGGGAACCAGGGGGCGCCAAGGCCAGCCACCTCGGCCCCAGTTCTGCCCAAGCGCACTGGATCCTGCTCTCTGGGAGGCACCCCACCCCCAAAAACAGGCCCTGGCTGGGCATCCACACATCAACGCCCTCCCTGTGCCACGCAGAGGGCGGGCAGCCGACCCCACTGCCCTGAGGAGGAGGACGGGGGCTCTGCCGGCCCCAAAAGATGGCTTCCGAGGATTGTCCTCCCCTGCGTCGGTCACCGCCAGGCCAGGCACAGGGCATACAGCTGCCGTGCTCCCTGGCAATGCGGGGCGTACACCCAGCTGGCTTGGCTTCACGGCTGCCGACTGGCACTCTCTCCTCTCTCGGGTGGGCTGTGGCGGTCGGCTCTGCCACGCTAGTCCAGCCTCCCGACGCAGCGCTGTCACTCCTCCCACCTTGTCCCCGTTCTCCGGGCTCTGCTCTCACACGGTCTTCGCTGCGCCGGCATCAGGCCTCGGAAGGAGACAGGCAGACAATGTCCATGTACCTCCTCTGGCGCCATTGCCGCCCTCCATACCCCAGCCCGCACAGCTGCAGTCAGCCGAGGGCCTCAGGCGGGCGGAACGGCAGCCCAGGTAAGGTGCACGGGGAGCCCGCGAACTCAGGGGTGCTGCCCGGGAGGAGCTGGGCCGTCGGCAGCTGTCAGCCCTGGCTGTGCCTGCAGTCACCTGGAAGGCTGGGTCAGCATACATTGTAAATGCAAAGCAGGTTTTGAAAAGAGAGGAAATGAAGGGGAAAAACAGATGAAATAGAAAAAAATACCAGAGAATCAACAAAGTCAAAACTAGTTATTGAAAAAGGCTGATCAAGTTGACAGACATCCAGAGATGAAGGCGCAAATCCGCAACATCGAGAAGGAAGAAGAGTCATCACTACAGATCCTGCACACTCTATGAAAATTAACCCACAATTCTACCCTCCAGCTCCATCCGTGCGGTCGCAAAGCGCAAGATTTCATCCTCTTTACGGCTGAGGAACGTTCTGTATGCATCCGTCTGTCAGCGGGCACAGTTTGGCTCCTGTACCCAACGCTGCAACAGACACTGGGGCGCCTGCATCCTCTCAAGCCAGTGTCTTACGAGTTTTCTCTGGGCAAATACCCAGTAGCAGAGAAACAGTCTTAAATACAGAGAACTGGTGGTGGCCACAGAGGAAGTGGGCGGGGGGAGGGAAACAGGTCAACGGGGACTAAGAGTGCGCCTGTCTCCGTGAGCATGCGTGATGCACCCGAAAGTTACATGACCCTGTACGTTGACTACACTAGGATACTTGACACGTCTGCACGCACACGTATGTGAGAAGCCGGAGGTCTGGGGCCGTCGACGACACTGCTGAGACTGGCTGCCGCCGGCCAGAAGGACTGGGCGTCGGGTTACTTCCTGGCCTCACCGCCCCGCCAGCATGGGTTACTTTCCAGGCGTGAAAGAGGCCTCCGCACACCAGAACGGCGGGCCATTTCATGGTCGCCTGTACCCTAGGAAACCTGCTCTCTCCTTCAAACTTTCTCCATTTAAAAGTTAGCATCTATTAAAAAAAAAAATCCTACAATTAAAATCACACTGAGCAGTGAAAGAGTGTTCTCCCTGAAGACCATGAACGAAAGCAAGCTATCGCCGTTGCTGCTCTAGAAGGTACCGGGGGCCCTCGCCAGTTAACAATCCAAGGGAAGGAAGAAAAGGCAGAGATCAAGAGGAAAAACTGAAACTGTCTTTATTTGCACACAGCACTATTATTCACATAGGAAGTCCTACAGATTCTAAAAACTATTCACTGGCACTAAGAGTAAATTTAGCAGACTGCAAGTCAAGGTACAAAAAACTATATTGTTTCTTACACACTGACTAGCAGCAAATATTGGAAAGCAACACTTTTAAAAGGTCTACTCAAAATAGCACCAAAACTATAAAACATTTAGGCTTCAATTCGCACAAGGCATGCAAAGTCTCTTTGTAGAAAGAAACACCCTGGAAATAAGTGTTCAGTGAGTTTCGTGGCAAGAGCTGTCCAACCGGAAGAATCCTTCAGTGTGAATCTGAGTTCCACGTTGGGGAAGGACTCTGGAAGCCACAGGCTCCCACGGAAGCCCGTGGGGACCTGCCCGTGCCCCTGCGGCCCGTGAAGCTCTCTCCTCAGGAGAGACACTCATCACAACTCCCTTCCACGTGCTCTGAGCCACAGCGGCGCCTCGCCCCGCGAGTCCAGCACCGTCCAGGCCGCGGCGGCCAGACGTGACCGTGGACTTCCGCAAAAGTAAAGATGGCGGGGCTCCGCTCCACACTTACAGAATCTCTTCATTTGGTGGTCTCTGGTACATTCCCAGAAAATTCTGTCACCTGAAGGAGGTGTTCTCTCTGTAACAATCATGCTCACCCGTTCTGATGAGTCAGATGTTAATACCCGCTGACTTCTCTGAAAACTCATTATGCTGACTCGTCTCATTTTTTAACAACGCCTTTTCATCTCGGCCACAGAACCAAGCCAACGTCCTCCTCTGCTGCATGAATCTTACTTATGATAACCTCAGCCGCCGTTTCACAGTGAGAATTACCGGTAATAAGTTAGACAGAGTCATGAACCGTCCGTCCTCTGTGGACAGCTCTGTCTCCCTCCGAGGCCGGCCTGGAAGCCGTAGGTGCGCCCGGGCCAGGGCTCACGTCTCCCGCAGAGGAGGACAGTCTCGGGCTCCCGGAGAAGCAGCGAGCCAGGCATCGTCCCCCTCCTCCCCCGGCCCCTCGCGCGCAGACGCAGACGCAGACGCACGGCAGAGGCTATGAGGGGGCATCTGCAGACCATCAGGAAACTGAGTCAGGACTTCCTCACTTGTAGTCAAGAGCAGATGACTTCAGACTTCAGCTAACCCATAATGTCACAGGGTAAGAACTACTTACACAGAACTAATGAACCAAAGAGGGACACTTTATCGAGCTTATTTGTGGATGTTGGTTGAAAGTTCTACTTTCTTGGTTCCTTTGTAAGCTTTCTAACCTGCAACAACTTAGTGAACCTGGCTTTGATAAGAAATGAAGTTTGCAAACACTATCCTACCCTCCTTGCCCTCCCAGATTCGGGAATTGTGACAGAGCCTTCTTACTTCTCCCGGCAGTCCGGGTCCTTGGGCGGTTCTACAAGAACGTCTCTGCTTTTCGAAGAGCACAGAACTGCACCAGCCGACAACCAGCACCCTGCCTGGAGCGTCTCTATCTGACGACAACTCTCAAGACAGCAGAGCACGGCAAACCACTTGTCAGGGTCAGAGGATGACTGTACCTCGACAGGCAATGCCAACAAGCCCCAGGAACACAGCCCGGTCCCCGGCTCTCAGGTCGTAAGGCCACTCACAAGAATGACAGGGAACTCAGGATATCTAGGGGGGCCTCGAGAAAAGAGGAGTTCAGCCAAATTTACAGGTATGGCAGGTGAAATCTGGTGGAGAGAATGTCCTAGGCTCGGTTTCCCAACCTGCAGAGAGCAAAATAAAGCCATAAATGTCCACAATCTGAGATTTCTCACCTAAGTTTCCGTAGAAGTTAACTTTATGCCCGGTTATGACTGCAGGGCTCTAGGGCCCTGCAAGACCAGAGAGAAGGCCTCTGTGTTATACTAATACTCTGAGTATACTCTGTAATATATGTAAGTATAACCCACGTCAACTATCAGGTTGAGCCTAATGACACCAGCCTGAAAGAATCTGCTTTCTTTGAGACTGCTATCATCACAAAGAGGGAGGCAAACCTTCAGTGAGAACAGGGAAAAAGGGAACTCGGTATCCGTTCTCACTACCCCTCAAGGCTTTTTCTCATTCCCGTCATCTTTGAGCTATGGTACAAACTGGTAAAAGTGGAAGAAAACAGACAGTAACACAAATACCACCCCCAGAAATATGCCTTCTATCCTGTGAACACGGCTGCTTCCCGGGTCTGGCTTCCTGGTGCCAATTAATCCGTTTCCTACCACTGCAGCTTCAAAACACAGACCAAGCAACACCCGCGGTGTGCCCTTTACAGAGTGGGGGGCGGACAGCAGCACGTTCCAGAGCCATCCACCCCCACCGCCCGGCTCCCAGCACTGCTACGCTCTCGAATACGCACTGGGACCACAGCTGAACCCGTTTGTTTTCCAAATTTGCTGTAATGAGATCCCACTTCGAAAATAAATAGATGGTACTTTAAATTCTCCTTTGGACCAGTTTTGAGACCTATTGATTCCTCCTTCAATTAATACTTGGCACCTCTAGATGAATAAATACAACCTACAAGATCCCTCTACTTAAAATTACGAAACACTGCTGCAAAAAATGAAATGAATGGAGAGATATACCACGAACTGCAAGGGTCAATGTTGTTAGACATCAATTCTTTCCAAATTGGTCCATAAACTCACACAAACTCAATAAAAAATCACAACAGGGTTTTTTGCAGATGCTAATGATCTACCTCTAAAACGTACACTGAAAAGCAACAGAAACTTGAACAGCTAACAATCTTAAGAAAGGAAAACAGGGTTGCCTGGCTGGCTCAGTTGGTTGAGCATCCGACTCTTGATCTCAGTTCAGGTCTTGATCTCAAGGTTGTGAGTTCAAGCCCCACACTGGGCTCCATGCTGGATGTGGTGCCTACTTGGAAAAAAAAAAAAGAGAGAGAAAGGAAAACAAACGTAGAAGACCTACACTGCTCACCTCAAGCCTGAGCATGGAGCCACAGCAATCAAGAACGGAGGCCAGACACAGACCGCCGCGAGCACACCGCGTTTATCTGCTCGCAGGAACAACGGTACAGGAAAAGAAGTGACTTCTCCAAAATCAGTGTTCAACGTGATCAAAGTAGGGGTTAAAAAACAGAACCCTGGCTCTAGCCTCAGGCTGCCCATGAGATGGATCACACAGCCACACATAAAAGATTAGAACAGAAGGCTTCCAGAAAAAAGCACAGGAAAATTAATTTTCAAGCACGAAGTGGCAGAACACTCCTTAAAGCACAAAAACCACTCACCATAAAGGGAAAAGCCTGATAAACTGGATTTCATGGAAATCCAAGACCACCGAGTGTACGCTAAGACGTCAGAAACGTAATGGCCGTGGCTGACCGTGACTATTTCCAAACGAGAACGGCCTGATGAGGTTCCGTCGTGACAGTCACACAGCTGACCAGGAAAGCGGGCTGTCCACGTGGCAGCCAACGACAGGAAGGCGATGAGAGACCAGACAATGTCCCAGGATGACCATCTTCATGAGATTGTTCAGAACCCGCGTGAGGAAACACCCGATGTGTGAGATGCCAAACTCGGCCCTCAGCCCCGAAAGCTCCACGCGCGCGCGTGCGCGTCTGTTAGCGTCTTCGGTACACAAACCGCGCCTCCTGCGCAGGTAGCTGCCCGCTTCCCCTCCCGGGCCTGTGCCTTCCGTGCCCCCTCCTCCCAGCGCTGACAGGGGCGCGGTGCTGAGGAGGTGCAAGCTGTCCCCTCTCTACCCTCCCTCCTTCCTTCCGCCCAGCGGACAGCCACAACTGTCCTGTCCCCCCGTGCGGGCTCTCCCTTCCGACTGCTCAGATCCACGGCCGGGCTTATCTAAGGCATTTTCCCTTCAGTTACGGTACTTTCCAACTGCCGAACTCCTACTTGGTCCTCGTGGAAAATTTCCGTATGTTAACAGTCTCTATTTCCACTGATCGCTCTCCTGTGTTTGAGGGGCGCTTTCTTGTTTCTTTGCGTGTCTCACAACTGTTGAGAACGGGACGCTTCAAATGCGATCACGTGGCAACTCAGGACCACAAGCCCCAGCCCACGGGGGCTGCTGCTGGCTGCTGTGTATTTCACCGTTGGCGTGTTCCGTGACTTTTCTCCACTACTCCTGTCACGTCTGTCCCTTTGCCGTGTGCAGCACCCAAGTCTGCTCAGCTTGGCCACAGGAAACAGACGTCCCTCAGTGAGCCAGCGCTCCACGCCCCCGAGGACAGCCACGGTCACAGAGGCAGGCAGGCACACGCGCTGGGGAGGGAGTGAGGAAGCTGAAGCCCCCGGCACGGCGGGCGGGGACGTGAAAGCAGTCTGGCAGCTCCTCACAAAGGGAAAGAAAGAATTACCCTATGACCCAGCACCTCCGTTCTAGGTATTTACGCAAGACGACTGAAAACACACACCCACACAGAAACCCGTATGAGAATGCGCAGAGCACCAGCACTCACAATAGCCCAAACTGGAAACAACCCAAGCCTCTATCGACTGATGAGTGGAAAGACAAAATGTGGTCCAGTCACCAAGGACAGAGACGTGCTACAATAAGGATGAACCCTGCAAAGACAAGGCCGAGAGCCGCCGACCCGGGCGCGCCCCGCCGTCTGACTCCACCCCTCTGAGCCAGCCAGGGCAGGCAGACCCGCGGTCGCAGAGGCCGGGAAGGGAGAGAGGGCGGCGCCTCCTGAGAGCTACAGCATTCCTTCTGAGGGTCCTGAAAACGGTTCTGGAATCAGGGGCTACAGCAGCACGATCCTGAGAATACCCGGAGCAGCACTGAGTCATACTCTTCCACACGGTCAGTGTTACGGAACATAAATTCTGTTTCAACAATTAAACGAAAAGCCAAGCCATGGACTAGGCAAAAATACTGGCAAGCCATATACAGTCGGCCCTTGAACAGCGCTGCTGTGAGGGTCCCCGCATACGCACATTTTCTTCGATACTTACAGTACAGTGCTGTAAATGAACTTCCTCTTCTTTAAGATTTTCTCAGTAACATATTCTTTTCTCCAGCTCACTTTACCGTAAGAACGCAGCATAGAATTTATATAACATATAAAGTGTGGTCATCGACTATGTTATCAGTAAGGCTCCTGCTCAAGAGCAGACAGTCAGTAGCTAAGTTTTGGGGGAGTCAAAATTATGTGTGGATTTTTCACGGGGGGGGCGTTGGCACCCCCAGCCCCGCACGTTTCGGGGGTCGACCCCCACGGCAGACCAGGCCGGGTGGCTGTGACAGGGCTGACAGCAGTCACTCATGCCTGGCGTCCAGCACACAGTTCTCACGAGTGAGCGCAACACGCTTCTCGCTTCTCGGAAAGCCACCAAGAGCACTTGCTGCCAGTGATCTGAAGCTTCCAGATACAAATGGGGATCTTTAAAAATTTGTATCTGCCACCATGAGCTTCACAACAACTTCCTATTTTGTAAAGACTTTTCAGCATCTGTTGGTGATGTGATTTTCTTTTTACAACACACAATAAACACGGTAACGTTTAGAAGATCCGCATGACTCCACGAACCGGTATTTCTCAAATGACCCACGTATGGTGTTCCATAACCACGCATGGATAACACATCCACTCAAAGAACAAGACAGACCAGTGCACAGAACAACGGGTTGAGAAGTCACCAGTGGGGCTTCAGGTTCCGCACCGCAGCGGGCCTCTGACAAACCATCCCTTGCAGAAGACCTCAAACTGCTAGGACGACAATACGAGCCAAAGTAATCTACAAATTCAGTGCAATCCTTATCAAAGTTCCAATAATGTTTTTTGCAGAAACAAAAAAGTCAATCCTAAAATTTGTGTGAAATCTCAAGGGACCCAGAATAGTCAAAACAATATTGGGAGAAGGGGCAGGGCTCACACTTTCTGATTTGACAGCTTATCACAAAGCACAATAATCGAAACGAAGTGGCATAAAAAGCAGACAGGCACACCCTGCACACTCATGGAATACAACAGGGACCCAGAAATAAACCCTTGCACATCCGGGTCAAATGATTTTCAACAGGGTGCCAAGACCATTCAGTGTTTCGGGAAAGGTGCTGGGACACTGGACTTCCACAGGAAAGGAAGGGTTCTGGACCCCTACTGCAGATGAGGTACAAAAATAAATTCAAAACGGATCACAGGCCTCCACGTAAAAGCTTAAACAGTAAGACTTAGAAGGAAACACGGGGGATGCTTGCAGACCCTGGGCTTGGCAAGGACTTCTTGGGGATGACATCAGAGCACAGGTAACAAAGAGAAACAGAGAAGTTGGACTCAGGCAAAATTTAACACTTCTGGGGGTGCCTGGGTGGCTCAGATGGTTAAGCGTCTGCCTTCGGCTCAGGTCATGATCTCAGGGTCCTGGGATCGAGTCCTGCATCGGGCTCCCTGCTCCTTGGGAGCCTGCTTCTCCCTCTGCCTTTCTCTCTCGCTCTGTCTCTCATGAATAAAAAAAAAAAAAAAAATTTAACACTTCTGTATGTAGGACACTAGCAGGAGAGCAGAGGGGATAAAGTACCTGCAGACCCCAGGATCTGATAAGGTCTACCACCCAGAATACACAAAGAATCCTCACAGCTCAGCATCAAGAAAACCCGAGAAAGACATGACAAAGGACCGAACAGACATGTCCTCAAAGACGCACAAACAGCCAACAAGCACATGAAAAGACGCTCAGCATCACTCAGCACTAGGAACCTGGAGATCAAAACCACGAGATGCCACTTCACACCCATTAGGGTGCTTACCATCAAAATAAACCAAAAAAATAACAAAAAAGTGAAATAAGCAAAAGCAAACAAATAGGTGTTGGCAAGAAGATAGAGAACTGGAACCTGTGCTCTGCTGGTGGGAATGTAAAATGGGGCAAAAACTGAGGAACTCAATCTGGTGATCTGTCAAAAAAGTAACACAGAGTTACCACAGGATCCGGCAATTCCACTGCTGGGTACAAACCCGAAGAACTGGCAGCGGAGTCTGGAAGAGGCATCTGCACACCACGTTCAAAGCCGCATTATTCACAAGAGCCACAAGGTGGAAGGAAGCAACCCAAGTGTCCACTGTCAGAGGAACAAACAAGCTGTGGTCCATGCACAAGGGATGAATTCTTCAGCCTTAACAGGGAAGGAGACTCTGGCACCGCGACCACTGGGGTGAACCGTGAAGACAGCAGGCTCAGTACAATAAGCCAGTGACTAAAGGACAAACACTGTGTGAGGACCTGTGCGAGGTCCCCAGAGGCGTCCAAGTCACGGGACAGAGAGCAGACGGTGGGGCCGGGGGCTGGGGGCCGGGGCGGGGAAGGGGAGCGAGGGTTTCACGGGCACAGAGTTCGGGTCTGGGAAGAGGAGGAAGTCCTGGAGACGTTGGTGATGGCTGCACAACACTGTGAATGCCGCAGAACCGTAGGCTTTCAAATGCTTACCACGGTACGTTTTATGTTACGCGTATTTTACCACAATAAAAAAAGAAGAAAGAAAAAACTATCACTTGTTCGGGAATTGCAGCAAAGAAGAACATCCACAACTATCTTAAAACCCTGTTACCTTACGCCTCCCGTGACTGTGGGTTCACAGGTGCTTGGGCACACCGGGGGCAGGACGTACCCTCGTGCGGCCCCAGCTAAGGACTGCCCGGGGCTAACAGAGCAGATGTACGTGTAGCAAACACATACGGTTACGTTAACTATAAAGTACATAGCATCTTAACTACAAAATCGTTCTACAAACTTATAAAAGCATAAAGAATATAATCATATACTACATATATATGTATATCCTTCCCCCCCAGCGACCCCAAAGAAACACCACCAAATATACCTAAGTGCACACAGACAAGGTTATTCATTACAGCATTATTTACAATTGCCAAGTATCAGAAACGACCTAAATATCTAAGCACAGGAGATTGGCTGGATAAAATGGTGCCCGCACACAAGGGAGTTCTAGGTCACTACAAAAAGAGAGAAGAATATCGATATAAACTGATCGTGCAGTGACTTTCGAGAGATATCATTACATGGAACAAGCAAAGTACCAAAGAGTATACA
>NC_138373.1:1448914-1483383 GCF_054177405.1 Leptonychotes weddellii
GGGGCGGAGGGGGAAGGAGGGGCGGAGGGGGAGAGGAGAAGGGGAGGAGGGGGAGAGGTGGAGGGAGAGGAGGAGGGGGAGAGAAGGAGGGGGAGCAGAGGAGGGGGGAGAGGAGGAGGGGAGGAGGAGAGGGAGGAGGGGCAGGGTGGATAGAGGAGAAGGGGGAAGGAGTTCCTGTAGCCTCAGTGTTCTCTCCAGATGCCATGGAGTCCACAGAACTTCCTTTGGGGAATACAGCACAAAAAGTGAGTCACAAACCACAATAAAACCCATTTCCAAACTTCAGAGTTAACACACTGAACACTGTAATTCAGAATTTTGGGTTAAATGTTTTGCAAAATTCATTTCTATAAACATGTTAATTTTTCTGTGCTGTCACAATTAAAGTTCTTTTTTTTTCTTTTTAAAGATTTTATTTGAGAGCGAGCAAGCGCAGGAGCAGGGGGAGGGGCAGAGGGAGAAGCAGACTCCCCGCTGAGCAAGGAGCCCGAAGGGACTCAATCCCAGGACCCCGAGATTAGAGATTATGATCTAAGCCGAAGGCAGACGCTTCACCGACTGAGCCACTCAGGCGCCCCTAAAGTTGCTCTTTTTAGCCACTAGAATGATTTCTTTTTGTTTCTGATTTTGTCCATCACATAAACAGACAGTGTTCGGAGATGCCACCTTGGCTCCCCACGACCCCGCCTCCCAGAATCCACGCTGTGCTCACCCCCCCGCCTTCAGGGTGGACTCACTTCCCGGGAAGAAGCCCGGGGAAGCGATGGACGGCCCCTCCGTGACCAGGTCACGGGAACGGCGTCAGTCTCGCTCTGCTCGCGGACCAGGAGGGTCTGGCTGCCTGCCATACAATGCCCTACGGAGAGGCCGCGTGCCAGCAAACTGAGGGCTGCCCACACACACATGAGCAGGGAAGCCTGGAGATGACCACCGGCTCGGCAGAGGCCCGCAGCCGGGCCAGATGTGTGACCCACAGGGACTTGAGATGAGACATGCTCTTGTTCAAGCTGCTAAGCTGCGGGGCAGTCAGGGACCAGTACGCATCTGTCCTCTCTAGTCTCCTCCAGAACCCAGGGAGGAGGGGCTCTGAGCTCCACCCCACAGGCGGGGACCTCAGTGCAGCAGAGGCGGCCGCTTCATCAGGGGCAGGCTGCAATCCGCCATCAGGCCTACACGTCCGGCTCCCCACCGTCTCACTGTCCAGCACGGCCTAAAGTGGTTTCCAAGAGGTCAAGTTCAAAAGAGCCCAGCCAATGGGACCCTCTCCGGTGTTTCTCAGGCTGCACTGCAGCCCCTACAGAGACCCTTCCGCCGCCCTCCCCCCGCAGAGCCATTCATAAAACGCATACAAGTTCTCCCCCTAGGAACTAAAGCAAATAGAAAAAACAGAAAGAAAAAAAAAGGCTTGGGTCTTGGCAGTTAGGTCCAGCTTGGACCCTCCTCTAAAATCTGAAACCGGTGGGACACCCTACTGATCCACTGTACCTCAGACAGAGGTCAAACTGATGGGCCCTCCCAAGAGCCAGGGGCACCGGGGACGGTCTGCGGACAGGACACACATAAGGCCCAGAGGGGACCGTGGCTACAACGTGGCTTTGTGGGAGGGAGGCAGGAGGCACGTCCGGAACGCAGGCTGTGCCCAGGCCACCGACCCAAGCTGTGCAATTGGTGATGTCCCAGATATGGCTAAGCCCAGGCAGTGATTTCAAAAGCAGGCAGTTTTACATAAAGACTCCCAATCCCTGCTTCTCGTGAACATGTGGAATCCCTCCCAGCACCGCCACACACCTTCGCAGGGCAACCATGAGCACGGCCGGCCCTGCCGGGCAGCACGACACCCTGCCTCGCTCGCCCCGGCTCACGCCTCCGTCCCATCACCAGGGCCTTGTGTGCAGGTGATGTACCCACTGTGGTCCCAGCCCCGTGGGGCACTGTTCACAGGCACAGAACACAGAGGGAAGGGCCAGCCTGCGGGGACAGGCGGGGACGCCAGCCCTTACACACAGAGCCCCTGAAGGTGCACGCTGCCATGAGGAAGTCAGGGCAGGTGCTGCAAGTCCCAGCACTCACAGGAAACCACGCTTTCTGAAACACTGGGGTTTCTCAAAGAATAAGGAGGTAGCCTCTGAAAATCCCTGGGGATTATGAAGTGTGTTTGTTTTGTTTTGTTTTGTTTTTTAATAGTATGCACGGAATCCAGAATTAGGAGGGGATTATCAACCATAAATCCGTAGTTGGGGCTGAACGGGGAGGCTGTCAGAGGCTGCGGTCCCCCCGCCCCATCCTCCTCTCCGCGGTAAGAGCTCTGCGGTCAGGGAGGCAGCTCGGGGGCACACGTGCACCCTGCAGGCCGGCCACCACCCACATAGGCCGGGCAGCACACGACAGAGCGGGCGGAGAGGACGCTCGGACTCCTCGGGAGCAGGTTCTCCAAGGAAGAAAGTTTCCAACAGATTCTGAGAAAGAGCGGGGAGAAGGGGAGCTTTTCTCCCCCACCTGCCTCGCTCCTGAACGAGCGTCATGCCCCAAGGAAATGACAGAAAAGATGTCATTAATAAATGATTTCAACTTTCTTTTCAATGGTGCTGAAAAGTATATGCAAATCCATCCATAATTACGTTTAAAAATTCCATTTCATGGGATAATCAGACTTCAAAAAACTCAATTTTAGTTTTAATCAGATTTTAACAAGGATATTAAATCCATTTCGTTTAGAAAAGGGGAAAAAAATGTGAATTTAACACAAAATGTATTCAAGCTTAGCCCCGGGAGATAATTAAATAAAATTAATTTGGCAAGGGTTGTCTGTAAATGGAAGCTCTCCAAACTGAGGTTCGGGCATCTGATGGAAACAAAAGCAACGCCCTGCTGTACAGACAGACACACGGCTCATGTCCCCTGGGGGCGGGAGCCTGTCCTGGAGATGAGGTACAAGGAAGGGGAGCCCTGGAGACTCCCAGGGTCCAGGCGGAGGCCGGCAGTGCCCGGGGGGGCCTCGCGGCCCACGGTGTCCAGCCATCAAGTGGCTGAGACACAGTGCCCAGCCCAGGTCCGGTGGCCCACCACCGTCCTTGCAGGAGGGCTTCCGCTCCCTGAACAGGTGGAGCCTCCTGCCCTGGCCCTCAAGACAGCTTCCCTCTCAGCACCCGGTACCGTGACCGTGCTTTGCGGGGTGGCGGTGCAGGGACCACACTGACTTGGTTCTCTGCACGCCGCGATCATCACTCGGCAAATAGCTGCTGCCTGAAACAGAGAGCAGGCGTGACAGACACAAACAGGGCTCAGCCCAGGCCCCCCAAGAAGGCCTCCCTGTACAGGGTGCACACCAGCCAGTGCGGACCCGTGACTGAGGCGCCCCAATCCTGCGCTAGGTTCACTCCCACTAACTACCTCCAAACAAGCTCACATCCCGAAACCGGATTCTCCCAGAGCAGAAACGAGGAGGAAGAACTTAACCAGGCTCCTTAGGGAAAGGAGCGAGCAGGGCTGCGAGCCAACTGGCCAGCCTCGCAGCCCGAAGCAGGGTTCAGCACCTGCCGGCCCACCACCTGTTTCAGTAAAATCGTATTTCCCTGGGGCACGGCCGCACCCACTCACTCACATCCTGTCCCGGCAGCTTTCCCACAGGCCAACCCACAGTCCGGCTTTTGTCCCGGGGCGTCCTAGCATTAGCACAGAAGCCCCACGTCCCGTGCCACCCTATGCAGCCCCCAGCCCATGCTGTGCTGCAGAGGTGAGGACCTGCAGCTCAGGCCTGTCGGGCCAAAGCCCGAAGTATTTACTACCTGGCGCTTTACTGTAAAAGCTTGCAGCCTCTACCCTAACCCAGCCCCTCACAGGCACCCACTCTTTAGTCAAGAAAACTCAGAAAACCAGCCTGGCAAACGGGCAAAACAGGAGAAAGCCCACCTTCTACCATGGCGGTCTCTGTGCCAGGTGGGAGATGGGCCGAGCAGGGAAGGGGAGTGGGAGGCGCAGGGATGACGGGCACAGCACAGGGAACGTGGCCGTCGCGGCCCTGCGTGGGGACCGACACAGCTCGCTTGAGGCGCGCAGGGAGCAAGAACAGTCGCACGCAATCGCTATGCTGCACACGTTAGACCAGTGTCACGCTGTGTCAGCTGAGCTTCCAGACTCAAGCCGAGTGGTGCCCCTCTGGGACACACAGGACACTGCGGCGGAGCTCTAGTAAACAGCAGAAGATGCCCCAACTAACGGAAACGCCAGGAAGAGCTTCTAGCCATTCCTCTCGACTCTGCAAACTAGTGAAAAACCAACTCGGACCCTCCTCCTCAAGCCCAGAAAGAGCGGAGACCCGTGTGCGACGCCGGACCCGCTCTCAGCGACGAGTGTGACGGCAATCCCTGGGAAGGGCAGCAAGCCTCCGCCCCACGGGAGAGGCGGAGCCACAGAACAAACGGGAGGACAGAGACGTGTGTGTCTGACCGGCCTCCACACAGACTCATGAACAACTCCCACCAGTTAATCAAACGAGGAGGAAGCCTGCCCTACCCCCCGCCTTGCTGTGGGAGGACGGCTTGGTTCCACGGAACTGACAGCAGTTTGCGCGTAGTAAAAAATTCCCTGCTAATCTTCTAACTCAGCCGCCTCTGAAAACAGAAGAGTGCTGTGTGCTGCCCCAAAAGTTAAATCTTCCCCTCCCAAGTAACTACCATCTTCTTCTACCTCGCAGAGCCTCCCCCATCTTTAAAGCAAACCCCAGCGCCCGCCAGAAGGTGCTCGGCCCTGAGCAAAGGCAGGAGGTCAGCCCTCAGCAGGCGGGCAGGCCTTCCTTGCCGAAGTTCGGCGGGGAGCCGTCAGGCCTCAGAGAGCTGCTAAGGGCTGATGGGCCACACGCCCGCGTATGTGCGAGTGCTATCGGGCTAAGCGGATGGGCAGCACCCCAACGGAAGCCGGAGATGCCAGCAGCAGGCTGCTCGGCTCGCAAAGACGCAGGACCCAGCCGCATGCACCACGCGGCAGCCAGACGGATGGAGGTGCCGGAGCGCAGGGCCCGCCACGCACGGTGACCAGCCAGGCAAATGCAACAAGGGTGGCACAAGCTCGCAGCATGACCTTGGCCAGCGAGCCGCCCGGAAGCTCCAATACCTCCTCTGCCAGTGGGGATAACAGTGGGCAGCCTCATCCGGAGCTGGGGGAACGCGAACGAGACAGCAAGCACGAGCGGGCCCGGCGACCCCAGCTACAACAGAGCCGTCCTGTCGGCAAGGCAAGCCCCTCTTCAGAGCAGGGCGCGTCTTTACACAAACAGGCTCTGCAGCCTCTTGTCGGCCGCCGATTTCCAGACCACAAAAAACGTCTGGCCTTCTGCCCACCGACATTATTCAAATCCAGCAGAGATACGACCAAGGTTCGACTCCAACTACGTCAAACACCCCTGCAAAATGCTGCTGCGCAGGTTCTCCTTTCGTTCTGTCTGAAACACTCTGTCCTCGTGCCCTGAGGGCAGGGCCGGGTTGCATGACCCCATCCCCAGAGCCAGCCTGATGTCTGCCAAATGACAGAAGCTCCAACAAACGTGCGAAGAGTGAACACGTGATCGACTTTTCCCAGAATTTAGTTCTGTCAACAGGTGATGGGGTCAGCAGGGAACAGGCACTTACCTGCAGAGAAAACAGCACCTCATCGGAAAGGACCTGGCCTGGAACTCGAGCCTCCACCTCAACTCTCGCTGCTGACCCCTGCTCACAGGCAGACTGTCCCCCTGCACCCGAGGGGTTCCCCTGCCCCGTGCCACAGGGCTTGGACACCTGTAGCCGGCCACCCAGCCACACAGACATCTACCAGGCAGGATCTAGCCAAGGACCAAGGCCGTGTCTCAGAATTCAGGGAAGGAGAGGCCACGGAGAGGCCACAGAAAGGAAGTGCTTCCTACCACACAGCGGGTAATCCCCCCGCCACAGCATGACTCAGAACACCTCAGGGAACTGATCCCTGCCGCCTTGTGGGCCTCTGCCACGCCCCCACGCACTGGCCAGCAGCACCTGGAACCGAAGGACATCGAAGTTCACCAGGTCCCTCTGGCTTGAGTGGGTCTACACAAGCCACTTCCCCTACAGGGAAAAAGCTCCCAGCCTCTCAGCTGAAGGCCAAGCACCACCTCTCCCAGGAGCCATGCCAGACACACCGGCTGGCCCACTTCTGGGAGGACTCAGACACCTAGCACCCAGCACCAGCCAGACATACCTTAAATGCTCAGGCCACGTCCACACGTGGGCAGCAGGAAGAAGGGGAAATCTGTAAGACGCAGCATGAGGCAAGGGGAAGAAGACAGGCCTTGCTGTCAGGGGAGGGATCCAGCCTTGCCACCACGGAGATCGAGCAGGGCTCTGCCCACCTCCCTCCCCCATCTTGCCTAACGGGATGGCCCGGGTCTCCAGTGAAACCAAGTACATCAATCCCCGTCTTGCCAGCTGCCACGTAAGGCAGTCAGTGTTTAGGAAGGACTGACTCCCTGACCCCCTCAGAGCCTGCAGCAAACACTACTCTCTACTATCACCCAGCTCTGATTAAACCAGGCAGCTACCCAAGCCACTCAGACACTGCTTAGCACAGCTCCCCGATCACTGAGAACAAAGCCTGAAGAGCAACGAATTTGTTTTCTGTGTGTCATTCAGTTAGGTCAGGCCCCCGGAGCCTCACAGAAACGACAGGTCCGCAACCCTGCTCACTTCAGGGCCCTGAAGGTCAGCAACGGGCCCTCCACTCACAGGACGGGTCCTGTTGGCCCAGCCCGTGTTCCAGAGGCTTCCAGCCACGTCTTCTTGGGCCCAGAGGCCCTCCAGTAGCTCATGGGGGAAGGGGAGAGGCAAAGAGAGGCTCCCCATCAGCTGATCCTGCAGTCCCTAGGAGATACGTGTGTCCCTCGGAAGCCCCTGCCTCCTGTGCTGCTGCAAAGCTGGCCAGACTGCCCCAGGGCTCGCAGACAGACACACAAGCGCGCACACACCAGTCCCCAGGACACCCCCCTCCCCCAAGACAGTCGCGGGAGCTGCAGGCTGAGAGCTGAGGTCAGTGCTTTCAACAGCACCGCAGGACACCAGCAGATCCCAGGTGTTTGCTAGAAGCACAGCACTCCACCGCGGGCCCATCACCTCCTCTCCCACGTTTGCAGGCGGAGGCTTCACCAGCATCACCGCCAACGCCCCACACCCGTCTGTGAGCGCACTCACTGTGACCCGCCCCGACCCTGCTGGCATCGCTACCCTGCAAAGAGATAGCGGGGCAGCAGAACAGGCAAGGTTCCCGTGCAGACCGAGCACAGGCAGACCCAAGGGAAATTGCCGTCCCATCTCCTGGGATGTTCGGGGCCCAGCGTGTCCCGAGGTATGCTCGCGCCACAGGCACAGCCCCCCCAGCGGGGACAGGGATGGACCGGCGCTGCTGGCTACCACATGCCAATCGCTCTGCCCATCGATGGCTAGCTGCCATCCCTGTTCTGTAGATGAGGATGCCGAGACCCAGGCAAGCCCGCAAGCAGCCTCCACTGCACAGCCTTCCCGCCAGGGACACACCCCGGTCCCCAGGCATCTGCTGTTCCTGACCCACAGCTGCTCCCATGGCCGGCGTGGCCAGAGGAAAGGGAGCCCGAGTGAGCCCTCAAATCCAGAGCTGTGCACATGACGCTTCCCCCTGGCTATCTCCGGGGAGCTTCCCCATGGCTACTTCTGTGGCACTTCAAAAGCACACGCCCTCCAGAGTCCACAGCTCTCCCTTCCTAAGAGCCAAACCCCATGCCCGCCTCTGCCCCATCTGCCTGCACCCTCCCTCCCAGCCCCCCATCCAGGCCGGTAACCTCCTGTCTTGGGTGCCGAGCACGTCTCCCGGTCTCTGTTCCTGTGGCACTCCTGCTCCACACCGGAGCCAGGGAGTGGCTCAGCGCACAAAGCGGACCTGTCGTGGCCGGCGGTCCTTCCCAGCCCTTGGCCTGCTCAGCGGCCCGTGGCCTCTGTCCTGTGCTGCACACTCACCCTCACCTTCAGCGGTCACCCCAAGCCTGCCTTGCCGCCTCCCACGGCACTCCTCCCCTGGGCCAGCCCCTCCCCCAAGGCTCCCCGAATGCAGGAACCACTGTCCTAGGGCCGGCTGCCCCTGCGTGCTGTCTGTGCTGTCCTTGGAGGTGAGGAGCGTGTGCGAGGGAGGCTACACCCAGCACACAAACAAGCCACCACGCACTCTGCCCATGGGCTCCCCAAGACCAGCGTGACAGGAGGAACACTGGGGATCCTCGGCAAGGACAACCTGCAGCCTCAGAGCCCCATCATCAATTAACACAGACTGACACGGTCCAGGAGGACAGCTTCCAACAAGAGCTTCGGTGGCCCTTCCCCAGGCAAGAGATCGATAAAGCACTTGGAACCACTGGCCAGTAAAAACAGACTCCCTGAGTACAGGCCTCGTTACGTGGAGTTAATGAAAATCTAGAGCAAGCGTCCGGAACAGGCTCATCTCCTCCGTGGTGGAGGGACTCAAGAGATTAAGGGTGGAGGAAAGGCACCTGGTCCAGTGACCCCCGTGCGCGCTGTCCCCAGCCCCCCAGAGTCCTGCGCTCCTGTAATAACCCACCGGCAAGTCACAGCTGCCCGCAGCCCTCCCAGCCATCACGGAACCTGAGGGCGGCCTCGGGGACCCCCAAGCTCTGCCGAGAGGACAGCCTCCCGCCCGTCCCTTGACGCACGACCTCCGCACGAGGAAGCATCAGGTGCCTTTGAGAAACCGGGCTCTCGGCGAGCTGCGCACCAGGGCGTCCGATACGGCATCCAGCGCTCATGCCACGAGGCCCCCAGAGCCAGCTGCACCAGCAGCCTCCGGGGAGGGGGCCACCAGCTGGCGGCGCGGAAGGAGAACCCGTCCCGTCCACCCCTCACGTCCTCTGAACGCTGAGCCACGTGAGCACACCGCTTGTTCACACGGGGTCTCCAGTCCCTTAGGATCTGAAATCACACCAGCTGCCCGACAGCGGTTTCCCAAAGGCCACAGAAAACACCGACCCCACTTCCCCCGCCCTGAGGCATCAGCATCTGGGCCCGGAGCTGCCTGGCATCCCCGCCACGTTACTGCCCACCACCACGGACACATGTGCCCTCAAGGACCCCGCTCATGGCAGCAGAGGAAGCTCAAGCCAACAACCTCCCAACAAACGAAGAGCAGGACGCAGACATGGGTGAAAAACCAGCCAGTCTCAAGGGGCACCGACCTGGCGCGTCCTCCCCCCCGAGTACAACGCCTGCCACACGAGGCAGACCGGGGAGCGCGGGTGGACACGGCCAGCTCTCCTGCCCCGAAGGCAGCACGGGCTCTCCGCCGGCTCGGCCTGAACGCGCCGCTGGGGCGAAGCCAGCAGCCCCCCCACCGCCTCCCACTCGGCGCTCGGCTCCAGCTCCCGACATGAGCACAGCATCCTTTCGTGCGCCCACCTCCTCGAGGGCAGCCGGCCGCTTCCAGAACGGAGGCGGTCCCCTGCACACGCCACGCGCCGGGCCCTCTCCAGGTGGGCTGCAGACCTGGAGCCTGGACCCCTGGCACCCAGAAGAGGCCGAGAAGCAACAGGAGAACGCGGCGAAGAAGCGGCGGCAACTTCTTAAAACCTTCTTTAGAGGACACCGTGAATGTGTGCAAAGTAACCGCTACCAGCCACCCATTTCTCTCATCTGCCACCCGCCGTCCACCCCCAACTCAATTGGTTTTACACCTATTTTATACCATAAGTTATTCCTCAAAACAACTGTACCTAAGACCTGGGTCACAGCACACTGAGGTGCACATGGGTCCGTGACCACATCCCTATGGAGAGACAGCACCCCCCAACTCCCTGGAGGGCTCTGGCCAGTCCCTCCCCAACCAAGCCCTCAACAACTTCAGGCAACCACCGTGCTGCAGGTTTGGGGACATAGTTTTGCCTGTTCTAAAACAATTTTTTAAAATTTCCAACGCTTTCTCTTCCATTCCTCCTTGATTTGCGTAGGTCTCCAACGAAATGCTATTCACGGAAGGCCGTCTGACAGCCAACCTCGCCATTTACGTAAGTCAGACCACCATCTGGATCCCCAGCCCCCGTCCAGGCCCGCATGTCACTGCGGTCACCGGCCCGGGAGTCCCCACGCTTGGAGGAGAAATGAGCGCTAACAGCCCTCAGCCACTGGGTGGTTCTTATCCCACAGACACAGGACTCCCCCTTTCCGTGGACTTCTGGGCGCCTCCAGGTACCGGAGCAAGGGAGGCAGCGGGGCCTAGGGCGGCTTTTCGGTGCACCTCTCACCCTCGGCTTCCTCTCTCTGCCCTCTGCACTCGCTCCCTCCATACGCCTGGATGCGTGCGCACACAGGGACACCTCTGCACTCCATTAGACTGACCCGAATTCGCTTTCAAGTGAGAGAAAGTAAAAATGACAGAGGAATGAGATCTCTCCAAGCAGTTTCCCCACATAGGAGAGCGAGCAGGTAGCTCTCCCGGCACCTACCCCACATCCTACTCTATGAGCCAGGTGGAAGGAGAGCGGGAAGTCTGCAAGGATCGTCTGCACGCGTGCCCCCATGGGCCCCGTGCGCCGGGTCAGAAGGCACCGTGCCGTCTCCTACTCCGCCCTCCCTGGCTTCTGCCAGCCAGCCTGGCTCTCTGCAGGTAAGGGCCACGACAGCCCCAAGCCAAATCGCTGCCTGAGCAGTTGGCCTGCTTGCAAGCCCCGAGGCCCAGACTAGCAAGAGCCGGCCATTCCGAAGCCAGACACGCCAGATGGCCCGAGAGCACATGTGAAGGCTTCCTCCTGGGCCGGCAGAACAGCCGCCGTCTGGAGCACGCGGTCTTCAACACAGGGTCCGGAATGCTAGACACAAAGTGCGGGCACGTCTCCCACCCCTCTGCCACAGAGGCTCCTCCTCCTGCCATCGTGTGACTCACTGAGAAGTGCAGAGACACTTGCTTTCAGCAGCCACGGGCCCGCCGTGCCCTCGAGCACGAGCCTGCACACAGTCCATGAGCATGGACCACCTGGTGGGGCAAGAAAACCAGGCTCCTGCCTGGAAGGGCCACTAATTCCAAGCCCCAGAACAGGTGTTCCAAGGTGCCAGCCACATGGAGGATGCCATGCCCAGTCTGCAGACAGACAGCCCTCGCTGCCCCGACCAACCGAGGAAAGGCAACCGTCCCCCTCACAGTCCCCCAAGCTGTGCGGGAGTGGGGGCAGGAAGAACCACTGACTAGGGCCCCACTCCTGCCCAAGGGTCTCCACCTCTGCCCTCCGCCACCCACCAGCCCAGGGTGGACCCAAGGCAGGTCAAGCGAGGAAGAGCAAGGGATCTGGAACAATGCCTCCAGGTCGCACCTCCGCCCTGTGCAGACTCTGATCCAGCAGCACCGAAACCTAGGGGGTGGACACCGACGCCCACCTCCACCCCAGTGGATACCCCAGCACCTCCCCACGCTGGTGCTCGCCTCTCCCTGCAGCTGGGACGCCACTCTCCCCCCTCCCCGGCTTCCCCCCATCCTCAGGACTCCCACCCGGGAGCGCACAGGTTCTGTTGCTTGGTCCCCATGACCCCCAGGGCCTGAAGCCCGAGCGGCGCCAGAGATGCAGCGTGTGAGGTGCGGAGGTACGCCTCAGCACACTCGCTGTCCCTGAGATGCCCAAAGGCAGACGACACAGCTGAGGACAAGGGGGGTCCGGGCTTTGCACGGGTAACAGTGTGAGCCCCGCTGAAGAAACACCGCAGCAAAGCACCATCACCTGGCCCCGTGCTGAGCGGCGTCCGTCCTTTAAAGGATACTTCTGCTTGCCTCTAAGAACACAGACCTGTCCTCTTGCCGGGGCTCTGCTTCACGGACACGTGGGCTCCCACTCAGCGCTCACCCAGCCGGCCACCCTCCAAGCCTTGGCCCCCCGCTCGTGTTGGCAAAAATCAGAGCCCGTGTCCCCGGGCAGCCACCCACGCCCGAGCACTGGGGTGTGGCCGCCGCCTCACCCTGGACCGGCAATTCAACACTGAGAGCCACCTGCTCTGCCCTCGAGCGGACAGGAGCCCTCTAGCTTCAGACACGAAGGACACTGACCGTGAGGAAGGACATCAGCACTCAAGGCCGCATGCACTTAACGGGGCGTGATCACTCCTCACAGCCACAAAGCTGACATCCGAGGCTGTCAGCTGAGGAAGCCCAGAGGTAATGCTGCCCGGGCACCCCCCACTCCCCCACCCCATGCCCGCTCCTTGCAGCCTGCACAACACACTGGGCATCCGGAGGCCACAGGGTTGCTGGGAAAACAGGCAAGGCTACCCCAGAGGAGGCCTCCAGCTCTGCTGCTCACACTGCAGCCCCTCCCCACGTCCTCCCCACAACCCTTGCAGTGCAGCCCCCAACCCCCAGCACCTTCCCCCTGCCTGGGGATGGGGGGCCAGGGCACGGATGAGGGAAGGCTGGGTCCTCTCGCACCCCCAGAAGGAATTCAGTAAAGCCTCTCCAAGTCTGCAGCAACTGGACACGGAGATGCTCCTCTCTCTCCAACATAATCCCCTGAGAACCCAGCAGAGCCTAATTTCTCTAAATCCTTCTGCTATCTGGCTTTAGACTTTTTAAAACCAATTTAAAAGGAGATACAGAAGTAGAAGAACCGTATCTACAGAGCTGGAGAAAAGCCCTCCAACGCGCTTCAAGCACCGAGCAAGAAGTGCAGAACCACAGACGCGCTTCCATCTGGGACCAGCCTCGCCATCTGCGGGACCCGGGGCGAACACATGCAGGGGACAGCCCCTGAAGAGTTGGGCAGAGCTCCTCTGGGAGAGCGCTTCCCTGTTTCCATTCCCCGCAGGAGAAGGCACGCAGAGACAAAGGGGCCAGGACTATGCCCAGACCGGGGCCGGCCCACCGTCATGCATCTGGAAGTGCCGCAGCTGGGCCCGCGGGGGAGCCGGCCTGTAGGGGATACTGCTCCCTCCGCACCTCGCTGCACACACCCACTCCCAACATCAGGCGCAAGCCAGTCTAAACCTCAATGGGGAGCCGGGGACGGCCAGAGGCTGCTCCCCAGGGCCCAGGACGGGGCTGTAGCTGAAGGACGGCAGTTGTCAGGAAGCTCTCCGCTACGCTTGTCTTCGAATTCCCCCTGGAACACAAAAGCCTGAGTAACACGAGGCGTCTTGTCACCACAGCCAAGCAGGCCAGAAGAGGCCCCTTCCTAAGTCACAACCCCAGACACAAATGCACAGAAACAAAGCGGTTCTAACATCTAACATCCTCA
Source organism: Leptonychotes weddellii (assembly GCF_054177405.1). Lineage (NCBI taxonomy): Eukaryota > Metazoa > Chordata > Mammalia > Carnivora > Phocidae > Leptonychotes > Leptonychotes weddellii. Next base: position 1,462,164 of record NC_138373.1, read on the forward strand.
CGCCTCCCTCGCCGTTTATTAAATGGCACTGGCTGCCGTCACTCAGTGCTCACAAAGGCTGGCCACCCTCCAAGCCCCCAGAGCCTCTGAAGACAAGCCCCTGCTCTTACTTCACGAGACTGAAAACAGCAGACAGCCAGTAAAGAAATCAAACACGTCGAGGCAGAAAGAAGCTGGGGGCTCAGGCACCAGGAGAACGAGCTGCTACTTGAGGCCAAGAGTAATCGCGGGAGCGCCTGCTCCCACTATTGGCCCCCACAGGGAGGCCCAGGGCTGTGATGGGCTCCGAAGTCTCTGGCCCGTCTGCACACCTCTGGGGGCCACCAGGGCTGGAACCCAGCACAGCACCGGGGCACAGGCCTGACGGAGTGCCGAGGGTAGGTGAAGGTGCCTCTCCGGGGCTGAGGCTCCAAGACAACGGCTCTCAGCAGACAAATGAGTGAGTGCAGGAACAACAGAAGGTTCCAGGCTGAGGCCACAGAGGCGCTATCATGGGAGGCCAGAAGGTGAAGCCTTGCCCTCCCTCCTCCTCCTCCAGAGCCGCAGAGGAAATCAAACCAAGACCGAGATGCCTGACAGCCCGGCTGCCCTCCCGAGCACCAGCATTGCCTCGTGAACCGACGGACCCAATACCCAGGTGATCGGAGGTGGGAACCACGGGAAGTATGGCCATTAAAGGGTCTGGGTCGGTCGATGAGATGCTCTCTTAGAAGGAATCACGCGGGGCGCCTGGGTGGCTCAGTCGTTAAGCGTCTGCCTTCAGCTCAGGTCTGGGATTGAGCCCCGCATCGGGCTCCCTGCTCCCCGGGAAGCCTGCTTCTCCCTCTCCCTCTCCCACTCCCCCTGCTTGTGTTCCCTCTCTAGTTGTGTCTGTCAAATAAATAAAATCTTTAAAAAAAAAAAAAGAAGAAGAAGAAGAAGGAATCACGTGTTTGGCCTCACCCGCCAGGGGAGACTGGCCCCCAAGACCGGTCACCTGGCCAGCTGACAAGTGCTGCTGGGAAGCGTCCCGTCAGCACCTGGTTCCCGTGCTCACTGCAGGTGACAGGTCAGCAGTTTCAGGGGTGCGGCGGCCTCCCTGGCGCCGTCAATCCCGTCAAATGTGCATGCTTCCTGACGGGCATTACGGCCTCCCAGCCAGACTGAAACCGGGCCAGATTCGGGCACAAACAGACAGGGGAAGGAGCCAAATCACAGAGGTGCACCCGCCACCAGCAAGCTATTTCCTCCATAAAATGAGGGGCTTGAGCTCAGAGGGCTTCAACATGCATTCCACGCCCATTAAAGAAGGCTCCCCGGTGGGAGCTGCTCCACACGCTGGTTAAAAGCCACCCCACGGGCGGTCCCCGCCCTCCTCGCTGCACCGGGGCTGCACGGTGAGTCTCTGCCGAGACCTCTGAAAGCATACTGCCCACACTAAGTGATCCCACCGGTGTGCCAGGATGGAAACATACAGAATGTTTCTGGAGGGCAACTGAGCACCATCTGTCCATTTCAGACACAGAGCTCTTTTGAGGTTAAAAAAAAAAAAAACCTACTTCTAAGAATCTGTCCAACCAATAAGGCGCTGCTTCCACTGGAAGCAACCGAAGTGTCCATCACCAGGGGCCTGAGGTCACTCAGAGCTCGTGCACTCTACACAACACCGTACGGCCCTTCCGTTCAGTAGAGAGCTCGGTGCTGGCGCAGAAGGACCGATGGAAATCGAGCGACAAGATGTGCAGAATCCAGACGCAGCCCCGAGTCACAGGGGGCGAATACAGAGCTTGCCACGTGAGAATGTACCAGGCGGTGCCCAGACTGGGGGATCAGCTGCCCCCCTCTGCGGCAGCCCTGAGCCCCCTTCTCCGACAACTGCCCCCTGGGCACGAGAGCCACGTGCCGGGGACCGGGCAGTGGTGACACTGGGCGAGGGCGATGGGGGCCTGAGGAGCCTAGGGGATGGGCCCCACCCAAACCGAAGGCTTTATAAAGCACGCCTCAGCACCCCTCCACAGCCTGCCACCGCCCACGGGCCGGCTTCACGGAGGTGGGGTGCACGACCGGCCGTGTGCACACCCAAGCAGCTGCCGTGACGGCCAAAGGCACGTGGCCCCTGGCACACCGTCATGACCCCTCTCGCTCCAATCATGTTCCAACCCGAGACGTGAGGAGCCACTCACCTGCAGGCCACTACAGTCAGTTTTCCTTTGTTAAAACTCCAAATAAAGGGCATCGCATGGCATGGCCTCCAAGCATCCGGCGTCAGCAGGACTCCACGTGCGCACAGCAGTCCGGCCCGCCCCGCAGACACGCCACGCTCCGTGAACTCGCGCCCCTGCTGACAGACACGCCCGCTGTTTCCACGCTTCGGCCGTTAGGAATCAGGCCACTGGGAACATTTAGGGACAGGTCTTTGTGAGGTTACATTTCCATCTCTCTTGGCTAAGAACCCAGGATGCAACTGCCGGGTCCTGTCATAAACATGCAGGAAGCTGCCAAACGGTCTCCCAAGTGCCGAGCTGCCCTCCCCTCGCCCCTGCAGCGAACGCACGCCGTCGCTGCTCACATAGCCGGGGCATCTCATGGCACCTTCACCTGCACCCCGGAACGACAATGATGCGGAACGTGCGTCACGTTCTTATTCCCGTCCGCAGACCCTCTTCTGTAAAGTTTTCTGTTAGACGTCTTCTGCCCAGCTTTTAAAAACTGGCCATTGTCTTCTTCACTTGGAAGAATTCTTCACAAATCCTGGATAGGAATCTTCCGTCAGGCCTATGTACACACTGCAAATACTTTCTCCCTCCTAGAAGAGGGTCTGCCTCTTCTTTGTCTTAATTGTTCTTTCCAAGAGCAAAGGTATTTTTTCATTTTGGGGAACTCTAAGTTACCAATTTTCTGCATTTTTGGTTCATGCTTTTGTGTCCTAACCTTCCAGAAGTCTTGGTTTTCACCCCAGGTAGGTGCCCGCCCACTGGTTCAATGCTGGAACGGTAAGACACGAGAACCTGCACCTGACCATACAGACATCCCACCGCATCAGCACCGTTTGTGGAAGACTGACTCTCCTGCTGAATTATCTCATCTCCACAGAAACCAACAGACTCTATGTTCTTGAATTATTCCTGAACTTCCTAGTCTTCTCCGTTGACATATACGTCTATCCTTAACGCCATTACCACACAGCCTTGACTGATACGGTTTATAGCGTGTCTTGAAATCAACCCCTGTAAGCCCTTGGTTTTTTTTCAAAAACAAGTCTACAAAATTTCAGGATCAGTCTGTTGGTTTCTACCAAAAAAGCCTGCTGGGACTTTGGCTGGGATTGCACTGGATGTATGGACCAATTTTAGCAAACTGGCATCTCAACAACATGAACTCCTCCAATCCGCGAGCACGGTATCTCTCAGGAAGAACTTACACTTGACAACATACAGATTTTCATCGAATTTATCCCCAAGTATTTCACGATTCTGAGGCTACAGTCAGGGGCGTGTACTTCCAATTGCTGGCTGCCAGTATGCAGAAATTCAGTCCGCCTTTGTGTGTTGTCTTTGTAACCGGGAGCCTGTCAGACTTACCGATTCCAAAAGGCTCTTTACAGAGTCCTTGGGATTTCCTATGCGGATGATCGTCTTGTCTCGAACCAGAGGCAGCTTTTCTTCCTTCCAGCTGCACGCCTTTCTTCCTCTCTCCCACCTCTGCCCTGGCCTGCACCACCACCGCCACCGACGAGGACTGGGGAGAGGGCTTGCAAGCTGCAGGGCCGGCAGGCGCCACGCCTGAGGGGCCCCTTCCACTCCAGCTTTGCTCAGAGGTCTTCATCGCGCAAGGGTGTTGAGCTCTCACTAATGCTTCTGCGTCTATGGAGATGGTCACGTGTGTTCCCCTCTATTAAAATAGTCACACGAACCAGTGCTCTGAGGGGAGGCACCCTTATGTTGCTGCAGGTGCTCCCTTCTGCTCCGTCTGCCCCCACCCCCCCCCCCCGCCCCTCTGTTAGTCCTTCTCCGGTGCCCCAGACAGTCACATCCAGGCTGACACCGACGCAGAGAGTCAGCACCTTCAAATCCTTCCCCACCAGGCCACGCTCCCAGGGCAAAGCTGTCCGTACCCGGGCACTCTCTGTGTGCTGCTGCTGAGTTCCTCATTCAGCTTTCAAAGCCCTGGGATGAGGACATCCAAGAACCACACCCATGCACCCTCCTCCACACTGCAGCCTCCCCCGGGTGCACGGCACCCCACCCAACCTAGTGCAGCATCCCTCCCACCCAGGACTCTCCAAGTCCCAAGGCCCAACTGCCTCCAACCAGATGACCTGCATGCTGGAGACAGGTGTCCAGCAACATCCGGGTAGACAGGCCTGCCTGGCAGGGGAGGAAACAGCCAAGGGCCTTCCTTCCCTACTAGTTTACACTGTCTGACCTGCCCCGGCCAACTCCACCCAACTCTCCTGACACCTCTGGGCTCCTCGGGGCCTGAGAAATCCCAAACTGAGAGAAGGGTGACAAGAGTCATGCCGTGTGAACTTCAAGGAGTTCTGGTCTCTCCACGTGTCAGACCTGCTCTCTGTTCCCAACCTCTGCAAGGCCACAGGGCCCTCGGAGAATCTGCGGAAAGCCACAGCCCTGCGCACGGAGGACAGCCCGTGCAGAGACTATCTGGTCTGAAACACCAGAAACTCAGAGACTGCAGGTATTTAAGGATCATAAAGAGGCTGGTCAAGAACAGAGTAGGTGTGGGACAGCCAACGGGGGCCGGCCAGCCGCCCCCAGGTGCACAGGACTGTAAGGCCACAGACCCCACAGCCCTGCCCCTCTGGGCCGCGGCCATAGCACACGAGTCCCACACAGAGCGGCAGAGGACCAGGAGGAGCCGCAGGCTGCAGGTGTGGGGCCCGAAACCCACGGGACCCCACTGCTCTAGAGGTGCAGGGATCAGGATCACGGGGCAGGGGGTGCCACCTAGTGGCGGCAGCCCTCAAAGCCCAGGAGACCTGTGACGCGGGCCAGGGCCGGCAGTCACGACACACGCCAAGTGACATGCCTTCAGTCCCAAAGTGACAGCAACACTTTGGCCTCAAGGCCAAGAGACTCGAGCCCGCCGGGTCAAAAGGCCCTCCCTGCCCCTCCAGCTCCTACTTGGAGGGCATCTGCTGGACTCCAACCCACGGCCATCTCCCAGAGCTGGCTGATAACGCTTTGGGGGGGGCGGGCCCCTGAACTAGGACACACCCACACACGAACATGTTTCCACGGGGAGGAAGCAATGTTCTAGAAAGTCCTTCCACGAACAGATGTGGAAGATGAGGCACTAGCCACCCGCCCAACACATGAGGGCCAAGCTGGGGCCAGACACACATCTAGCCCTTGGTGAGTAGGGTCTGAGCCAGGCCTCTCGTCCCCTGCCACACTGAACATGGCCAGGCTGACGGAGGGCATCCATCCTGGACCACTCCAGGCAGACCCAGCCACCCAGACAGCAGTCTCAGAGCTCGTGACCGGTGCTCACCCTTCCCTCCCACGCCCCTCCTGCAGGGACCCCAGCTTTTCCCTGTGCCCTGTTTCCCTCTGCACGTTTCCCACCCCCTATTCAATTTCACCAGATGTGGGCTCCTACAGGTCACCTTCCCTGCTCAGAAATCTCTGACTGCCCAAAACCTAGCAAAAAAAGGAGAGCCAAACTCCTCCTCACAGCACTCAAGGTCGTGCAAGACTCCAGTCCGGGGCCCGGCAGGCTGACCCACCGGGCCTGGGGAGTCTGCATTTGTACCCAACTCTCCACAGGGCTCTGGCAACAGGCCACACACCCACGTTACACAACACACGTACTCACTTCAGGGGGCGGAGTGGCCGGAGGCGAAGGCTGCCAAGCACCCTACCGGGGACAGGAGGGGTAGAGGAGCTGGGGTTTCCGAAGTGCCCCCGGGAGGGACCGCGGACAGGCTGACAAAGCACGTGAAAGAAAACCTGCCCCCCTACAGGAGCCCCTCACCACGGGGTGCCAGGAGACCAGGACCACAAGGGTGCTCCACCTGCTTCTCGAGAAGCCTCCGGCTGCTCAGAAGGGACACGGGTCCCGCTCCGCAGCGCGTGAGCGTGCTCATCTTCACACACATGGCGAGGCCCGCACTGCGTTCCCTGCACAGACCTGAAGGGGACACACTCACCAGGGGCCGGCAGGGACACCAGCTCTGCTCTACACAGTCCCCTCTCCTACCCCCGACCCCGACCCCTCACGTCTGACAGCCCTCAACCACCCCCTTCCTCTCCCTTTCCCGGGCCCGGCCACCCGTTGAACACACGACACACAGACGCACAAGCAGGTGACCAGGCGGTCAGCTCCCTGCACACCAGCCACACTCGGAGAAGGCCCTCTGGTTGGAAGTGAGACTGAAGGGCTGGAGGAGTAGCGCATTTCCATCCGGGCCAGAGATGGCGGCCAGCCGTGCCCCAACCCCGGGCCTGACCAACGGTGAGAGCTCTGTGGCACACACTGGGCGTTCAGACACGCCGGCGGCTGAGCTGATCGGGCACGTGTGGGCCTCTGGTCTCCCGCAAAGAAAGACGTCACGGAGGTTTCTCTTCTGACCAGCCTCCCTGGGAGCAGGAGGGAAGCCTTCAGGTGAGTTAATGAGCGCAGAGAGCAGGAGGAAGCACAGAACACTCAGGCCCCCGCGCTAGGCCGGCCCAACACAAGCCTGGGTCCTGCGGGTGCGGCTCACGCGCGAATAATGCTGATCGGAACCACCGCAGGTCCCAGAACCAGCAGCAGGACGTGTCATCGCAGGACACCTCTCTAAAGAAAGTTCTCAATCTTGGCCCAGTTTCCAGGAGCAGCACGAAACACAACTGAGAAGCTACAGTCTTAAAGTCACACAAGCAGGCAAGACAAAAGGCTCTTGAAACACCAAAGCTCCAAGGACTCAGCCCGAACGATCGATCTTCCGCCACCCCTCTCCCAGGCTGGACCCACCAGACACTGACAAAGCTGCGGCGAAGGGGGAGTCCGCAGTGGAGCCCAGAGTCCTGGGGACCAAGGGACAGGCAGCAACGCTGGAGAAAGAGGGAAAGGGGCCCCCAGAAGGATGGGCGGCAGAACGTGTGGGACTGGGGGCAGGGAGCGGCAGAAAGATGCCTGCCCTGGCCATCCTCCCCAGCGGAGAACGAGAGGCCAGCTCCCTGCCCGGCAGCCCCCACCACAGCCCCCCTGCATCCGGCCGCTCCCCTGCTGGCAACAGCTTGACACAGAGGGGCCCAGGCTGCTGCGGGGGCCAGACGGGCACAACAGTCCTCCACGATGGCATTTCCCCTTTTCTCCCCAAAACTCAGTTCATCTCGTTTGTGTTTGCCTAAAAGGAATGGCCTGCCCCAAACGCAACTGCTCCCTGAGCATACACGGAGTCCCTTCGCAAAGCCCGATGGCGCAGGGCAATCAGATCCCTGCCAACACTCGGCCACCGACCTTACGTGAGGAAGTTGCTCAGACTTCGGCAGGAGAGTCACTTCGAGCCCGTCCCCGCCACGGCGAAAGTACCTCACCCGACGTGAGCGGCCCCAGCAGGAGCCGCCCCGGCAGCCTCGAGCAGGGCGGCTGCTGGCGACGCCGGGGAGGCAGGGCCGTGGGGTCAGTGGCGCCCTCCGCCTACCTGATGCTCAAGCCCGTGGTCTGCTCCAGCCGCTCCCAGCTCTGCAGCTTTGCCAGCAGCCTCTGGAAAGACAAGGAGGTGAATGCTAAGAGCACCGCGACCCCAGCATCTCCCTTCCGAGGCCTCCGCGGCCGCCTGCTGCCCTTCCTCACGCAACCCCACCTCAGGCCCCAGACCAAAGAGCCTCACGCAAAGGCAACAGCGATGAGGAGGATGTTAAGTCTCCCTGATCCCTCAGAACAGCCTGCTCTTATCTCTGAGCTAAAGGCCGAAGCACTCCGAGTCCGCCCCGGAGCAGACAGCTTACACCCACCACGAGCACGATCGGCCTCATTTGTTCGCGGTCCCACCGAGTCAGGTAAGAGTCTCAGCAGGGAAAGCACCGGGGAGTAGGGACAAGGGTGGTAAACAGCCGCATGCGTGGTCCCGTAAAAACAGCCCGCGCCCCAGGGCAGACCTGGGCGCTGAAACCACAAGAACCCACTGCCTCCCCCACGTTCCAGGGGCTCCACAGGACGCCGGGCCCCAGGGCAGACACATTTGGCCTTAGAACCAAACTACCCCCAGCTGACATGGCCGACTCGGGCCCGGGGCCCCACAGGCAGAACAGGAGGTGGGGACATCGCCTGCCTGGCCACACTCTGACCCACATCCCACGTCAGGGTTTCCCCCACCTCTTCCAGAATGCAAGCAATGTGAGGGCAAGGACCACGTGCCTCTGTCTGGCCTCCCCACCCCCTGCCCGGGCCAAGCGCCCTGCTCGCATCACTGCATTCAGTCTGTCACCGGACGGCCCTATCACGTGCGGGGCACGGCTGGTTAACGACTCTGTCGCTGGAGCCGATGCTCAGTGGCCATCCCCCAAGGGCCAGGCACTGTTTAAGCACGGGACGTGAATTCACTGAGCCCTCCTGACCCTGCAAGGCAGACACTGCTCCTCCTCATTATACAGGCAGATGGAGAGGCTGAGTCACCTGCCCAGGTTCACACAGCCACCAAGCATCCATGGCGGGATTTCACGCGAGGCAGTGTGACTCTGGAGACAGAATCTTAACCAATTTCAGAAGCGCTGAGAGGAGACACTGCTCTGTCTGGAGCTGCGTCTTCAGGCTAAGTCCGTACGGAAGCCAGCATCCTAGAGGAGCCTGGCTCCCGCCCTGCGCGGCCAGAGGCGGCCCGTCTGGCCAAGAGCAGGCAGCCGCCAGCACAGCCCCATTACCCAGGAAACAACAGAGGCCCGTGGCTTAGGAGGAGGAGAGCAAGGCCGAGTAGCGGCGTCACGTGTGCCCTGGCTGAGACAGAGCTTCCGCGCCCCCGCACGCGCACGCGGGAGAAGCGGGACGCTTGCCGCACCAAGTCCCGCGGCCAGCTGTGCCACATGGCCCCACAGACCGCCACGGGGAGTCCAGGAGCAGAAGAAATGGAGCCCGGGCACCTGCTCACATCTGCGGGTGGGAACCAGGCTGGGGTCGGGTTTCCCACACCGCCTCCTCTCTCTGACTCACTACCTGTATCAGCTCTCGCGTTTCCGCCGGGCGGCTGAGAACACAACGCACGCGCTCACAGCTCCTTCTGGAGGCTCTTGGGAAGAAGCCATTTCCAGCCCTCCCCAGCTTCTAGAGGCCCTCCTCCGTCTCCCACACCAGAGCAGCGGGGGGGTTGGGTCCTCCCCACATGACACCTCTCTGACTCCCCCACGCGTCCCCTGCCCATGCGAGGATGCCTGATCCCGGGCCACTGCGCTCCCCGGCCGAGTCTCCCCGCCACGGGCTGGCTCACGAGGGCCTGCCCAGGAGGCCGGGCACAGTTCTGGGGCCACTGTTCAGGCCACCAGCAGCCCAGCACTTCCACGTTTCAGGAGGGGAACTGGAACACTGGACTGAAACACCCAGGGTCCCCCGGACAGACAGAGGACACCCACAGGGAACAGCCCACTGTCCCCGGGGCCCCACCTCCTTCTCCAGCTCCAGGACGACCAGACTCTCCTGCATCTTCTCCTGCCGTCCCAGCCGCCGCCGCAGCCCCTCCACCTCCTCCCTGAGCAGCCCATTGGTCTCTCGCATCTCCCTGGCGAGGCCGGAAACATGTCTGTCAACGGGCACCTGGGGACGGGGGAGGGGGAGGGAGGGAGGAGGGGGAGGGCAGCCTGGGGCGCCCCGCCCCGCGCCCCGCCCCGTGCCCCGCCCGCCTCACCGCAGGTAGGCGCTCTCCTCCCGCAGCTGCTTCAGCTCCCTCTCCATCTTCGGCAGCCGCACCAGCTCAGACTTCATATTCTTCACGACCGCAGCATCCTGTTCCTGCAGGGACAGCTTCTGCTCCAGATCCTGAGGGAGGCCAGGGACAGAGAGGACAAAGTCGACCACCATGGCCCGGCCCCGCTCCAAAACACCAGGGGTGCCTCTGTGCGGCGTCCTCCACGTTCCCTTCCAGGGGCACCCCGACGTGGCACTACAGGCCGGGGTCACACCTCGGTGCTGCGCCGCCCTCGGGCGCGGGGCCCCGGCGCACATCTGCCCAAGGACAGGCAGCCAAGGCTCCCCGAATAAGCACGTCGGTCCAACACAGCACTCCCCCCCTGCCAGACCCGCTCCAGCCACACTAGACCCCGCATAACAAGCGAGTCTTCTGCACGTTGCGGACGAAAGCCTTTCCTTCACGACCTGCAGTCCCCTCGAGACACACTGGGGACAGCTGGCATCCGTCAGCGACAAGTCAAGGAACAAGCTCAGTGCGTGAGACCAGGACCAAGTCAGTGAGTCCACAGACATTAAGAGGCGCAGCTCTGCGCCCCGTGCAGGCCAAGCAGCGGGGCCAGGGCAACACAGGACACAGGTAAGTCTGGGAGAAGGGCAGACACTGCGCCGTGCAGGCGAGCCCGCTGCGGGAGGCGGGCCAGCGGGCTGCGCAGCGGGGAGGTGCCAGAGCCGGGCGGGCACCACGGCCAGAGAACGGCACGTGGGAGAGCAGAGGCGGGGGGGCCAGGAGGTCGAGGCCTGACAGGGAAGCAACGCTGGGGGGAGGTGGGGGGCAGCAGCCCCAGCCCCGAGCACGGCACACACAGAGACAAGCGACAGTGTCCACAGTACGTGGGCACGGGCAGCTCACGGTCCCCGGACACCCAAAGCGTGCCCCGGCTAAAGCGGCTGGATGGCTGAGACCACCACCGGGACGTCCGCCAGACACAGCCTGCGCATGGGACGGAGTAACGCACCCTGATCCTCTGCTCCTGGTCGGCCCTCGCTTCCTGGCTGGCCTGGAGCTCCTGAACCTTCTGATTAGCCTCCTGACATTTCCTATCGAGAGAAAAGCACATCGCGTGCAGACAGAGGTGGGTAGTAAAGCCAGCAGTTACCCTCACCCTAGAGGCTCTCCAGTGTGCACCCCCCAAACCCCAGGGCACTGGGGCCTCGGTCTCCTCGGGTCACACCCCCAGCTCTCTTCCCTTGCCTCCGCTGCGCACCCCTGGAACGGCCGCAGCCGAGGCCCCTCCCGTGACCCCCCACGCCCCCAATCCTACCCAGGAGCGTCCAGAGCTCTCCTAGGACAACACCTGCGAAGGTAAAGGCCGAGATCCCAGGGACAGAATTCCGCCCTCTGACCTTTCAGACTTCCATGCCTGCTCAGAAGGCGGCTTCCGCCTGTACGGCCCCTCCAGCCCACACCCCACCCGCCCCAGGGGCGCCCCACACAGCCCTTAAAGCCTCACTTCTGGAGAAGCTCTCTGTGAGCAGGGGGCCCAGCCCCCGGGGAGGGAAGAAATGACTGCTCCCTGCTGTTGTTCTCAGAACATTTAAAACACTCCTCACCCTCACTTCAGTGGTCCCTGTGTCTGCCGCCAACAGCCTATGGACGGGGAGGACAGACCCTAAGGGCACCTGTAGGTCCTCGGGGCTCGGCACAGACGGCACGCGTGAACACTGGGTGCACAGACCACAGAGGGCACAGGATGACGAGCCAAGGCCTTCCTGTTCACGGTCTCCCACACCAGGAACCACCGGACGCGCAGCCCGGCACATGCCCCAGCAGGCTTCAGCCTGACCGGACCCAGGGCGACCCGCGGGCAGGCTCACCCGGCAAAGGGGCAGGGCCCCACCCCAGCGCAGCCACTCACTTGTGCTGCAAGGCCAGCTGCTCCTTGAGCTCCTGCCTCTCAGACTCCAGGCTCTTCACCTGCATCTCCTGGTTCATCACGCTCCACTGCAACTCGGAGACCCTCGCCTTCAGTGCGCTGATGGTCTGAAGGGGGGGACACGGCTGCTGCTTACGGGCTGTGACGCACACACAGAGGTGAGCTCCTGACCCACAAGCCCACGGGACAAATGGCCCCAAAAGAGCCTGCACCTGCCACCCCCCTCCTGTGGGCAGGGACCGAGCCCTCTTCTCCTTTCCGACCCACGACCTGGGCGGGGACGCCACACCTCAACCCAACGCTAGAGTATCCTGGCCTGCGGCCGGCCTCGCGCTTCCCTCAAGCAAATGGGAAAAGACTGGGTCATGGGGATGGGCTGCCTGCCGAGAGGCCCCCCCCATGATATCTGTCACTTGGGACCCTCGCTTGTGCCCAGTGTGCTTGCGTGGCTCCCCGCACCGCACCTGCCCCGAATGAACCCCCACCATGCCCCCATCCCAGCTAAACACTCCCTGGGAACCACAGCCACGTCCTGCCAAGAAATCAGAAATGGGGGACTGAGGCCATCTTCAGAATGATGCTACGGGAGCCCCCCCAGGACGGAGGAGCCACGGGAATGCCTTGGCCAGAAGGCAAGAATGGGGCCAAACACCCACCCCTGGGGAAAGCGCAGGCATGCCCTCAGCCAGAAAGCCGGGGCTGGGGAGGCTGGCCCAGGGCCAAGCCTCTGGACTTTCAGGGGCAGACCTGCTGCCCTTCCATCAGACTGCACCCTCACCAGGTGACCTCCCAGTGACCATCTGGTGACCGCTCTCCCTCTATGGCTTTCCCAGGAGAAGCCAGCTCACCAATCAGGCCACCAGGGAAGCCCACTCAGAAGCATCCCTGTAAATTAACCTCCTGGACCAGAAGACTGGGACCCGGTCCAGCAAATGCCCCGCAGTGAGGGACACCAGCAGTCCCAGGGCAACCCCTGCCAACAAGGAGGCCTGACACACTCTCACATGGCCCGGGGACCCACACCAACCCAGGACCCACGTCCCCCAGGGGAGGCTCACACAGGCCGTCCACATCCCTTACTCCATCCACCTGCTCTGTTACAAGGGTGCCTATCAACCCGCGCATCACAGAAGAATGGAGCCTAAAATACATTTAACTAGGAAAACAACCTTTGAGAAGTCTTCCTGAATCTAATTAACGCACACAGGACCCGGCTGCGGGGAAGCCCGGCAGTCAGCAGGAGGACTTCCCGGGGACGAGCATACGACCCAGGCACGGTGGGGAGAGCGCATGCAGGGGCAGTGATGATGGAGTCACCAGGGAAGGCTTCTCCAAGGAGGTACAAATAACAAACAAAATTCAGGGTCCTCCATCCTGACTGGCCGCCACCTTCCCACCCTGGCCCCTCTCTCATCCTCTTTGCAACCTGTGTGGCAAGGGTCTCCCCCGACCTCGCTCTTCACTGAACAGAGCGCAGGCCCCGCCCCCCCCATGGGCCCCACACCAGCCTCCAGAACGCAGCCTAGGCAAGCCAAGGGCAGCAAGGGGACTTGTCTTGAGGCCGATTCCAGCTCCTCTCCTGCCAACATCCACATCAGAAGACAGATGTAGGAACAACCTTAACATGCTCTCCAGCGTTGCCAAGGCAAAAATAACCTGCAGCCTGCTTCCCGAGATCTATCAGGTCAAGAAAAGCACGCAGAGACAGAATACCAATGATCTCGTGCCCTGCTCCCTCCCCGGGCAGTGCTTCATCCTTTTCCTCACTGCACCTGTGATCCGCAGTGCCGCAGCAAAGGGACGGGGAAGGTCAGGAGAGTCCAGTCTCCACCAGCATCAATGTCTGGGCTCTGTTTCTAAGATTTATACAACTTTCAACTGGTAGAGACGGTAAGAACTACAGTTCACGTATGCGCTGCCTCCAAAGACGTTCTCAAATACTAACAGACCTGCTAATAACCAAAGAAATGCAAATCCAGGGGCAACACTACACCTTTGGGAAGGGGGAAAAAAAACCCACAAGTACTTCCAGAAGATACCACCATCCGTGACAGGTAAGGCCACAGGGAACCCAGAGCCCTCAACAACGGCGCCAGGACAACATGGCACTGGTATAGCAAAAGCCAGACGCTGTCCCCAGAGACCTGAAACCCCATTCCCAGGACTACGTCAACATCAGTAACAGAAGTCAAAAGCCACGTGCAACCTGCCGCATGTGTGTGCATGTACGTACATCTACCAGGATGCATGCACGTGAGCAGAGTTTCAATACGACGAAATGCACACTATTCAACCACTAAAACTCACAATTACAAAGACTAAGTGTTTGATTTATGAACTGAGGCCACAGAGTGGAAAAGGAGTATTTTTACCAGGATTACAACAATGCAAACACTGCACACACACGGCAAGGAGGTGGAGGAAACCGCCCAGCGCCGAGGTAGGAGCACCCTGGGGCACCCACGCCTCTCCCCCGAGAAACGACACCCCTGGGACAACCCTCACCTCGCCGGCCGCGGCCAGGCCGTCCTCCTTCTCCCGCAGCTTCTGGCCGGCGGCGTCCAGGCTCTGCTTACACAGCCTATGGCGCTCCAGCTGCTCCTTCATCTTCTCCTCCGCCTCAGCCTCCCGCTCCTGCAGCTGCCGAATGCGCGTCAGGAGCTCCTGGTTGCGATCCACCTCGCGCTGCCAGAGTGGGGAGAGTAAGTGGGAGCCGGGAGGCCCACCCCACCCCTCCCTCAGGACGGGGACCCCTCCTACACCGGTGCCAGCCACGCATCAGGCCCCGCTCACACCACCAGAGGCCAGGCCCCTCCAGGCACGTCCTCTCCCACAGACCTGCAGAACCACCGTGCGTCTTATGCTGGGAAGGCAGCCCCAGGACTGAGACTCCTCACTCTGATGGAGCCGGTGGTCTCCGGAGATGGCAGTCAGCCACTTAGGAGCTCACCCTCAGCCCCAGAAGCAAAGGGACCACCAAGTGGGCACCTGATGCTGCTGACCTCTGGCCTCTCCCCGGGAGGCGGTGCTGCAGAAGGCCCAGCAGCACACCCGAGGCAAGCGCTCAGACCAGGCCTCTCCAGCCCAGCACCATGGAGGACCTGATGAACACAGAGGGACACGGCCCGCTCGAGGGGGCTGCAAGTCTGGCCTCAAAGAGTCGGGGGACCCTTCCACAATGCAGGGCCCCTGGCAGCCCCACCCCAGAGCGGCACATAGCATCTCTACTCAGGCTGCCCATCCCAAGTTCACAGAGGCAGTCCCTGCAGGTCCCCAGACCTCAGACACCAACCAAAGTTTCACCATCTGAGAGGTTCTGAGATCTCCACCCGTGGCCAAACTGGAAGTCCCTGAGAAACCATGACAGATGTCCAAGGCGCAAAGGGACAATTTGAAAGCCACCGGCTCAGATGGTTCCAGATCACATTCAACTATGTCTGTGGGTGGGAAGGGAAAGGCCTCTCACAGGGAGGCCAAGCCCAGCGAGGACCTGGGATTGGCTCAGCCCTGCACGCTTCGATTTCCCCAAGAAAAGACTTCCACCAACCGTGAGACAATCCCCCCAACTCGTTCCAATGCATTCTATGCAGGCCTGCACTGCACCCTGGAGACCCAAGGCAGCCAGGACAGGTCTTGCCCTTGATGGACTAATGGCTCAGGAAAATTCCAATGGCTCCAGACCCCCTGCCATCTGCCCGAGAGTCAGGGTAGTAGCACGAACACTCCACTTCCTACTACCTGATGGCCCCTGGTGCCACCTTTGGCCCTAATAACACACTTTTAAGAGCAGCAAGATTCCCACGGCCTCTCCCTGTCCCTTCCCACTAGTTCCTCCAGGACTGTCCCTCCTAGGACGACCCAGAACACCAGCTAAAGCCCCCCCTCAGGAGGAAGCCCTGGCAGCAATACCAGAGCAATGCCAAGGCCGTGGGACCCACTCGTAGGCCATGTTCCTGGGCTACTAGGCCCACATGGCACACCACAGCCAGAAGCCTGCATACCAGGGTCGAATACATCCACCAGCATCACACCCTGGAAGACATCTGCTATTTTTACAGGACTAGGAAAACGTGCAAATGTGCCACATAAGGCAAGAATGGGGTCAGACATCCACCCTTGGGGAAAGCGCAGGCAGGTCAGAGACATGCCGGTCCAATGCTTTGCCTAAGTCTTGGCAGCATTTCCACAAATCATGAGCACTCATTGAAAACCTCTGGCAAAGTGCTGTTGATCGAAGCAAAAAAAGGGATCTATGCCCTCAGTAAAAGCCTAGTACCTTCCCTAGATAATGGGGGGTTGCATTTGCCCAGTCTGCCCTGAGTAAGCCAGGGACAACAGGAGGTACCCCCAAGACTGGAGATCCTTGCTCTGAGGCCCTATAATCACGTGAGCAAGATTGGTCCGGCCTGGGCCTGAGACCTTTACACAACCCGGTGACTTTCTAAGCCTGTCATCCTGTGGTACCTCGTATTTCTGCTGGATTTACACCCCAAGTCTTCGGGGCAGGGGGGAGTGGGGGCTGGGGTGGGGGTGGCAGGGAGAACAGGCAGCCCAGCAGAGAGGCATGCGCGCAGACAGCCGTCCCCCCGTGCACTGCCCCCCTCAAGGACATCAAGCATAGCTGCTGGCTATGGCCGAACCAGGCCATCCCCAGCAACCCAGAGGCAGAGCCCCCAGGCTCCCTGCCGGAGGCTTGCCTGCCTCAGGGCCTGGCGGGCACCGTGCTCCTGCTCGCACCCACCTCATAGCGCCTGGCACTGGTGCTGGCCGCCCGCTCCAGCTCCACTCGGGCTCTCTTGTGGCTCAGCTCCATCTGCATCTTCTCCCGCTCCACCTGGACGACCTGGGACTTGGAACGGATCCGCTCCGCTCGTTCCTCCAGCTGACCAGGTCACACCCAAGGGGAAGAGAACCCTCAGCAGCTGTACCAAATAGGTGAGCGGCTTGTCCGACACTCACACCAAGCACCTGCCTCCAACAAGGCCCATACTCAGCCCTGGGGAAGAAGGATGGATGCTGGGCCCTTTGTTGGAAAATGGGTGGGGAGAGGCAGTAAACAAAGAGGAAATAATAACAGAAAGAGAAAGGTATACTTTAAGATGACAATGTGTAGGCTTGTTCTAGAAAAGAAGGCATGTTGGTTTCCTATTGCCGTGTAGAAAATTACCACACACTCAGCAGCTAAAACCCCATGTTATCAGTCAGGTTCTATGCACAGAAGGCCGGGCACACATGGCCAGGTTGTCTGATCAGGGTCTCACAGGCTAAAATCAACACTGGTGGCCAGGTTCTAAACTCATCTGGACCTCGGGATCCTCTTTCACACTCACATGGCTGGAGGACTAAGGTCCCGCTTCCTTGCTGTCAGCCCCAGGCTGCTGCCAGCTCCTAGAAGCCACCCACATCCCTTGCCATGTGGCCCTCTCCACCTCCAAAACCAGCAAGGCAGAACCCCCCATATGCAGAATCCCTCTCCCACTCTGAGTAAGTCAGGCCCACCATCTTCAGGTCCACCGATTTCTTAATTATGTTGGCAAAATCCTGCTGCCACAAAACCACATTAGTGTTTAAGTGGGAGAAAGTGTGGTCCACCAGGGGCCAGGGACTTAAGGGCCATCCGAGAAGTCGGCCTACCACAGAGGGTAGGTACATAAAGGTGAGGTCTAGCCTTGAAGGGCCTCAGAAGACACACCAAACAGTTCCGCAGAACCACTCACTGTGTTAGGGCTCGTCCTCGCGTGGACTAGAGCCTGAGCGTTCTAGGAATGGCTGGTAACACAGCAGCCCCCGGGCAGTAAAAAGAAATGCAGAACCTCAGGCTGCACCCCAGAGAGGCCACATCAGAAACCTCCTTTACACATAGCCTCAGGGATTCATACGCACACCGAAGTTTGAGAAGCACGGGCTAGAGCGAGGGGTTCTCAGTTCCACCAGGGCCACCTGGCAACATCTGGAAACACTGCTGACTGTCAAAAGAGGGGGTGGGAGCATGTGTTTGCTACCAGCATCCAGTGGGCAGAGGCCAGGGATGTCCCTTAACATCCCATAAGGCAGAAGCAAGTCCTGCAAAACAAAGAATTCTCCAGCCCCAAATGCCAGCAGTACCAAGGCTGAGAAATCCCAGGCCAGAGGAAAGGCATCTTCTCTACCCACCCCCTCACACACTCTTTGAGGGCCCGAGTCCACGCTTTCTTTATCCTCTGGCATTTTCTCTCATTTCAGTTCGCACCAGCTGAAGTGTGGGGGTTCCGAAGTCCACCCTCCATCAAACTCACTGGCCTTCCCAGTCTCGGCGGGCAGCGAGGGCCCAGCCGCTCCAAAGGACGACCCCCAGCTCCCGTGGGCCCTACTGCACAGCGGCCAGGAGCCCCAGAAAGGCGGTCCGTGGCCACATCTTCCTGGCCCACAGACTGCATTTGAGGGAAAGTAACTGAAACATGCTTCTATTTAAACCAACACTGACATGGAGCAGAGCCCCTGTAAACACTTTCCCACAGAAACACGACCATTAAAAAAAAGGGCAAGGGGGCGGGGACTGCCAGACTCTCCAGACCTGTGGGATCCCAGTTCCCCCACCTGCCGTTTGGGGCAGCTTGGCAGGGCACCAAACCACTGCCGGAAGTGCTGGGACAGCACAGGGCCCAGTCAGGGCCCTGACAGGTCTTGCAGCTATAAGACTCTGACCAGCTCACTCTGCCCACGGGATCCCCCACACGGAGGAGGCCCTCCACAGCACCAGCTTAGTGAGAACCGGGAAATTCTAGATTCTATAGTTCTGACAGACTGGCCAAAAGTTCCCAAACATTTGCATCAACAAGGTTACAACACTTTTTTAGACCAAATTGCCAACTTCTTAAACTGATCCCTCAAGTTTGTGGAACCTCAAGTCGTCCAGGAGACCTGACCCCTCTTTCATGGTCTACAGTAAGCATTGCTAAGAACGTGAAATCAAGTGAAATAAGAATTCCTATAGCAAAACTGCAGAAGCCACATCGTGGCAGACTGAAGCCAAGATCCGCAAACAGCCCCCCATAGTCTGAGACCAGGACATACTCAATCTTTCTCTCTACTTTCTCTCTACCCCTCCACACACAGGGCACTCACCTGACCTACCTGGCACCTGAACAGGCCCCACCTAAGGGCAGGTGTCTTCTACCCAGAGACCCCTTCGCGCCACAGGGCACTCACCTGCATGCTCTGCTGGTACTGCATCTGCAGAGAGCTTGGGGCAGAGGCGGAAGCGTCCAGTCCAGACCCTGCCTCCACCCGCTGAGAAATGAAGTTGTTCAAAGACCTCAGGGTGGACAGCACGGTGGTGTTTTCCCCCAGGTCATCCATGGCCACTGTGCTTCTGGAGGAAGACAGGGAGGGTCACCGTGAGCCTTTACAGGCCCCATCAGCTCTACCAGCGACCCCACGCTCCCAGTGCCTCTCGGAGTCCTTACGATACCCCAGTGTTCGTAACCACAGGTCGCGGTGAGCTGGCAACCCAAACTCATCTGTAAACTGGGGCTCATGAGAGCCACCGCACACAGGTGCTGTGAGGATGAGTCCAGCAATACGTTTCCAGATGGCAGAGGTGTAGCCAGGACCGCAGCTCGTCACTCTGCCTGTAACTTCACACAGGACATCTCAGGTTTCACAGCAGGCCAACTAGGTCTTTCTGCACATATTTCACACATCACGAAAGTGGGGTTTCAGAAAGTTACAGAACGGACTGGAACCCAGGTCTGTGTGGCTCTAAAGTCCAGTGTGCCGCACAAGCCAGTGCATGGCAGAGCACAAGCAACAGCAAAGAACCGGCATCCCCGGGGGGACCCCCTGGGTGTAGGTTAAGCATCTGCCTTCGGCTCAGTTCATGATCCCAGAACCCACTTCAGGCTCCCTGCTCATGGGACAGTCTGCTTGTCCCGCCCCACCTTGCGCTCTCTCTCTTGCCCTCTAATAAATTAAAATATTAAAAAAAAAAAAAAAGAACCCACATCCCCAAACCCGTACTGACCGTGGCCTGACGCCCGCCCGCCAGCCCGTGAGTGGGGAACATCCCAGGTACAGTTAATGAGCAAAGGAGTGAATTCCCACAGATGCATAGGTAAAAGGCTGGCCCTAAGTATTGGATTGGAAACACCTCCCTGCCAACACCCCAGGGGAAGAAAGTGAGGCCTCTCACTCAGAATCCCTGTTGGAGGAGAACAGAGCCCTTCTCCTCTGTGGGCCACATTAGCACCCCGGACAATGCGACTATGCTCAGCTCCTCTCAAACACACTGTGGATGGAAAACGGATTGCAAGACAGAACAGGACCAGCACCGAGTGCTGAGAGCCTGGCAGATACAGGCCCGAGCGGCAGGAGATGGCAGAGGTCAGCTCCAAAAGGCAAACCCCTCCGGCTGCCAAGATTAGAGCGGGGCCATACTCTCCATCCCCTAATGCGAAACTTAGCCACTATGTCCTGTTCGGGAGAGGCCATCCCCTGTAGGAACTGACGTGTGTAATCCACTGGAATGAAGAGCACACACACGTTTTCAACTGCCTGGAACTAAGCCGCTGCACAAGGCATGCGATTAGGCAGCAGCTCAAACTCCACCCTCTTTATCCAACGGACTCCGATCTTCAGCAACCCAACCACGGAAACCGAAACCCCGGGAAATCACAACCCCTGGGCTGCGTGTGCAGAGCATGCTGCCTGTGAGCTGCCCTTCTGGGCCCAGGCACCGCACGGGCACTTCTGCAAACTCTGGGCACACGGGCGGCTCCGCCAGACCCCAGGCGCTGGGTGGGGGTCGGCCCCGCTCCGACCCCCGACCGCTCGCCGCCACCAGTGTAGCCGGCTCGGACCCCGGCCCCGCTCGGACCCCGGCCCGGCTCCCCGCCACCAGTGAAGCCGGCTCCGACCCCGGCCCCGCTCGGACCCCGGCCCGGCTCCCCGCCACCAGTGAAGCCGGCTCCGACCCCGGCCCCGCTCCGAGGGACCGAGGGCGGCGAGGAGGAGGCCAACGGGCAGGGGGAGAGGGCAGCGCCCGCGCCCAGCCCGTCCCCCGGCCCCGGCCCGCCACCCACCGCCGCCCACCGGGTACCCCGGCGCCCGGCAGCTCACCTGAGCCGCGGCCGATCCCCTCCGCCTCTCAGATCTCCCTCCCCTACGCCCGCGCCCGCGTATCGCGAGACCTGCCGCCGCGCTCTCGCGATATCTGGGCAGAGCCGACCGTAAACACCCGGGTCTGCGCACCGGCGAGTCCTGGGAGCTCCGCGTGCGCCCCGGAGCCGCCCGCCCCCCGGAGACCTCGCCGGGAGGACTCTCACCAAAGGCCGGCCCGCGGGCCAGTCGGGGTGCCCGCCTCCCCCAGCGGGACGGACATCCACTGGGGCGGTGGCCTCTCACCGTATTGTGTAGAATAGCACCGCCCAACGGTGGCCTCTTCGGGCCAAACTTTCCGGCTCTTGACAACTCCCAAATTTTGCTAC
>NC_138373.1:1483883-1582219 GCF_054177405.1 Leptonychotes weddellii
CCCCGCCTCCACCTGCAGCGCCCCCTCACCTATTCCCACTCTTCCCCGCCCTCCACCTGGCTCCGTGTTGGAAGTCCTCTCCTAAGCACTTCGCCCGGGACGCCCGCGTCCGCGCCCCTTTTTCCGCCGAGGGAACCTGGGACGCACCCCTAGCCCCTCCTCCTCCCGCACGTTTGCAGCAGGCGCTCCGTAAATGCCGACTGCGCGCACCGCCGCGACCACCTTCTTGCTCACAACCCCACTCACCGAGCCATGGGTGCAGATCCGCTCCGGCCGCCCGCGCCGGAAGTGCCGGCCTCGCTTCCGGCCTGAGACCACGCCCCCGGAAGCGGTGCCCGGGTTCAGAAAGCGCGCGCGGAACGCGGGCTTGGGACCCGGCACAGGGGAGCCGGGGAGCGGAGCCCGGGTCAGGTGAGCAGGGAAGAGGGGAAGGGGCGGGGCCCGGGGATGGGGGACCGGGGAGGGAGGAGGGGGGCTCAGCGAACCTGGGGGGAGGGAGGAGGGGAGGAGGGAGAGGGACCTGGGAGGGGGGAGGGGGACCGGAGAGAGGGGAAGGGGCGGGGCCGGGTGATGGGGGACCGGGGGGGAGGGGGGCCAGGCACCGGGTAGAGGAGTGCAGGGCTCGGGGGCCTCTGAAGAGGGGAAGGGGAGGGGAGAGGGGCAGGCGGGGTGCCAGGTGAGCAGAGGCCGGAGGAGATGGATCCCGGACTGCCGGGGTCTCACGGCCTGGGGACCTGAGGTCCCGAGCCCCCCCGCGCTGTGTAAGACCGGCCTGGTGCTCTGCGAAGGGCAGATATTGTCTCTTAAAGCCCTGATAAGGGGCCTCAGTCTGCAGGTGACTGGACTCGGCCCCACGGCTAACAGGCAGGGCTGCCCAGTGGGAGGAAGCCCCCCGGCCCTGACACGAGGTGGGCTCTCTGAGGACCCAGGCCGCTTGCTCCAGCGTCTGTGCCCCCGCTGAACCTCAACAGCCACTAGACCCAGGTTGGGGCACTGAGTCTGCCCTTTGACCTTGGGTCCCACTCCGCCTCTCAGCCCCCGCTTCTTCCTCTGAAAACGGGGAACGAGAGTCTTAGCTCTCGGAGTTGTTGGGTCTGTTAAACAATACTTTTTGAGAAGCATACAGTGAGTGCTTCCTAATTGATAGCCCACACCCCCGGTATCCTCCCCGTCACCTGCACAGTTCACTGGGAAGCCAGGGCTCTGGGCGTGACCCCGTCAGCCTCAGGACCAAGCACACAGGCATCCAGCCTCAGGCACGGAGACCCACCCCCAACACCAGGGCCCACCTGAAGGTGCCTTGTCTCAGGCACGGGAACTTCCCAGAAGGATCCCTGTGCCTGCTTCTCATCCAGCGTGGTCCCCAGCGTGGGAGACTTGTGTTCAGGGGGCCCCAGGCCGTGCCAGGGCTGGGTGGACAGGGGCCCTGCTCCTGGCCCTCCCCCAGGTCTCCAGCAAGCACCCAGACTTCAGCCTGGGAGTCTTCCTCTGGATGGTGCTCGCCCATTCAAGCAGGAGGGGGGCCCTTGTGGCCCCCAGGGCAGCAACGGCTGTGAGCAGATGAGCTGTCGCAGGAGGGAGGACCAGCCAGCCCTGCTGAGCGGGCTCTCCGCTGTCAGGAGCTACGCACTGCTTGGGACTCCGTAGTCTGCCACTGCTGAGGTGCAGAAGGCAGATCCCCATAGGCCAGAAGAAGACCCCACTGGTGAAGAGGCCACGGCCTAAAGCCTGACCCGACGACCAGGGGCTAACCCGCGTGGTTCTGCTGTGCCCACGGCTGGACTGCCCTCTTGCCTCTGTGCTGAGGCGGGGCAAGCACTGACATGGCCATCCCCCTACCAACAGCCTGGGCACTGACTGCTGCCACTGGGTTCGCAGAGCCAAGCCCCTCTCTAGCCCAGAAGCTCCCTTGTCCCTGAGGCCAGCCACGTGTGGCAGGGCTGGGAGATGACATACCAGCCTTCCCCTCCCTGCCTTCCACGGCACGTTCCCATCCCACCTGGCCCCTGGCCTCCACTGCCCCCCGTCTGCACCCAGGTTGGGCTGAGCCCACCCTCTTGCCTTCCTCAGGAGTCCCCGGAGGACCATGGGCGCCACCAGGCTCTACACCCTGGTGCTAGTGCTGCAGCCTCAGCGGGTGCTCCTGGGCATGAAGAAGCGAGGCTTTGGGGCCGGCCGCTGGAATGGCTTCGGGGGCAAAGTTCAAGACGGAGAGACCATCGAGGACGGGGCCAAGAGGTGAGGTTGGGGTGGGCCTGCCCACACAACCAGCTCCCGAGGGGATAGACTGGAGCTCCTTATGGAGCCCTTGGGCCTCAGTTCCTTCATCTGCAGAATGGGAATAACAGTAACCGCTCCTGCCTCTGGCGAAGGGCGTGGCAGGGCGGTGAGTGGGGTCCACGCCAGCTGTCGCTGGGGACTCAGGAGCGGCTCAAGGCTGTGCTTGCGGCTTCTTCTAGCCAAGGGGTGGTCCGTCACTGGACGTCTCCGTCTGTTCGGGGGAGCTGACGACGAGTGTTTCTGTCTCAGCCTTTTGGAGCACACACACGCTCCGTTAATCCTCAACACTTCCCCAGGGCAGGAAGCGAAGCCCAGAGAGGTCGAGCGGCTTGTCTGCGATCACACAGCTACGATTTCAAGCCCTTTGCCCTTCTTTCTCCTCATAGGCATGTGCGGGTACAATGAGACTGTGTGTAAACGCACAAAGCACTACACAAACCTTCACCACTGTTGATGTTGTTCTGAAGAACGTTGGCAACCTTGATTAAGGCCGCTTTCCCTGGGGCAGAAAACAGAGCCCCACACGCATAGCAGTGAGGCTTCTGGAAGGGAAGAAGGCTGCGGGCACTACAGGCCGGTGGTTCTCGAGTTCGGGGTTTTTTAAACACGACCACCACGTAGGAAATGTCTAGTCTCTGAGGCCGCGGTGCTGTCACGGATGGCAGGCCACAAGCACGTTTCCCACCCCGTTGTCCTTTAATCGTGGGTCACTAAGCTGGCTTCATGGCGCACGGCTGGGCCGCAGCCCTGTCTGAAAAGCCGTGGTGCCCTCTGTGGCGTGCCCCTCCCCTTCATGGGCCCGGGACCAGGGCTGCGGCGACGCCGCCATGTGGGGTCATTGGTTTTGGCAAGTGCAAGGCCGTGTGACCGGTCCTGCTTGGGGAGGGTACAGCTGGGGCAGAGCCCAGTCTGCCGAGACTCTGGCATCTGGCCCTGTGAGCCGCCCCGGGGGTGGGCGTGGAATATGGACAAGCAGTGGGTGCCGGTGGTCTGCTCTGCCAACCACGCGAATGTCTTTGTCCTCCTGAGCCCGTTCACTGGGTCCTGATCTCTGGGGTCCTGCTCAGTGTCAGGACACGGGAACAGGTCCCGGCCCCAGCCCTGCAGAGCTCCCATCTAGTCTGGCTATCAGGTTCACAGGGACAGGTGCAGAGAGCGGGCCTAGGGGACAGCCAGTGCTCTGGGGCGTCCAGAATGAAGAGCCAGGGCAGATAATTGGGCAAAAGAAAAACTCCTAAAGGACGTGACATTTGGTCCAAGCAGGTGGGAGGTGGAACGCAGCATCCACAGAAGCCCAGAGGCTGAGGGGCAGGGCCGTGCAGAGGTGTGTGGTGTGGGCCTTGTGGGGTACAGACAGCTTCACCTCTGTCCTCTGCCGTCCTGGCGACAAGCAAACTGGCAGGCCTCTGATTTCCTAGGGCCCGTCCCTCCCGCCCTCTCTCTGTTCCGCATTTCCTGAAGGAGACACACACGTAAGACCCTCTGTACCCAGTGCGATGGTGGCCTTCCCGCAGAGCAGGCTTGGGATCGGGCAAGACACGCGAGTCGCCGAGATGAGGAAGCACGTGCTCTCTGTCCACAGGACAGAACTCGGATCCTTCTCGGTCGGCCTCCCACTGCTGCCACGGCCCCTGCCTGTCCCGGTTTGCAGCTGTGAGTGGCCCTGTCATCAATGGTCCCGGGTCCCTGATGCCGTGTCTGCTCTCCTGGCGGCCGTTCCCCGGGGCAGGGGTGTACAGAGCCCCGTGGTCGAGCTCACGTATGCACCCACAGGAGGCATGGGAGCTCCCTCCAAGCCTCAGCAACACGCACTTTCTGATCGCTGATTTCAGCCGCTCTGGAGGGACCGATGCCTCGGGAGGCTGTGTTTGCCCCGGGGGCCGTTGATCTGGCATGCCGGCCCCGTGTCTGCAGGCCACTTGGATGTCTGGGCTTTGTGAAGTGTCTGCCCAAGTCTTTCACCCATTTTTTAAAAATTGGGTTGCCTGTCTTAATCTTCGGGATCTGTACTTCTTTATACATTTTAACGTTCTTACCGATTTTCTGCTTCAAGTCTCCCGCTAGGACGTGGATTCATGTGTTTCTCCTTGCAGTTGTTAGTTTTTGCCTCCTGCAGTTTGACTCTATTTTGAGGCACATACGTGTTGAGGATCGTATCGTGGAGAAGTGGCCCTTTTACCAGCACAGCAATACCCTTCTTTACTCCTGATGTCTGAAGTTCAGACAGATACTCCTGCTTTCCTTTGATTAGTGTTGGCATGTGTCTTTCTCCATTTACAGTTCATCTGTATTTTTTCATCTTCATCGTTTTATACTTCATGCTTGTAATCTTTATACCCAGCGTGGTTCCGTGTAGACAGGTGGTCTAGTTTTTTGATCCCCTCCGACCATCTGTCTTCTGCGGGAGCGTGTGGACCACTGATGTTCCAGGTGGAGACTCCTATAGTTGGGTTCATATCTATTCTATTTGTCACCCTTGTTCGGTGTTCCTCTTCTTGTCATCCTCCCCTTTTCTCGGTTTTGTGGTTTTAACTGAGCACTTTCTATGAGTCCCTTTCTCTCCTTTTTTAGCATGTCAGCTATCCTTATCTTTTTAACTGCTCGACTACTTGCCCCAGAATTTGCAATACACATTTGCAGCTAATCCAGGCACGCTTTCAAACAACACTGCCCCGTCCCGTGAGCGGCTTGCCTGCCTCGCAACAGCAGACATCCCGATTCCAGCCCCCAGCCCCGTATCCTTGCTGTTGTTCAGGTTATGTAGGAGTGTGCACACACAGGGTATAAGTAAGCGGATACATCATCGCTGTTACTTTGAACAAACTGTTACCTGTTACATCAGTTAAGAATTAAAACGGTTTCATCTTGGGGCGCCTGGGTGGCTCAGTCGGTTAAGTGACTGCCTTGGTCAGCCTTCGGCTCAGGTCATGATCTCTAGGTCTCAGGATCGAGCCCCGCATCAGGCTCTGCGCTCAGCATGGAGTGGAGCTTGCTTCTCCCTCTGCCTCTGCCCCTTCCCCTGCTTGTGCTCGCTCTCTTTCTCTCTCTCAAATGAGTAAATAAAATCTTTTAATAAAATAAAATAAAACCGTTTCATCTTGCCTTCACTTACTCCTTCCATGCTCCTGCGTTCTTTGTGCAGATGCCAGGTCAGATCTATCACTTTCCTTTTCTCTAAAGAACTTGTTTTCACGTTTGTTATGAGGCAGGTGTGCTGGTAATAGAGTCCCTCAATTTGTCTTTGAGAAAGCCTTTATTTCTCCTTCCCTTTTGAAGGGGAGGGGAGTACAGAATTCTAGGTGAGTGTGTTTTGTTTTGTTTTTCCCTGAACCCCAGCTGTCTCGCCTCCCTCTTCCTGCCCGCCCAGTGTCTGAGGAGTCCGATGTCACTCCTACCCTGTTTCTCTGTGGGGCAGGTGCTTTCTTCCTTGGGCTCCTTTCAGGATCTTTTTTTTTTTAAGATTTTATTTATTTTATTGGAGAGAGAGCGTGTGAGTAGGGCCAGAGGGAGAGAGTGAATCTCAAGCAGACTCCCCGCTGAGCAAGGAGCCCAACACGGGGCTCGATCTGCGACCCTGAGATCATGACCTGAGCCAAAATCAAGAGTCGGACACTCGACCCACTGAGACACCCAGGGGCCCCTGGATCTTTTATTTTTGATTTATTACACTTGGAAGGTAATGCGTCTGGCATCTGTCGTGCTTGGTGTCTGCTGAGCTTCTGGGACCTGTGGTTTGGTGTCCTTGACACTAATTCGGGAACATTCTCAGTCATGTCTTCTCTCTCTCTCTTCTGCCGGCATTCCTGTTGCTCACACGTTTGCTGGCCGTCCCACACCCTTGATATTTTGTTCAGTTTTTTCCGATCTTTCTTCTCTTTGCTGTTCTGTGTTGGGCCGTTCTGTCGAGATGCCCTCCAGCTCACAGTCTTCCCTCGGCCACGTCCAGTCTCCTGCAAGTATCCTCTCCGTGGCCTGCCTCTTCTTTCTTAGTGATACTTCGATGAGCAGAAGTTTCATCTTAATGGGATTCCACATACGGCTTTTTCTTTACATGCCGCGTTTCTACACCCTTTTAAAGAAATCTTTGCCTACCCAAGCTTAAGGAGACATTGCCCTAAGTTTTCTTCTGGAATGTTCAGGAGTGTTAGAGTGCCACTCCATCTGGAATGGAGTCTGGGGTAAGATGTAAGGCAGAGGGTCGAGATTCATCCGTCCAGATGTCTGGCTGACACAGCATCATATTGAAGAGACCGCGTCTTCCACTGTCCTACAGCCCCGTCTGGCATGATCACAGGGCAGATGTGACACAGAGCCTGACGTCTGTTTCCTGTCCCATGTCCCCAGTGGCGTCTTGCGACCGGGTGGGTAACTGAAGAAGCTCGGCACAGCCGGCCAGATGCTGTGCTGGGCCCTGGGGTCTGCCCTCCAGACGCTCGCTTGACCGCAGAGG
Organism: Leptonychotes weddellii; assembly: GCF_054177405.1. NCBI lineage: Eukaryota > Metazoa > Chordata > Mammalia > Carnivora > Phocidae > Leptonychotes > Leptonychotes weddellii. The sequence continues at coordinate 1,490,614 of NC_138373.1, forward strand.
CTGCCGGTGGGGTCGTCCATGGCCCACGACTTGTCCCGCTGTCCTGACCTCACCGCAGAGCACAGAGCCCTCGTGAAATCAGCGACCTTTTATTGTTGTCGGACTCACGGCCGTATTCTAAAGGTGTTCATTATCCTCAGAGGCTCATGATCTTTCACACGCCGGAGGCCTCATCCAGCGAGAGAGGCCGTGGAGGGCGCTTCCTCCCAGCTGCCCCCCTGGGCGTCCACACAGGCATGTCGTGCCCCTGCAGGCAGCTGCTCCCCCTGGAGGACATCCTGCTATGGCCACGGGTCAGTAACGATTTCCATGCTCAGAAGCAGAGGGCCAGGCCGTCGTGCTGCAGACATTCTTCATGAAGGCCGGGACAGGCCTTACCTTGAGGTTGAGGGCAGAAGTTCAGCCCCAGAGCCCCACACCATCAGATGGGCTCCTAGTCTTGGGGTCGGCTCCGAGGAGCACTCTCCGGGACCCCCATCTCCTCTCCCCAGGGCCACTGGGGTACCAGCCCGGTGTCTAGGATGGAGCCAGAAGTCAGGACAACCTCCGACAAAGGAGTATTGTGCCCCTGCCCCTGTGGGGTGAGAGGGAGAGACCAGATGGCACATTCTAATCCACTTTAGGAACAGGCTGAGATGTGTCTCAGGCCCCACAGGCCAGAAGGATGACTGACTCCAGAGCAGCCCTGGACTTCTTGCAGGCAAGTGAGTCAGGGTGGCCTCTGCAGGGAGCCTGGCACACGCTTTATCCACCGCACTCCCATTGTGCCCTTACAGATCCCAGAGCAGGCCACCGGTCTAGAGCTGAGTTAACGTACCCTCTCACCTGCAGGCTTGGGTGACCACGTACACGCGAGCGGTCGTCCCTGGGGGAACAGCATCTGAGCAGCAAGGATGCAGCATTCTTGGGGGGGGGGTGGGTAGGTTACAGGCACTTGGGGAGCTGGGGCTCGTCAGAGTCAGGTTCAGGCTGTAGGCAGGTGGACGGTCCCATCTCTCTGGCCAGCGTGCCTGATGCCTCCAGCAAGGCCACAGAGTGCCGTGTTCAGAGAACCTCAGGAGCTGAGTGGCTGAACAGAGCCCCAGGACTGCAGGGCCCCCACCCACCCACCCACCCAGACACTCGGCTGCTGTCATTTTGTTTAATTCATGATTCATCCCGTTCTCTGCCATCTGGGGAGCTGAGCATCACACACACAATCCGACACTTTAACAAAACTGAAACTGTCATCCCCGCTAATTATCCCAGCCTGGGAAGTGAGATTATTGATATTTCGTGCACTGCTGTGTATTTGGGGAAGATTAACCAAAACTAGTCAAAACATGAAATCACTAGGTGAAGTTTTTCAAAGTGAGCCCCACCAGCCTGCTGCCAGAGTGCTGGGGGAGGCCCCACAGGGTGCCAGGACATTTAACTGGGGGGCCATCTGCACCCCCAGGTGAACACACACATCCATGTTTTTAGGTCAAGTCTAATTTTAATGAACCACGTCAGTGAATAAATTCCGGCTTTCAGAACCACTCGGGCCTGGTCTGCCGCGGCAGCCAGCTCACGTGACTCCGCTGCGGGCCTTCCTGGCAGCTCTGGTGGGTTCCGAGTGGAGGAAGGCATCTGCTGGGATCAGACCACTAAGACCCAACGTGTGTGTGTGTGTGTGTGTTTAATGAGCAAAGTGGTTTCCCTGGCTTCTCATTCCAGGCACAGGAAGCAATTATGCATTGTGTTCCTAACAGAACTTGGAGATCAACGCTAAAAAAAAAAAAAGCCATTCTTTACATACAACTATAAATGGTCAGGCATAATTAGAGCACTTAGAGAAACAAAAATACACGTAGGGCAGCGAGACTCAGGAAGGAACAGACGGAGCTCCGCGGCTGCCGGGGCCCGGGGAGCCCCCCGAGTTCCAAGCACAGAGCCTCCAGAGAGCATTGGCCGCATGAAGGACGAGGGAAGGAGCCGGCTGGCCGGGCAGACGAGAGCGGTCCGGGGGTGCGCGCGAAGCTGCTCCTCACGGGCGCCTCGCCACTGCAAGCTGGCCGCTGTTACTATCCGTGACCCACGCCAGTTGGGAAACTGGCCGAGCTCCGTGAGGGGTGGGGGGTTCTTCTGCTCCGGCGTGAGACGCGCGGGCATGTGAAGGGATGCACGGAGGAGGCGGCCCAAAGATCACACAGAGATGGTTACGAGGGCTTCTTCCGGGGAGGCGTCCAGGGGTGCTGGCCACATTATCTACCGCAGACATGTGATTTGGGGGCTACTTCAAAACTGACGCCAGCATCAGAACGTTCCGGGGGGGCAGCCTGGTTCTGCTGTCGCGCATCACACTTGTGCTCGGGTGGGAAAGGGGTCCCTGGGAGGAGGCCTGAAGCCCCTGTCCCGTGATCAGCCACAGGGGAGCTGGCTGGAGGGTTGGGGCATCTCCTTGGGAGGCCATGGTTCTCAGCACAGGTGTGAGGAGAGGGGATTCGGGACCCAGGTCCCCGGAGCCTGCAGCCTGGAGAGTAGCATCCGTGTGGCCGTTGACGTCCCGTGGGAAGAGCAGGAACCGGACAGGGTGGGAGGTCCCCAGCTCCGCCGCCCACCCCTGTGACCCCCCCAGCCGCTGAACTCGGCCAGGCCTGGGCTGCCCCGTGGCTCACGGGCTGTTGAGCTGGGTCGGCCTGTGCGCCCTGAACCAGAACCTCTGAACAGAATCGGTATTTGAAAGGTCCCCAGATGACTGCAAAGTCCCGCCGGGTCGCCAGGTGGGGAAGCGCTCCTGTGTTCCCCAGCGCCTTGCTGTAGGGTCACCCGCCCCGCCCACCCGCAGGGAGCTGCAGGAGGAGAGCGGTCTGACTGTGGACGCACTTCACAAGGTGGGCCACATCGTGTTTGAGTTCGTGGGCGAGCCTGAGCTGATGGACGTGCACATCTTCTGCACAGACAGTGTCCAGGGGACGCCCGTGGAGAGCGATGGTGAGTCTTGGAGTCCGTCCCTCCCCACCCCAGCGGGCGAGGGGAAACCAGGTCCGGGTCCCGGGAGGCAGGCGCCGCACCGGCACCTAGCTCTGAGCCTCGTTCCTCTTCTGCAAAGTGACACAGCCAGGAGGACTGAACCCGAGTACGCCCAGTTCCTCACACAGACCTGCCTGGTCATTGCTCACTGACGGGCAGTTTAAGCCTGGGTGGAACGTCCGTGCTTTTTCCACCTGCTCCAGAAATGCGCCCTCGGTGGTTCCAGCTGGACCAGATCCCCTTCTCGGACATGTGGCCCGATGACAGCTACTGGTTTCCCCTCCTGCTCCAGAATAAGAAATTCCACGGGTACTTCAAGTTCCAGGACCCCGACACCATCCTGGACTACACGCTACGCGAGGTGGATGAGGTGGACGAGGCAGAAGTGCGCTGGCCCCTACGGGCCATGGGACCCACTTCACCCGTTCACTGAGCCCCGAGGCAGAGCTGGGGTCTTGGGGGTGGGGTGGGGTGGGCGGAGGTGAAAATAAAGACCTTTTACCTTTTCCACATTCCTCGCAGGGCCCGGTTGGGCCGTGACCGCTCCCTGGGACAGAGCAGCGCCAAGGGGACAGCTGGAGGGCCGGGTGCTGCCCTGTGCGGTGCCATGGGCTCTTGCTGGGACCAGCGTGGGCGAGCAGCTGTACCCTCCTTGTTCCCCACCCCTCCATCAAGGGGAAACTGAGGAACAGTCATGGCCCAGGGCTAAAACCCTGGTCTAAGGCACCGGAGGCTGTCCCCTATGGGACCCCAAGGGACAGGGTGTTCTCGTCCACATCTCTGACCACCAGGAAGGGGGGAGGCAGACAACACACAACTTACCCAACTTTCATAAACAGATTTAATGGTTGTTCGTGTTTATTGATAAAAACTTTGGAATGTATGCCATTTGTGAACAATTCCAGTTTACTGGGCGTAGTAGTAACTGATCCCTACAGCCTTTCTTATAAAGTGCTCCGTACATCAAACTGTGTCACCAAGGGAGGAGGGGCCTCGAGGGCAGACAGAACCAGCCAGGGTCCCATGCGCACATCAGAACTGCGTCTTCCGCTCCGGCTCTGCATCTGCCGGCGACAGCGAGCAAACGAACAGGGTCCAGGGTGGATGATCCTAGGTGGGGTTCCACTCCAGCCTTGCCCAAGTCCGGGAGCAGGGCTCTGTCCCCGTGGCATTTGGACATGCAGGCCGTGGAAGACAAGGAAGGCCCTGCAGCTCAGGCACAGGGAGGCTCTGTGCAGAAAAAAGGGGCCTCTGCTGTCCCCAGCTGAGGGCACAGGGAGGACATGACCCCCCCACCCCCAGCAAGTCTCTGCATCTGTCTGCTGACCTCCCTGCAGGGCCTGGGGGTAGGGAGGGGATGGACCAGAAACGCCCCTCCAGGCAAGAGCCCCTCCTCATTTCCCCCTCAGGAACAGGCCAAGGGAACACGGAGTCACCAGCAAATCCTCTCCAAAAAGCACAGGGCAAGTCTCTGGTGCTGGAAGTCTCCTTGGTGACCTGGGTGAGGAGGCCCTCCCCGCGCCGACCCTCCCGCCTTCGAGCAGCTGCCCAGTGCATGCGCCCCCAGCCCCAGTGCATGCAAGGCGGGGCCTGCTCTCCACTGTCCTGGGGTCACCTGTCCCTCACCAGCCACGTGCAGGCCACGGGTGGGTGAGCAGCATCGGACAGGGATGAACAGGAGGCTCAGAGGTCACGCTTTGTGGCTCAAGTGCACACAGGGCCGCGGGAGCAGCCCTGCGGGGTGGCGCAGACCCACTCCCGGCGCCCGAGAACCCGTTTCTATGGCGGGGGGTGAGAACACAAGCCACCACCCAGGAACAGGCCACTGACCAAAACGACCCCCAACGTGCTGGGCTCTGCAGATGCGCTGCCCCTTCTCGTCAGCCCAGGAAGGCACGAGCCTCGGTCGGGGCCTCGCGCGGGCTGGGGCGCCGCAGGTCTCCCCTCACACACACACCCCCGTGGCTGTTCCGCCGGCACAGGCAGAACCCACACGTGGGGCGGGTCCGAGTCGCGGCCTGACCCGGTCGTCTGGCCGGACCAAAAGGACACTTGCCCCCAGACTGCGGTGTGCATGGTCTCCTCGGGGAAGCACACCTGTCTGTGGGGAGAGAAGTTGCCCTCGGTCCCCATGCTGTGTGCGGACACACAGGTGGACATCAGACCCGGGCGCACCCCCAGGAGTCTGCGCTCCCCCCCGGAAGGCATGAATCTCAGGAACCCTGTAGTGCGGTCAGAACCTCCTCCAGCACCGCTCGGGGCCAGGGAGCAGTGAGCTCAAAGGGCTGCAGGCCTAGGAGAAAGCACCCTGCCTGTGTTTACACAGAAGGGATTCAGAGCAGGAAGCACCCGGGCCCTAAGCACACAGGAGCCCCAGAGCTCTGGGCACAGAGCCCTCTGGGCCTGCGGGTGCCGGAGGGAGGCCAAGAAGGAGGGGTCTGAGTGCCTGAAGTAAGTGAGGCCAGTTTACAGCGGCTCAGCCACGGCAACACGGACCCTTCCTGCAGAGTCCAGCTGGGACACCGCCCCCCACCCGGCCTCCTCTGCCCTTCCAGCCTCCAGGTGCAGCCTCCAGAGAAACGGGCGTCCGGGCAGCTGAGAGGACGGAACCGTTGCTGCACTTGGGCAAACAGCAAGCACCACTTCACCTTCTCTCTGCCATCGCAGACCACCAGGCACACACGGGTCAGAGAGTGAGCGTGCACACAGGGAGGGACACAGGACACTTGACCCTAGAGACCAGGCCAGGGCCCCCATGGCACTCCCTGGGGCTTGTCCCCTGGAAAGCAACACCGTCTGTGCACCCAGTGCCCCCGAGTCCCCGCCCCACGCACACTCACACTGCTGCCCTACACAGGCCCAGGACGGCCAGCTGGCCTCCAGGGATGTGCCAGGTACAGCCACCTCTCATCCGACACAGGGACAGTCCTGCCCTCTGTGGGCTCAGCTCATCCAGACCTTCCTGACTGCTCTAAGCCCCTGGGGGGCCCCCTGCACATGCCCCCCCCCCCGGGCACCTGCTATGTGGAAACCATCCTGCCACCGTGACCTCTGGGAATCAGAGAAAACCATTCCAGGGGCCCTCAACTTCTCCCCACCAGATTCCCAGGCACAGTGCAGGGGGCAGGGGGGCAGGGGCAGCTGAGCAGATCCCCGTGGCCTCTGGCTTCCGTGGACACTCAGATCATGTCCTCGGCCCTGCTCCCCAGGAGGGCAGCACCCAGACCCTGGCCCCTCCCGCCCAGCCCGGGCATCAGCCCAACACCGGGGACCCTGTGGTGGGGGGGAAGGCAGCCGCTGTCTGAAGGGAATTAAACAGGGACACACCGTTTGGAAAGAGATTTTAGTGAGGCCGCTGGGGCTCCCGCCCCAGGCCACTGGCACTACTGAGGAGACATGCCGTCCTGCAGGGATCTCGGCGGGGGCAGGGAACTGTTGGGTCCCGCGAAGAGGCAGCTGAGCTTGGGCTTCAGGTCGTTCCACACCTTGCTCATCTGGAGAAGAGGGAGCACAACAGGGTGAGAAACCCCCGAGGAGCCCCGTGCCACCAGACCAGACCAGGGGGCAGCTGGCCCTTCCCCTCGCCGCATCTCAGCCCCCTCCCCCACAGAGAACGCCGAAAGAGGAGGAACGGTGTGCGCTGCACGCGCGCCCGGTGGCCGGCAGGTGGGCTCTGCCAGGACCAGCCTCCCGGTGTGGCGGGTCACACAAGACAAGCCGCACCAGAGAGAAAGTGGGGGTAAGACGTGCGGGAGAGGAGGGTAGCTCGGAGATCAGCCTCCCCAGACCCGAGCCCACCCGCACGAGGCCCTGCGCGGGCCTCCACCGGAGCGGGAGAGGCCCATTCCTCTCTGGCTGACCCGTCGGGACACTCCCCAGGGATGGGGACGCTGCAGTCCCAGATGCTTGTAGCCCATCACCCTCCAGGTCCCACGCTGATCATGGAGGCCGAGGAGGCGCGCAGCACACACCATCTTTCAGAAACGGAAACTTGCCACAGGGATTAAACACGCCAAGGCTGGAGAGTTCTAACAGGCGCAGAGCCGGGACTGCGGCCCAGGCTTTAGGGACTCTGGCCTGAGCACGCTACCGTACCAGGGAGCTGCAGGTGGCCACGGGCAGACACGCCCCCCCCCCCCCCCCAGCAGGTGACTGTGCTGCTGGGGCTGCCACCAGGTCTTGACCCAACCCAGCACACACCACGTCAGCAGCGGCCAGCAAAGGTAGAACCACACGGGGACCATATATGAGTTTCTTCAAGCCTAGACACACGCCCCCTTCTAAGCTGTCTGGAGAGGGACACACCTGTCCCCGTTTGCGGAGGCGCAAGGAGTCCAAGACAAACTAGCACCATGCGGCTCTGGGTCCTCGGGGCCAGCAGGTGTCCGCGGAGCTTGCCACATCTCCGGTCAAGCAGAGGGCTTGTTCCCAGCAGTGCAGGAGCCGCCGGCCGGAGAACACGGACCCAGGGTCTGCGCCAACCCCCGCCTTCTCTCACCGACGCCCCACCCTCTCTTCTCTCCATTCCAGGGGATGCTGCGCTTTACCCGACTCCAGAATTCCTCCAGGAGAGGAGGAACACTTCCATCATGGTCTCACGCTGCCCCCCACCCTCCAAGAATCGCGAGGACAGCTTTGCCACTGCTGTTCGGCCTGCGTGTGCGACAGCAGACATGAACCTGGCCTGTTTATAGGCCCTGTGCTCCCGGCAATGCCGGAAGGCCGGCTGCAGGAGTGCCAGGCTCCCAGACAGCAAGGGGCTGGCCGACCCACCTCCTTGTGGCCTTGGATCTGTGAGTTGACAAAGGCCCCGAGAATGTGGGAGGTGAGGGGCAGGTAGATGTGGACCAGCTGCATCTCCTGGTGCAGGCAGTACAAGGAGAAGAAGCTCCGAAGCTCCAAGGTCTGGATGGCGTTCTCCTGCTGCAGAGAGAGGAGCCGCCCCTCGTACCTGGCCCAGCAGCCGCTGCGGAGCGCCACACCAATACACGGCCCCTCCCCGAGCCCAGGGCCTCAAGCCCTTCCCTGCACCAGCGCTGAGGAAAATTCCAAGCCACTCACCCCAACCGGGCACCCCAAAGGCTCTGCTCTAGGCACCGCAGGGCTGCCTGCCCATCCCCCCGCCGGCCACACCGGCCCCAGGCAGCGACCCTCCGGAAGCTCAGGGGCCAGGCCTGAAGTACAGGTCCGGGGCCCAGCCAGGCCAGGCCTGCTCACGGGCAGCCCAGCCGGGGGGCAGCCACGGGCCGCCCCACCCCGCCCCCTGCCCCCCGCCAGAAGCACCTCGACGATGCGGGACTCCAGCGGCTGCGCCGAGTCGGGCTCGCGGCTCTGCACGGCGGCACTCAGCATCTGCCTCTTCGTCACGCTGTACTTGTGCAGGGCACGCTGGTGCTTGTGCAACACGCCCTTCTCGTGCCGTTCGCACAGGTCCTATGCGGGGAGGGCACCTGCGCTCAGCCACCAGCCAGCAGGGACCCGGAAGCCACCCTCCCCCGGGGGAGGCCACGTGGAAGGGGGCAGTGGGAAGAGACCGGCAAACAGACACATGCTTCAAAGTCAGCGCTGTTCACACACGAGCCCCTCCTCTTCAGAAACCGTTCCCACGCACACCCACTCACTCCACGCTCAGGAAGGAGTCGTGGAACGGAGTGGTTCCAGTGACAGGCCCCGGGTGAAACCAGGAGGGGCTGCAGTGCACATCAGCACTGCCAACCAAAAACCCACATAAATTAGGTCCTGTCCACAGGGAAGACGCACAGGGAAGATGGAAGGTGGGTCTCCGACTTTTCCGCTGCCCAGTTTCAGGAAGCCCATGTCCCTCCAGCAGCAGAAAGACCCACCTCCAAAAGGAAGATGCACCGGCATTTCCCTGGAGCCCTAAAATAGCCCCGCTCAGGAATCTTGTGGGAAATACTGGCCACAGAACCACAGTGCTGGGATCTCGAGGGGACCTGGCTACCATCCAACTTAACAAATCCCTTCTGGAACCTTCCTCAAAGTCCTGGGCCCCCTCTCCTTGAGCTCAGCACGAAGGATTCTCCGGCTTCACAGAACATCCAGCCCATCACCGACGCCGCCACGGTTCAGAAGCCAGCCCTACACAGAGCTGGAGTCGGACTTCCCAGCATCTCTGCCCACAGAAGAGGCAAGCTCCCTCCGCGCCAGGCCACCCCCCCACACACGTGTAGGGAGCGAGCATATTCTCTCTCTCACACACACACACCCCTCTATGCACACATGTGCACATGGTCACACGTGTGCATGCACACACGTGTGGGAACGTACATATACGCCCCCATACATATACAGGTGCTCTGCATACATGCACATATACTCACGTGCACGTGTGCAGTCACATACGTGTATATACACTCCTACATGTACACATACACACACGTACATACCCATGCTCACAATTTACACATTCACACGTACTCCTACATATGCACACATATACCCGCATACATACACACACATGTACACGTCTTAACGTGTACACACACATATACATACACGCGCTCGTGCGTACCCTCAAACATTCACATGCATACACAAATACATGCATGCACTCATGCACACACACACACACACACACGCATGCACACACACATACACGTGCTCCTGCATACCCTCACAATTCACACGCATGCACACACAAATGCATGCATGCACTCACACACACACGTGCGTGTGTACACACACACATGCATACACGTGCTCGTGCATACCCTCACACATTCACATGCATGCACATGCATACACAAATGCATCACTCATATGCACACACAGACGTTCGTGTGCACACACACACATACACATACACACGCGCTCGTGCATACGCTCATACATTCACACGCATGCACATGCATACACAAATGCATGCACTCATGCACACACACACGTGCGTGTGTACACACACATACACGCGCTCGTGCATACCCTCACATTCACATGCATACACAAATGCATGCATGCACTCACGCACACACATACACACGTGCGCGTGTACACACACCTACACACATACACGCGCTTGTGCATACCCTCATACATTCACACGCATGCACATGCATACACAAATGCATGCATCATGCACACACACGCGTGCGCGTGTACACATACATATACATACACGCGCTCGTGCATACCCTCACATTCACACACATGCACATGCATACACAAATGCATGCATGCACTCATATGCACACACATACACGCGCTCGTGCATACCCTCATTCACACGCATGCACATGCATACACAAATGCATGCACTCATATGCACACACATACGCACGTGTGCGTGTACACACACATACACATACACGCGCTCGTGCATACCCTCATACATTCACACGCATGCACATGCATACACAAATACATGCACTCATGCACACACATACACACGTGCGTGTGTACACACACATGCATACACATACACTCACATGCATGTATACATACGTGCACACACACACCCGCCATTCTCAGACCAAGGGAAGCCAGAGGCCTGTCTGCACACCTGCTGGGGCCACAGCCCAGAGCACCTGCAGAACCCGCCAAGGGGAAATAACTCTGGCAAAACTGTCTACGGCCCATCTTCCCTCCACAGCCCTGGCTTTGCAGCTCTTCGTCCACTCCTCTGGAGTCACACCCCTGAAAGATCATGGATCCTTCTCAAAAGCTCTGTCCTTGGCCAAGGAGCAGCCAGACTCACTTTATAGGACTGGAGCAAATCCAAGAAGAGGTTCAATTTCTCCACCACGTCATTCTCTTCCTGTTTGCCCTAGAAAACAAGGGTGGGTGACCAACACCGAGCACCACAGGACCCACAGACCCGGCCAGGGCCCCCCATACGTAGGCCTGAGCTGGCTCGTCCCCCCACAGCCACCAGCCAGCTCTGCAGAAGAGCCCCCTTCCCACACGAAGGCCCCCCAACATAAGGCAGGAAAGCCACAGAACCCAGCAGCTGGATGAAAACTACATCCTCAGTTCCCAAGGTCATCTGCCCACTCGTGCTTGCTGTTCCACAGCACTGGGCCTCCCAGCGTGCCAAAGCCACAGTACAGTTGGGGCTAGGCTGGCTTCCTGGGAGCCCTCCATTCTAACACTGTGCTCACAGCCACATGTCCTGAGGGCTCTAGCACAGCTCATGTCCCTCAGCCACCAACACTTGCCGAGCACCTTGCCTGGGTGTTTGCTGAACACTTCCTAGGCATTCACCAAGCACCTCTCAGGTGTTTGGTGAGCACCTCACCTCTCCCAGGTGCAGTATGGGCTCCTCAGAGAAAAGAGCCCTTTTCACAACCTCTAGAGCTCCAGCTATGGCTCAGCATGAAAAGCTCACCTCGGAAACCACACAGCGGACTGTGTAGAGGGTGCAGCCAGAAGGCAGAAGATGGGAAGAAACGAGGAGGATGAGTCTGACCGGTTTACAAGCACTGGCCTGGGAGCCAGGGCTCCTGCCCAGGTTCTACCACCAACTCAGGGGACCAGGGACTCATGCCTGCCCAGCTCAGAGGTTCCAGGCCACTCATTCCCACACCCACAGCCAAGACTTGAGCCAATAAGGTCACAGGAAAATAACAGGCATGTTCGAGGTTTTCTAAACCCGGAAGGAAAACACCAGAGGTCCACAGGTGCCCTGCTCCCGCCTGACTGGGCGGAGGGGCACAGGAGGACGGAGGTTCCTCGGTCTAGCAGCAGGTCACGTCACTGGCTAGGTCCCAGTTCTCGTTCAATGCCACACAAGACCCCAAACCACCATCCTGTCAGCATGGAAAAAACAGCCCCCTCTGAGTCTCTGTTGTCCCACTGGAATATAGTGACCTGGGACCCCTAACAGGTATGGGGAGAATAAAACCAGGGTGTGTGGAAACAGAGTTAGGAAAACCAGCCCCTGGGTGTCTTTCCTCGTGCAGTGAGAGTGAACAGAATCCCAGCTGTGCTGGATGAAAGTCCTGACGGTCGTTTGATCCAGTTTCACATTAAAACTATATTAATTTCACTTCAACGTGAAAACCACGAGGAATAGTCAGGAAGTGGTACTTCCTCAGACACCACATTTCAAAGCAGCATCCGCCAGCTATCAGAGAATCTCAGAGCTTGGGGTTCAGCTTCAAACTATGAACTTGCACCACATCAGAAGCCTGAACCCTCTCTCCCTCTTCAAAGGCAGAAACACAGCATTCAAATCTCAGTCGGAAAACACAGGAGACGACAGAGTCAGGAGTTTCCGTTCTGCGGGACGCCTGGGGATTCACGGTGCACCCCACGCGCTCTCCCACCCCTGCCATGAGGCTACCTGTTGAACTGGGAGCTGTGTGGGCCCAGGGCCTAGGTCCTTGCAACCAGGACAGGTTCAATTTTAGGTTTTAAAATGAGCTTTGAGGAAAGTCCAACAGGTTCCATGAAAAGTGTCCGAATGACCTCATCCAGCCCTTGCTTCTCATGGACATGAAACAGGCCCAGGAAGCAACATACCCCGAGCACAGGCCCAGCACAAGACACTAGCCGAATGCAGAGCAGGCTGCCTCTCTCTGCAGCCGCACCTGCAACAGCACAGTGCCAGTCCTCCCCGCGGTGGACACGTGGGCACCTGGCAGGCCTGGAGAGGGACTGGGCCCAGCGCCAGTTCTGAGAAATGCCAACAACACCCTACGCTCAGTTTCTAATGGGAACACACAGGCACCGGGACCACAGAGGAAGAAAACCCAGGACTTTCCGTACCAGCCAACGAGATCAAATTTCCTTTTCGGAACTTAGAGACGTCCTGGGCCTCTGAGGGCCCCACCTTGAGCCTGAAAATCCCCCAGCTCCACGGTCGGAGAGTCCACCACCATCGCTGTGTTCTCCAGCCTGCTACTAAGGAGCTTCGAGCGTCAGACAGGCAGCAAGTCCCTTCACAGGTACACCATTTTAATTTATTTACTACAGGCTATAGACCATTTCCCCAAGAACCAGGCCACAAACGCTCACCCTCAAAGTCACGCAGGGGTTTTATAGCATAAAAGCACCCAGATGAGCCTCTCCGTCTGCCAGTAAACTGTGGACCTTCAAATAGATCCCCAAGGACCACAAGGCCCCTGCATGTGCGGCAGAAGCATTTCTGGAGGCTAACTGGGTCTCTGCAGGGAATGGAGATGGGGCTCTCTCAGGGCTCCGGAGCTTACTTACTGTCCTGATAAGTTATCGAGGAACCAAGTACTTGCTGACTAGGATAGCAAAGTGGGAACTACCTGGTCCACCCAGAAGCATCCGGGGAAGTCCGAGATTACATTTTCAAGGACAGATTACAGCTTCTCATCTCAGCAAAGTGAACCTTCAAAGGACCAGCACCCAGTCTCTTTGTCATGGGCAACCATCTTCAGAGCGTCAGGGGCTCACAAGGAGCCACTCAGAACAGATGGGGACATGTAGTTCCAACCAAGACCAGCACCCACTCACTCCAGACACAAGACTCCAAAGATGTCCCCGCTTCCGTTCCCCAGGGACAGGTGCTCTTCAGAACGGGCACCGAGCACAACAACGTCACTCACCTGCTGGGCAGCTTTGTCAGCAAGCAGTGCAAATTCAACGGACAGGCCTCTCAGCGCCTGTTTAAGGGACCCCCACGTGCTGCTGTTCAGAGAGGCCCAGGAAGGGAGCGGGGTCGTGTCAGACCCCAAAGCACTAAGGGAAAAAGAAACAGAGGAGACAAGACACTCAAGGCCTGGGAGCTGAGCTGGCCGTCCAGCATGACATGTCGTCCCAGGGCAACCTCTGCCACGCGAAGAGCGGTCCCTGGGGACATCTAAGCATCTGTCAGAAAGGCAGGACCTCAGCCCCCGCCCCAGGCCTTCTGAGCCAGTTCTGGTCAACAAGCCCCCCAGGGATGGGTGTGCACACGTTGGCTCGCGAGGCAGAGTTCTTGAAACTGAGGAGGAGGGTGCAGTCCTGGCTGACCGTCCACTGCCCCTCCACCCAGAGGAGTGTGAACAGTTCGGGCCGTCCTTTTCCAGTCTAGTCCTGACAGCAGGGAAAACGTCGTGTGACCGACTGGCACACATTCGTGTGTTTAGGGATCCACCCTTCCCTGCCTAAATTCCCCCAGTTGTCTTCCTCTAAATTCCATAACCCATTTCCCCAGCCCTCTCCTTCGCCCTCTAACAGTGAAACTGGTCAGAACGGGCGTCGCTGTAGTAAAACGCCATCTGCCACCAAGTCTGCAGACCCCCCTGGCGGGGCACCTGCCTCAGCTCCTTCCCAAATACGAGAAGGTCAGCAGCATTGTCGACGGCCCTCGATGCAATCCGCTCAGCCCGGTCGCGAAGCCTGTGGAAGCTGTTGCAGATGTTCCGAATGAGCTCCCGGCTGACGGCTAACTGAGTCTGGATGTCGGCCGGGAGGAAGTCCTGGCAGGGAGGACAGCAAGGCCACGCATTACTGGCCGTGAAGGGCCTTCTGGAGACGACGCCCATCAGGACAGGGAAGAAGCCCGGCGACAGAGCAGCATGTGGGCCCAGACGCCAGGCCACATGGGGCCTCACGGGGCCTCCCTTCTTGTCCAAAAAAGAAACAGAAACCAACATCACGCATATACCACAAACACTAAGCTGAGTGGCCCCAGGAGATGGCGATTCTAGCGTCCACTGCAAGCGGATCCAACTGGAGGTCCTGCCAGAACACACACTCCAATAATAACCGTCACGCTCAAAGTGACTCTCCGCGTGAGGGCAAGGCCTCCGGGAGGCCGCATTTCTCCCCCAAGAGTCACTTTTTACCAGCTTTACTATTAACTACCCAGTAACATGAACTATTCTTTAACATGAACATTAACTACATAACGCTTAGAAGACAGGAGGCTTAGGGAATGGAGTGGGCACGTGGGCAGGAGTCCGTATTTCCGTATGGAGAAGCAGTTTAAGAAGGAAAAGGAAAAAACTACCCAGTAGCCACCTTAATCCTCTTTAGAGAAAGAACAGATGTGCTAAATTTTACAATAAACCAATGCAACACTCCCGTCCCCTCTGAAATCCGAGAGGCTAGTGACCCAGCGGGAGTCCACCTGAATCACAAAAAAGCCTCGGGGATGTGGCAGGAGAGCTGGCCGGCTTCTGTGGCCAGACCATGTTCAGCCCCCTACGGGTGGGCTACTCGGTGGTCTGGGACCTTGGCAGACTCTCGGGGCCCGTCTCCCCATCTGTGAAGTTGGCAGGACACCGGCTGCGTGTCCGAGCAGGTGAAAGCAGGTGAAATGAGGAAACCATGCGGCGGGCCTCAGCATCATCCCCAGCACGCGGTCAGGCATGGGGTCAGGCGGTCACTGCCTGGACCGGAGAGGGCGCGTCACGACGAGCAAAGTACCTTGGCCCGAGGAGCCAGCTTACAGTTCATGAATTCATCTCCAACACACTGAGCTGATTCCTTTAACTTGTTCTGCACGTCCTGCAAAAGGAAACAGAACAGCCAACTCTACCAAGCTGCAGAACAGTCTGTATGAGACCAAGGAGGTCAGCAGGAGGCAGGACGCAGGCCTTCCTCAAGAGGAACGTGCTCCCATAGGAGGGCTGTCACACAGGCATCCCAGAATATCTCGTCACTGTGTCTCCCCGGACTTCTTCCCATTGACCTTAACCTTTAGGGTGGCTTTCCACAGCCAGGAAAGCCTGACTTAACAACAGCGGCACCACAAAACCTCCAGCTCCAGAGGGCAGCTCTCTCTCCAGAAACACAGGAACTCCGTCCACAGAGCAGAGAGGACCTCCATGCCACAGACGTCACCTGGTAGGTCCCACCACATGGGGCACAGAGACGAGCTGAGGTCTCCTTCCTTCCTTCAGACAGACCCACAGGACCCAGGCCCACAGAGCCCCAGGAGGGCCGGTGGGCAACACACAGGCCTCCTTGGCAAAGCCATGTCCAAGACCGGGACCCACAAAGAGCCACGGGAAATACAGGCAGAGAGCCTAACCTGCAGCTCTTCATGAGTCAAGGAATTCTAGAATTTCAGAGATGCTTGAGAATCATCTGTCCTAATTTTCTCATTTTACCAGAGGAAACGGAGTCAGGGAGGCCCCAGGGACAACACCCTATCTGTGTGAGGGCAAAGGGTCAGAGGAGCCTCACACTCCAGGACGGGGACGCCACCCAGCTCTGTGCCCAGTGTGTGCAGCTCCCAGGCCCCCTCGCATTCCTCCCTGGCAGTAAAGATCCCTGCGCTGAAGGAACCTGTCCGCCCAGGGTTCAAAGGCCCACACTCCCAGCTCAAGGGCAGACGGTCACAGCAAGCGTTCACGGAGTGCCTGCTTCACGTCCCGTAAGAGGGGTGTCTGAGCTAGCAGCAGGAAAGCCTTCTCCAGGAGGCACCAGGCCCCTCGGCCTCACAGGGTGTCTCTGCCTCGGCGGCTCCGCGATCTGCGTCCTGCGGTGGGAGAGGGTGGGACTGAGCCCCCCCAGGTCCCTGCTCAAGAAGGGCTTCCCTCGGACAGAAGACGACCCATCTGATTCCACGGGTAAAGCTGCCTTGTTGGAGCCCCTGCCCCCACCCCTCTCCCTAGGCGAGCAGGCTGCCCTTGGGACAAGGCAGGGACGTCCTCCCCAACTGGGAACAAGGGCTTTGCCTCGCTCCCCGAGGCTAACACACACTGCACAACAGCTGACAGACACGGCCGCTTGGTTTCTAACAGAAATTAAGGTCCACGTGGACACGGTGGGTCTATCCTGCAGCTCTGTGAGAAAGACTCCGCTCAGTCTTCCAATGGCACATCATCAAAGTGGCCTCATTTGCTTTCTTGGAAACACCCATTGCAATCTGGGGTCTCCGGCACTTCCGTAACCCTCCCAAGCAAAGCCTTCAGGGCGACGGCGCTCAGAACCTCCAGCTAGACACACCGAATCCTGCCAAGCCAAAGCCAAGGATGCCTCTTGACAGCACAGCCCCATTATCTGGGAAGGAAGTAAATCTCGCTTGGGGCAGTCACGTGGGCAGGAGACTCCGTCAGGGCACCCAAGCCGAGGAGAGCAAGACAACAAGCAAATTTAAGAATGCCAGGCAGCGGGGCGCCTGGGTGGTTCAGTCGGTTAAGCGGCTGCCTTCGGCTCAGGTCATGATCCCTGGGTCCTGGGATCGAGCCCCCCACGTCCGGCTCCCTGCTCGGCGGAGAGCCTGCTTCTCCCTCTCTCTCTGCCTGCCTCTCTGCCTGCTCGTGCTTTCTCTCTCTGTGTCAAATAAATAAATAAAATCTTTAAAAAAAAAAAAAAAAAAGAATGCCAGGCAGTGTAAGGAACCTCAGGCCCCACCTGCGACAGTGAAGTAACTCACAGGGCCACTGAAGGACAGGAACAGCCGGAGGGCCACGTCCTCGGAGAACGGGGGGTGCCGGGCCACCAGGTTAATGAAGCGCCTCAGCGCCCTCCGCCGGGCCTCGATGAACTCCCGGTCAGCTGCGGGCAGAGAGCATGGGGACGGCAAATAGGCTGGGCAGCACCCCCACCCCAGCCCCCCGCAAACACGCTCGGGTGCAGAAATCTGCCAGGAAAAGCATGGGTCCCTTTTGTTTGAACCAACAGTGATCCACCTCTTGCGGACCCCCGACAGGCAAGATGGGCACTGCTCACTGTGAAGGCGCAGGTTGGCACAGGTTGGGTTGCACTCCCCCCCCACCCCCGGCCGACCTGGCCTTCCTGGGCACGTCCCTTGCCAGCCAGCCCCCCGGCTTTACCTCCCAGCACTCTCTTGGGCGGCAGGGCCGGCACCATGCGGTAGGGGAACTTCTGCAGCAGCATGTCGTGGAGAACCACGAAGTCATTGTACCGTCTGTACACAGAGGACTTGAAGCGCTGCAAGAGAACGGAGGGCCCTGTGTTCAGACGCCAGAAACCCCCCCTGCCCCCCACCCCCGCCACCAACCGGAGCCCGCGGGAGCGGTGCGGCTCGGTGCCTCACCCTGCCGCCCAGGCTCCCCCGAGGACAAGCCCCGTCCTCCCCGGCGGCACGCACCCGGCTTCCCACCGCCGCGCGGCGCGAGCGTCCCGCCCCACCGCCCGTTGCTCGGCTCTCCTGAGGAGACCGGACTTCTGGCAGGAGGCCGCGCCTGCACAGCTGGGCCCACCCCCCATTAAAGGCAGCTGGTGCGAGTGATGCCCTCTTCACTGCGTCCCACAGGCGCCCTCCCGAACGCGGTCACGCAGCGCCAGCGCGACAAGCACGAAGGCCTCCTGGGAGAGTGCCGACCGTCGTGGCAGACCAGCCACCGCCCAGAAGGCTGGACAAGTGGATGTCGGACGCCCGTCCCAGACAGACCCGCGGGCTCCGTGAGCACCAGCCCCCACGCGCAGAGGAACCCGACCTGGCTCCATGTCCAAGCTCACACGACGTGCGCGTATGAGCATCGATCCCAGAAATCACACACACTGTACTGCTTGTAAATAACGCTGCTCAGGGACAGCAGCCAGTCTGACCCCGACGACCGGACGCCCTGGGGAAGCAGAGCTGTGCACACAGCACAGGAGGGCCGCTGCCAGGGGCTCGGGGCAGAGGGGTGAACAGGTGGGACGCAGGGGACCTTCAGGGCCGGGAACACTGTGGGACAAGCGGCGGTGGATACTGGCTGTCACCGTCCAGACCCACAGAATGCGCGCCCACCCAGAGGGACCCTCGCACCGACCGTGGTCTCTGGTGACAACATGTCCGTGTGGGATCACCGGTCGCGATAAATGCCCCGTGTGGGGGACACTGATCATGAGGCAGCCTGTCCTGGGGGGGGAGGGGGGCAGGGGGATATGGGAAACCTCGGTTCCTTCCACTCAATTCTGCCGTGAACCTCAAACGGCCCCCCAAAATATAACGTCCATAAAAAAAACCGTAAGCTCTACGAGAACCACGACGTCAGGCGGCCGCTCTGCTGGGGACGGCACACGTCGTGCCACGTCTGTATCCACCGCGGCCTCTGGTGAGCGGGGTGCTGCTGGGGCTGGAGCAGCGCATCCCAGGAGGGGGCCCGGGCAGAGCGGGGACAACAGACTTCCTGAAGAAACGGGGCACCTGGACGACACGGGAAGGGCCAGCCGCCAGGGCCCATACAGGGGAGAGCAGCCCCCAATGCTCGGAGCCACCACACCCTGGACCGCATCCTGGGCCGCGAGGCCGGAAGGAGACACGCCCGCGCCGGCTCCAGCCCGCGGAGGAAGGGGCTGGGCCCCCCCGACCCGCCCTCACCCGGGGAGCAGCACCCGCAAGCGCACTAGAACAAAGCTGACTCGCCGACTTCGGTCTCTGCAGCTTGAGAACACCTTGAAACAAAAATCCTGTGACTGCCGATTCCCATAGCACACGCACACAGCCATTCGGTTCGGAAAACGTGCTTCCTCCCCGGGATGACAGAGACTCTTGCAACCGAAGCCCCACAGCGGCAGGACTCTGTCGCGCCCGCGGGGCCCTGCTCCGCCTGTCCTTGTGCGGCCCCCACTGACACAGCGGGACTCCACAGGCCCAAGGATGCTGTCGGCTCATCGATGACTTAATCCTAGGTTTCCGAATAAAAACTACCCCCAGGATCCATTCTAACAGCACCAGGATATAGAAAGAGAACGGAGGAAGGGACGGAAGATTAGCACTGCAGATGCCACCCCGCCTCTGCACAGACGCACAGCCGGGTGCCCAGCACCTCCTCGACTCCGGTATCGGGGGGCCCCTGACAGCGCGGGCAGCGTCCTTAGTGGGGATGAGATGGACACACACCAATCCTGCCCTCCGAACGGGACCCGAAGCCCATACTCTACCCTCAGGGATTTCCCACCACTGCAAAACCACATCAGGCTGGCCCGCTCCCGCGGCGTGTGCCCTGCAGACTGGATGAGCTCCTCCGAGCAGCATCCCAGCATAGGGACAGGCGGGAGGGCAGGCTGAGCTAGCTGGGGGTGTGACTGAGCCAGAACAAGATGCGGGGACACCCAGGCTATGGAAACATCTGTTGGGTGGCTTGGCTCTCGGCGTCCAGTTTTGGATCTTCCCTTTAAGCCCAGCACACGGATTCTCTCTGCGGCCCTTCTCCCCCTCAGGCCACCCCCGCCCCGCCTCGTCTCCCAGCAGGCACACACCGTTTACCCCTCACCTGGCTGGAAACCTCGTATTCCACATGCTTCAGGAAGAGGCCCTTCTTCTCGGGAATGAGCTCCACCTGCACGGTGTCCCTGGCCAGCAGCTCCTGCAGGGTGTATGACAGCAGCAGCGGGTTCCCCTGCGGCATCTGCATTCGACTGGGGTGTGGGTCCCTCCGCTCGCTGACCTGGGGCGTGGGCAAGTCTGGAGAAGGGAAGGCGAATGGCCAATAAAAACAGCTGCTCAGAAAGTGGAGGCTGCCACCAGCCAGCCCTCCCTCCACCGTGTGCTCACTCAGCACCGGACTGTGGCCACGTCAACCCCCGTTCATTCATGCCGCGGAGCTGGCGCTCAGGGGCACCTCCTTCTGCTCCTAACAATCACCACGCCGTGATGTGTCCACCCGCCTATGAATCAGCAAATACACCCACAGATCCAGGACCAGTCAGATCTAGTTTTCAACTTGGGCAGAAAAAAAGTCAACTATTT
This sequence comes from Leptonychotes weddellii, assembly GCF_054177405.1. Lineage (NCBI taxonomy): Eukaryota > Metazoa > Chordata > Mammalia > Carnivora > Phocidae > Leptonychotes > Leptonychotes weddellii. The sequence continues at coordinate 1,511,174 of NC_138373.1, forward strand.
ACAAGTTTCATGGAAAAGAGCCCTCCTTTTCTCTAGAGTCCAGAAGAAGGTTAGAACTAAAGAAAGAGCCATATAATTTCTCCGTCCCACTGTTTTTACAGTGAACACACATTACTCCGTGTGCCAAAACATTCCAATTCCATGTATATAAAAAACCTACATGCTTGCTTAGAGCTAGGATTCCTAATCACACAAGTCAAAGAATCATACCCTCAAACCTCAGCTTCCCTACAGACAAGGAGTCACCCACACCTCACTCACAGAGCAGCAAAGGACAGATCAGAGAGATCACAGGCTAATAAATACGGAAGTCACATTAAAAAGTCTGTTAGGGGGCGCCTGGGTGGCTCAGTTGGTTAGGCGACTGCCTTCGGCTCAGGTCATGATCCTGGAGTCCCTGGATCGAGTCCCGCATCGGGCTCCCTGCTCGGCAGGGAGTCTGCTTCTCCCTCTGACCCTCTCCCCTCTCATGTGCTCTCTCTTTCTCTCTGTCAAATAAATGAATAAAATCTTTAAAAAAAAAAAAAAAAAGTCTGTTAGGGGGGTGCCTGGTGGCTCAGTCGTTAAGCGTCTGCCTTCGGCTCAGGTCATGATCCCAGGGTCCTGGGATCGAGCCCCGCATCGGGCTCCCTGCTCCGCGGGAAGCCTGCTTCTCCCTCTCCCACTCCCTCTGCTTGTGTTCCTTCTCTCGCTGTGTCTCTCTCTGTCAAATAAATAAATAAAATATTTAAAAAAATAAAAATAAAAAAAATTAAAAGTCTGTTTGGTTTTTAGTACAGAAAGTTCTAAAGAAAGAAAGTTCTTTTTGGTTAAAAAACATAGTAAAGTTAAGGTACCCCACAGAGGGGGAGGGGGTCTTACTCTAACCAATACTGCTATAAATAACCACAACAAAATGTAGATTTCTTTCCTCTTTTTTCCAAATTTTCTACAATGTGGTTGTATCATTTTTCATGATTTACTTTTTTTTTTTAAGATTTTATTTATTTATTTGACAGAGAGAGAGACAGCGAGAGAGGGAACACAAGCAGGTGGAATGGGAGAGGGAGAAGCAGACTTCCTGCTGAACAGCGAGCCTGATGTGGGGCTCGATCCCAGGACCCTGGGACCATGACCTGAGCCGAAGGCAGACGCTTAACGACTGAGCCACCCAAGCGCCCCAAGAGTCCCCAATATCTTAATGGCCAAAATGTGGAGACCACAGCTCCAGAAGGTTCCCCCATCCTAATAACCCAGCCCCTTTCTGTGTAAAAATATTTTGATGGCCTTAAACTGTGTTTACCCAGTCTCTTTAGGGACCACATGTACTCTCAGTCAACGAGCCAACAAGTGTTTCTCAAGCACCCACTTGAGTACAGCCACGAACAACACAGGGTCACTGAGCTCATTAACAAACACTAAGCACACGGCTACGGACGGTCCCCAATGCTGGGCACAATCCGTGAGGATCCAAACTCCAGGGCGAATGGGAATCCCACTGTGACGTAAGTTTATGAGCACCGTGATAATGAGAGAGGGGGCCCAGACGCAGCGCCTGAGCACCAACTCCAGGGGATGCATCCCAGCTGCTGGGGGCCTGGCACGCAGAAGGGCCTTAAGGAAAGCTTGCCAAATGACTATCTGCTGCTATTTACTGCATTTTCAGGAGTGAAAAGTACCATGTCTGGGAAAACAAGGTCTTGTGTAACTAGAGCACAGAATATGTGGAATGACAGGAAAAAGTGAAGCAAAAAGGTAATAGGGGAAGACTATCTTTATCAGAGAAAAGATATGCAAATACATGTATCTGAGAAGGAACTTATATCTGGAATACATAAAGAACTCTTAGGGGCGCCTGGGTGGCTCAGTTGGTTGGGCGACTGCCTTCGGCTCAGGTCATGATCCTGGAGTCCCGGGATCGAGTCCCACATCGGGCTCCCTGCTCAGCAGGGAGTCTGCTTCTCCCTCTGACCCTCCTCCCTCTCATGCTCTCTGTCTCTCATTCTCTCTCGCAAATAAATAAAATCTTTAAAAAAAAAAAAAAAAGAACTCTTAGAACACAGTAGAAATAAAAACAGACAACCCAATTTAAAAATGGGCAAAGGATTTGCATAGACATTCCTCCAAAGATAGACCAGTGGCCAGAAAGCACATAAAAAGATGCTCAACATCACTGACCGTCATGGAAATGCAAAGCACAGCTAGAGTAAGATACCACCCACGGTGACAGCTCTAATTTAAAAAAAAGAAAAGGACTAGTTAACATTGGCCAGGACGCGGAAAAGCCTCACACATGCTGGCAGAGGCTGGCCTCAAGAACAGCCTGGCACGTCCTCACAACATGAGGCAGAGCCCCTCCGTGAGCCCACAGTTCCACTCCTAGAAGTACACCTGAGACGTGAACATGGATGTCCACACAGAGACCTGTAGACAAACGTCCATGGGAGCACTGTTCATAGGAGCCAGAGAGCGGAAAAACCCAAGCGCCCACCAACTGTCAGGGAATAAATAAAAGCAGCTTATCCGTACAATGGATTATTAGTGGCCGTACAAAGATTCATGCTATAAGATAGATGAACCTTGAAAACATGACGGTAAGTGAAAGAAGCCAGGCACAAGGACCATATATGGGATGAATCCGTGCAAACGTACAGAAACAATGCAGATGGGTGCCTGCCTAGGCCTGGGGGTGGGGGGCAGTGACGGGAGAACTGGAAAGTGAGGACTGGAAAATAAGGGGTTTCTTTGGCGGGTGATAAAATGCTCAAGGCAAGGGATGCACCACCCCGTGAACATGCCAACACTGCTATGTTGTGCACTTTGCATAACTGAAGTGTATGGAACACAAATGAGAACTATGAATGCCTTACATATAAAAGGCGAGGGCGCCTAGGTGGCTCAGTCGTTAAGCATCTGCCTTCGGCTCAGGTCATGATCCCAGGGTCCTGGGATCGAGCCCTACATCGGGCTCCCTGCTCCGCGGGAAGCCTGCTTCTGCCTCTCACACTCCCCTTGCTTGCGTTCCCTCTCTCGCTGTGTCTTTCTCTGTCAAATAAATAAATAAAATTAAAAAAAAAAAAAAAAAAGAGGGCGCCTGGGTGGCTCAGTTGTTAAGCGTCTGCGTTCGGCTCAGGTCATGATCCCAGGGTCCTGGGATCGAGTCCCACATCAGGCTCCCTGCTCAGCAGGAAGGCTGCTTCTCCCTCTCCCACTCTCTCCTTGTGTTCCTGCTCTCGCTATCTTTCTCTCTCTGTCAAATAAATAAATAAATAAAATCTTTAAAATAAATAAATAAATAAATAAAAGGTAGGCGACACGGGTAAGTGGCAGAGTAAGAACCTCCAAAATCCTCCCTTCGACAGAAGCAAAAATGGTCAGAACCCACTTTTTCAGAACACTGGAAATTGAAGATGTGTGGCAAGCCAGGGTATATTTATTGATGCGATAATTAGTTAAAATGAGGCCATACTGGGGGCACCCAGGTGGCTCAGTCAGCTAAGCATCTGCCTTGGGCTAGGTAATGATCCCAGAGTCCCAGGCTCAAGTCCCATGTCAGGCTCCCTGCTCAGAGGGTAACCTGCTTCTCCCTCTCCCTCTGCCTCTCCCCCTGCTCTTGCTCGCACTCTCTCCCTCAAATAAATTAAAATCTTTTATAAAAAAAAAAAATCAGGCCATACTGGAGTAGGCAGGCCCTCAATCCAGTATGACTGGAGTCCTCATAAGAAGAGGGAGGACCACATGAGGACCCCAAGACACCCGACACCGGGGTGGGTACGCGACCGCAGAGGCAGAGACTGAAGCCACGCAGCCACAAGCCAAGGAATGCAGAGGGTGGCCCGCCACAGCCAGACTCTAGAAGCGGCAGGAAGGGACTCTCCACTATGGGGTTCGGAGGGAAAGCAGCCTTGCCCACACCTGGATCTCAGACTTCCGACCTCCAGGGCTGTGAGACATTACTGCTGTTCCAAGCTACCCAATTTGTGGTGCTTTGTCATGGCAGCCACATGACACCCACACAAGTAACTTTACAGAATTCATTCAGAGAGGTCGTTAAATAAAGTCAACAATGAGAAGCAGCAACACCTTGGGGAGGGAAGAAAATGTGATTTCAGAGTTGCCACAGTGTATTATTTAAACTGTCCAGTTTACAGCTGAAGTTTGTAAGACATGCAAAGAAACAAGAAAGGATGGCCAAACGTGAGGAAAAAAACCACCACCAGAAACCGTCCTCAAGGAGGGCCAGGCATTGGACTCATTCAACAAAGACCTTACATCAGCTGTCTGAAATAGGTTCCAAGAACTAAGAGGAACCATCTCTAAAGAACCAAGGGAAAGTAGGCAGAACCAGGTCTCAGCAACAGAAAATATTGATACACAGAAGTTGTACAAGAGAAGCAGATAAAAATTCTGGATTGGAGAAACTCAATAAGTGAAATGAAAAATTCACTAGAGGGACACAACCGCAGATCTGACTGGCAGATGGGAAGACAGGCCAATGGAGATTGTGTGGTTTGGAGGACAGGACGGAGAGAGAATGAGGAAGATGGACAGACCCTCAGAGACCTGTGGGACACCACCAAGTGCACCAACATCATCATCATGAGAGGCCCAAAAGGAGAAAGGCTCAGAACAAATATTTGAAGGAACTGCTATAATTTTCCGAAATTTGATTTTTAAACTCCCAGAACCCAAGAGGTGCCTGGGTGGCTCAGTCAGTTAAGTGTCTGACTCGGGTTTCAGCTCAGGTCATGATCTCGGGGTCATAAGATCAAGCCCTATGTCAGGCTCCACCCTCGGTGCAGAGTCTGCTTGGGATTCCTTCCTCTCCCTCCCCCTCTGTCCCTCCCCGACCCTGTGCATGGGTGCACGCACCCTCCCTCTCTAATAAATAAAATCTTCTAAAAAAAAAAAAAAAATCCAAGAACCCCAAAAACTCCCATTAAGATAAACCCAGGAAGATTTACACCTAGACAGATCACAACTGCAGGGTTCAAACTGTCCAGAGACAAACAGAAACTCTTGAAAGCATGAGGAGATCAGCAACTAGTAAAGATGAACAGATGAGGGGCGCCTGGGTGGCTTAGTTGGTTAAGTGACTGCCTTCGGCTCAGGTCATGATCCCGGAGTCCTGGGATCGAGCCCCACATTGGGCTTCCGGCTCAGCGGGGAGCCTGCTTCTCCCTCTGACCCTCTCCCCTCTCACGCTGTTTCTCTCTCGCTCCCTCTCTAATAAATAAATAAATAAATAAAATCTTTAAAAAAAAAAAAAAAAAAAAGATGAACAGATGACTCCTCAGAAGCCTCAGAGGCCACGAGGCAGTGGGATGGCACAGAGTGCCAGAGGACGGAACGGTCAACCGTATTCTACATCCAGCCAAACTATCCCTCCAAAACGAAGGAGAAATTAAGACAGCCCCAGAAGACCAAAAATGGTGAATTCACCCTGGCACCCACAGCCCTTCCTTGCAAGAAACAAATCCACATGAAGAAAGAACTACACTGGCAAATAGACAAGGCAGTAGAAACTTATTCCTTACTTGTAACTGTTTTCCTGGATGACTTTAAAGACAACTGTGTTAGGCAATCACCACAAATGTGCTTTAACAGCATACGATTTACAGGGATACAATCTGTAGGATAGTAAGAGAATGGGGAGCGGAAGGGAGCTGTACAGCAGCGAAGTTTCTACACACAACTGAAATTAAACTGGTACCATCCAAGCTGGACTGGTACATATTAAGATGTGGAACTCCCAGAGCAACCCCTAAGAAAATACCAGAATCATATAGTGATCAAAACAAGGGAATTTATTTTTAAGATTTTTTCTTATTTATTTGACACACAGAGAGAGCACAAGCAGGGGGAGCAGCAAGCAGAGGGAGAAGCAGGCTTCCCACTGAGCAGGGAGCCCGATGCGTACCTCGATCCCAGGACCCTGGGATCATGACCTGAGCCGAAGGCAGATGCTTAACCAACTGAGCCACCCAGGTGCCCTAAAACAAGGGAATTTAAACAGTACACTAGAAAACACCTATCTGATGTAAAACAGGGCAATGTCAGAACAAGGGAGGAAAGATAAAAGTAATAAGGGAAAGATAATTTGGGGAGCACCAAGAAGTCTCTATTAAAATTTTTAAGATGGAGTTTTCTCTATCCAGCATGTATTAGTTTTGTTCTTTTCCTGATGGTTAAAGTAAGATAATATCTCAAGACAGAACATACACTCAGTAACGATTACCAAACGGTCACATGCTGCCAAAGAATCTGAACTCTGACCACAGGAGAATCTAAAAGTCAGAACAAAAAAAAAAAAATTTTTTTAAAGTCAGAATCCAAAAGGCACATTTTAAACTAAAGACACAGCACGCACTCTTGATGGGTCCCCACCACCCTAAGAATAGCCCCTCTGTAGAAGTTTCAATCTTAAGAAAGCTATGACCCCAAGTATCGGTTGCCTGAACTAGGACATCCATGTTTTAAAAAAAAAAAAATGTTTAGGAAGGAAAACAGGTCATGTCAGATCAGCTACCTGTCATGTAATGTCCCATTCACCATGGAAAGAGCAGGAACACATAGAGGAAGACTCCGGTTTTCTGTGGGAGTAAATGTCAAGTTCACAGACAGGACGTGAACACTCTCATGAAATGGAAAACACTGCGTGCCCACCCAGCCCTGACAGGTGATGCAGACGGGGAGAGAGGCGGCTAGGCCCCGACTGAAGGGCTAAAAGGATGGGTTCTGACGTCAGACAGACATGTGCTGACATCTGGTTTCTGACTTCCTCACCACAGGGCCCGGCAGGTGACCACCGAGCTTACCATTTATCACCAGTAAAAAGGCGGTAAGGACTGCAACAACCCTTCCTCCTAGCAGTGTTCCCTCCCTGCCCCAACCCTTCTGGCACCAAACTGCTCAACTGAGGGGTTCGGGCTCAACCCGGAACCTGCAGTTCAGAACAAGGCCTGGCCTTGAAACGCCACTTGCTGCCCACCAGCCACTGGGAAGGAAGCCGCTCTCAGTGCCACGGGCTGATTCCACCTTGCCCCAGTGGCCCTTGTGGGAAACGACACATTGGACCTGAAAATACCTAGCCCCTAGAAGTCACTCAGTAATCCCCCTGCCTCCCTTCCAGATTCTGGTGTTCGAATCCAAAAAGCCTTTGTACATCTGTGGACTAAGATGTAGAACCAACTGCCCACAACAACAGGTGTCCGGGGCAATGAGCTCCAGGCCGGCCCGCAGATCAAGGCCTCACGCGTGGCAGGGATGAGGCTCTGGACGCCTCACTACTATCGGACAGCCTGGCAGGTGTCAGAGAAACAGGCATCGCTCCCAAGCCAGCCACCAAGGCCCCATGTGACCCCCAGGGCACGCCTCTGCCTCTCTGCAGCGCAGACAGTACCAGTGAGCAGCCTTCAAGATCCCTTCAGCTGTGAAATTCTGTGATTCTCCAAGCCAGCTATCCACAAACAAAAAGCAACGAAACGTCAAAGACGGCAATCCTTCCCAACACACTTGCCTCAGAGCCTCTGGGCGGCAGTCCTGCTCCAGGCACGCACCCGGAGACATGGAGCCCCCATGTCCTGACGGCAGCTGTCCGCTGGGGCCGTACTCACTCACCATAGGCCAGAGCTTTGGGAAACCCACAGCATTCGTGCAGTGAGCCGCGCTCTCGTGCACGGCCTTGCTGCGTCTAGGCCAGCCTCAGCAAGCGCGGACTGCTGCGGAAGTCACGGGCTGGGAGACTGCACAGCCGCACGGGCCAGCCCCTCCCGGGAGGCCGCCCCCTCGGGACGCACGCCCACGCACGAGCAGGGGCTGCACGGAGCACGTGCAGGCGTCCCTAACTCCGCTCAGCCCAGGCGCTCCCCGGGGTCTCACCGCTTGCAGAGAGCCCCTCCCAGCATCAAGGGCTGTTCAAACCACGATAGGTCATTTGTCCTCCAAAGGCAGCCAGGGAGGAAGGTTCCTACTGTCTGAGTTTAGCAGGAGGGTGCACCGGGACACATGTTCCAATGGACTCCAAGTTCACGGTTCTCCCACCACACACATCTACCACGACCGCCATCCTCGGCCATCCATTCACCAGAATGTGGGATGACAAGGGCCAGCAAGAGACGGCGCAGTCTCAGGGCTACAGCCTCCAAGTGGAGTGTGCATCAGAATCACCGGGTGGGCTTGATCAAAGGCTGACAGGTAAGGTAACTGTTATTTAAAAAAAAGATACAAAATACGTGCTGGCCAGGATGTGGAGGGATCGGAAGCCCTGTGCGTGGCAGCTGGAAATGTAAAATGCCGTGCTGCATGAAACAGCCTGGCAGCTCCTCACAGAATAAACACAATCACCGCGTGACCAGCAATCTCACTGTGGGTCTCTCCCCACAAAAACTGGAAGCAGGGACTTGAAGAGGTGCTCACTCACCCACGTTCATGGCAGCATGATTTCCAGCAGCCGAGAGGTCAAAGCACCCCGCGTGTCCGCTGACAGATGAACAAAACACGGTCCATCCGCACTGTAGAATAGTATTCAGCCTTAAAAAGGAAGGAACCCTGGTTCCTGCCCCAACATGGATGAACCTTGAGGACACGGTGCTCAGTGAAAGAAGCCAGACACAAAAGGACAAACACTGTGGGATCCCATTTATAGGAGGTCCCTGAACTCACCAAAATCACAGACACACAGAGTGGACAGTGGGGCCAGGGGCTGGGGGGGGGTGGTCAGAGTTTCGTTGGGGGACAGAGTTTCAGTTTGGGAAGATGAGAAAGTTCTGGAGACACATGGTGGTGACGGTTGCACACTAGTGTAAATGTTCTTAACGCCATGAACCACACAACTGAAAATGATTAAAAGTGTAGGTCATGTATGTTTTACAACTGAAAACCCACACAGGTTGCTGGGCTCTGCGCCAGAGTCTAGGGTGGAGCCTAAGACCCTGAGTTTCTAACAAGCTCCCAGGTGAAGCTGCTGCTGGTCCAGGGGCCACAGTTTGAGAACCACGGACGCAGGATGAGCAGAGGAAGGAACTCAGTGCTCAGTGCCTTGCCTGGACCCATGGCCCAAATCTGACAAAAATCAGGTAGGTGTTCATAAATGCGGCCACCATGCTTTACTCAGAGAGAGCAGTGACCAATGGCATTCCAGATGACAACTCTTTCACCAAAATAACAAGAAATGGAACCTGCAGGGGGCCCCAATTTTCAACAGGAACATTCCTTGTCAGGCTCATGAAACAGGTTTCTACCTATGATCAAGAACTGTTCTAAGCTACTCTGTTATTCTGAAATTCAGCTGTTCTCAGGAAACAGAAGCAACAGTGTCCTCGTCCTTATTGCGACCATGACCTCAGAACTGAGAGCTCAGCAGGTCCAAGACCAGGGAGCGCCGTGAACAACCCCCGAGTGGGAGGGGGTTGGCGGACCCCTAACTCGGAGCTCAGATACACAGAAACTCTCATGGCCTCAGCTTTGCTACCCCTCGGATGTGGCTTTCTCTTACCACCTTATTTTATGTACCATGATGACATTTTTTAGATAAAGAAAACCACTCCAGGGGCGCCTGTGTGGCTCAGTCCGTAAAGTGTCTGACTCTTATTTCAGCTCAGGTCATGATCTCAGCGGCGTGAGATTGAGCCCCGCACCCAGCTCCACACTCTGCAGAGGCTGCCTGAGATTCTCTGTCTCCCTCTGCCCCTGCGCCGCCCCCCCAAAAAAAAAGAAAAGAGAAAGAAAACCACTCCCCCCTACAGCAGGCACACATCTGATTCCCTTTGCATATAACTCCCCACCCACAACAGACATACAGGGGATTTTTTTATACACAAAGTGTGTTTCCATGTGTGTACATGACCATGGTTCTCTTTCAAATTTTCTGTAAAAGCAAAAACCTCCAAGCTCTTAGCCACTCACATAACACAATCACCACGAACACCGTTTTCCTTTCATTCAACCTTTGTTCTTAGGTACTTTATAAATGCGTTTACATTTGTTTTCATTGTGAGATATTTCAAATGTACATAATGTACAGAAAATATCAGAATCCATGTATCCACCACGGAGATTTCACGGAAGATAACACCGTGCCATATTTTCCTCTGAAAAAATGTTAAATACAGAAAACACGTTACAAAGGCACGCCACCACCTCCCCCTTTCCTATTTGACAGTGGCCACTGCCCTAAAGCCGATGGACAGCATTCGCAGGCAGGCCTGTGTGCTTTCTCAGTGTCCGTACGCATCCGTAAAGTGCATGCAAGTATCGTCTTTCACATATACAATAAACATAATCATTCCCTTTGTCTGAGTTTTCTCATCCTGGAACACAGCACGTGTACAGAAAAGTGCACATATCAACTCCGCTCAGCTCCATGCACAGCAGTGTGGCGGCACCCAGACAGACGGGACACACAGTCTCCCCACACTCCGCTTCTCCATCTCGGCCACGCCCCCCAAGGGTGACTGCCACCTTCCAGCCCCACACGTGACTTTCGCCTGTTGTCACATAAGTGGAATCAAGCTGTAAGTCCCCCCGACTCTGCCTGCTTCTGCTCCGCATGATGTGTGAGGCCCTCCCGTGTCCCCGATACAGACCACACGGTGTGGTCAGGCCACAGTCTACCTCCTGGTTCTGCCGCTGGACACCTGGCTGGTCCCAGGTTTTCCTAGGACGCGCGGCGGGGCCAGGAGCGCTTAGCCCACGTCGTGTGGTGGGCACGTACACTCATTTCTGTTCGGTACGGTCCTTACAGTGAGGTCCCTGGGTCCCAGGACTTCCCAGGTGCAGCTTGGCCAATACTTCCAGAGTGGCCAGTCTTCCAGAGTGACTGAGCCACATCGCACTCCCGTGAGCAAGAGGTCCGGCTGCCTCACACCCGGGCCACTCAGTATTTCACCCGCTTCCCCTCACCGTTCCCGTAAGACCTACACTTCTCCCCCACGCCTGCCGGTAAATCACCTTTTCATCTTGATTTTTTACATAACAACCACTATTCTGTCTTCCTAAAAACTATTACCTGTAGTGATTGCACAATATCTCAGGTATGCAACTAAAAATCAGGGAGCCATTCTCCCGTTAACTGTTCCCTGCTACTGAAAATGCATGAAGAATAGCCTCATTCACAAAACATTCTGCTGTATTTATTTATTCTGTCTTTAGCATCAATTCCTAGAGAATGTTACATTTTTTTTCCTAATGGACATTTCCCTGGATGGCTTTTATACACACACATGTTGAGTAAGACTTTCTTCAGAAACCCTCTTCCGAGCGTTGGTGCAGTGACCTTGGTAATCTAATGGATGTACCACAGTGGCATTAAAAAGATAAAACCAGGCACCTGGGTGGCTCCATCAGTTAAGCATCCGACTCGGCTTCAGCTCGGGTCATGATCCCTGGGTTCTGGGATCGAGCCCCATGTCAGGCTCCCTGCTCAGTGCAGAATCTGCTTAAGATTCTCTCTCTCCCTCTCCCTCTGCCCCCACTTACACATGCTTGCTCTAAAGAGAGACAGAGAGAGAGCAAGAAGAGAGAAAACTAACACTTTAGCTTCCCACCTGTGGATCAGAATGGCAATCACGGAGGGGAATAGATCCTAATGCAAAGTTTCCTCAAATCCACCCCTACCACCCCCCAACACTGTTCTTTTCTCCTTTCTCAGCCGGCAGGCACTCCAGTCCTGCTGCCCCTCTGCTCACCTCTCCTTAGCCACAGCAGGTACCTGCAGCTTAGAGCCTGTCTGCCGGCTCACGCGGGGGCCACCCCCTCCCCAGCTACCCACAGACCAACTCCTTCACCTTCAAATCTTGGCACCACCACCACTTTCCCGTGACAGGTACTCAGTGACAACTGCAACTTGCACCCTCTCCCCACTCCCCACATGTGCAAGCACATGTCACTGGCTCAGTACCTCTGAAAACTGTCCATGTCCCACAACAAGACCATCCACTCCAGGACAGCAGGCCTCCTTCCTTTGTCCACACTTGGCATCCCACCTAGCACACAGTAAGTGCTCAAGAATCATTCGCAGCCTCAGTGAAAGGAATCAAAGTCACATGAGCAAGAAAGCCACATACAGGAATCGAGGCCTGCTCGCTATCTTAGGCAGGCCCACTCCCCGCACCAACAAATCTCATCAAGGTCCCACCAGCGACAGGAACCGTGCCTCAGTGAGCTATGGCGAGAAGTAAAAGCTGGTAATGCAGAGGATGGCTTTCAACAGACGCCACCATGCTGAGCCCTGAGCAGGGACAGCCTCACGCCAGCAGCACCTCCCCACCCCCACCATGGCCTCCCTGACAATTTTCAGCTATATCCACTCTTCCCCAAAATAACAGAAGGCAAAAACCCGGATTATATAAAGCCATAACACGCCATATGGATAGTCAACCTGCACAGCAAGAGAAGAAAGGTTTTCATCGTCCTGCAATTGTTTAAGTGTTGTTACCTTGAAGCAAAGTAAAAATAAACAATCTCTTCAGGTCCTTCCAAGTCCTCTGGTACTTCTTAGCCGAAAATTTCTGAGTTGAATCCTCTCCAAAGTTCAGTTCAAACACTCCTGTAACAGTAAAGTGTTTCCAAAGCCCTGTTAAGAGTCTAGGGATCCTTCTTACTCTCCGGGCTGAATCTCCTTGCTGAGCTTCCTCAACGTCTCATCCACGAGGGCCTCCCACACCCGAACATTCACCGCCTCCCCACCCCACATCCGGGAACTCTGGCTCCCCGACGCTGCTGGGCATGGGGGTGGCACACAGTACGTGCCACCTGTGTGTTCCGTGTGCGAAGGAACACCGCCGGAACCCTCCCTCACACCATACAGGAGAACTAAAACATTCAGGCCCAGGGTTCACTTTGAAAGCACTAAAACTACAAGCTCTTAGCAAAAACTATAGAACTAGATCTTCCTGACCTTGGGTTAGGCAAAGCCTCCTTAGTCATGACACCAGAAGCACAAACAACAAAGGAACAAAAGAGATCAACTGGACTTCATCAAAATTAAAGGTTGTCCTGCTGCTAGACACCATTAAGAAAGCACAAAGACAACCCACAGAATGGGGGGAAACATGGAGGAATCACAGATCTGATAAGGGGTGTGTGTCTAGAATATAAAAAGAAATTCTGAAAACTCATGTTTTTTTTTAAAAAGACAAACTACCTAATTTTAAAAATGGACGAAGGATTTGAATACACATTTCTCCAAAAAAGATACACAAAAGGCCAATACGAAAAGATGCCCAACCACAATGAGATTCCATTTCACACCCACTACAATGGCGATAATCAAAAGGACAGGCACCAAAAAAAAAAAAAAAAAAAAGAGGCAATAACAAGTGTTGGTGAGGACACGGAGAAATTGGGAGAGCTCATACTTGCTGGAAAACAGTCCAGCAATCCCTCCAAGGGTTAAAGAGAGGTTACTATCCGACCCAGTCATTCCACTGCTAGGAATGAAAAATATGTCCACACAAGAACGTGTGCATGAACGTGCACAGCAGCATTATTCACAACAGCCAAAACGTGGAAACAGCCCGAATGTCCACCAACTGACGAATGGATAAGTAAAATACAGTCTCAACACAATGCAATGCTATGCAGTCATAAAAGGTCACGGCGCGCTGGTCAGTGCCACAACGTGGATAAACCCTGATGCTCAGTGAAGGAAGCCAGGCACAGAAGGACACATACCACAGGCTTCTATTTACATGACATCCCCAGAAGAGGCAAATCTGTAGGGACAGAAAGATTAAACACCACCTAGGCTAGGAGGAGAGGGACTGGGGAATGAAGACTGACCATAACGGGTGCGGGGTTCCTCCCGGAGGAGATGAGAATGCCCTAAGACTGATGATGGTGGCAGCTACACAATTCTGTGAATATACTAAAACCCCTGAACTGGATACTTCAAATGGGAGAATTATGTGGTGTGTGAATGAGAGCTCAGTGAAGCTGTTAAACATGTTTTATGAATTCCCCCTCTTCTCTCAGCTTGTGAATACAAACCGCTTCTCTACGCCAGCGCCGTGCCTGGAACACGGATGGCTTGCAATCTAGAACAAAGGTGTCTATGAAGAAGGGGAAAAATCATGTACCTGTGAAATCCTCTGGTTGTTCCAGGCACAAGCAGAAAAGTCTAGCTGGCAACACTGCCAAAGAAACTTCCAGAGGCCCATAGGGTCCCTGTCGCCCCTATGGCCATGAAGCTACAAGTCAGAACTGGAAGCAGCCACTGAATGCCCAGATGCAAACAGAGTTGCCCTTAATAAATGTGTCTCCCCACTCCCCTAAGTCTTCCCACAAATTCAAAGGCAGGGATGAAGCCAGCCATCCGGACAGCTGTGTGCAGTACACCCCACCATTCAAACCAGGACCACTCCCAATGAAACCTCTTTGTGTCTGGAACCTTACTGAATGCTTAACATAACATCTCCTTAGTCCTGGAAAACCCTCTAAGCAGGTGTTTGGTCCCATTTTACAGATGCGAAAACGAAGCTCAGCTAGCAGCAGGGCCGGCCCGAGGGTCACAGAGCTGGCAAGCTGAGTCTCGGGGCGAGAACCTGCACCACGCTACCTGATGACGCCCAATCCCGTGTTCCCTCCCTGACGCACGGGGAGAGGAGCAGGAACAGGCACACCCCATGCCCGGGGCCAGAGGTCAGATGGGCTCAGTGCACATCCCCGACTCCTGTATGACTATGGGCCAACAGCTCACCTCCCTCACCGCACTCAGTTTTCTCGTCCCTAAGATGGGGACCATACCATCGACATCACTGTCTGGCTGCAAGAATTTTTTTTTTAAGAAGGTATGTGAAAGCATCTAGCATGGCGCCTGATGCTCAAGCTTTTCTTTTCCCAAGGACCTGCAGACCAGACACAAAGTTTCCAGATCAAACCACAGACCCAACGAACTGCAGGCCTGGCGTGCTCGCCGCCACAAGCACTGGGTTCTACACCGTGACAGCGGCATCTTGCTCCGGTCAAGACCCGAACGACGCCTGAAGTTCCGTGCTAACCACGCGTGGCTGGCCCCTGGGATCTCAGGGACACATGTGAGCCACTCGCACACAAATAGGACATCCTCAGCTATGAGTGGCTACCCCTTTCCGAGGGAGATGCAAGAGACCAAACCACAGAGGGGAAAAAAAAATCACGGGTCTGTTTCCTGAAGACATCACAAAACTGAAGCTGAGTGCCAAAAACAGTCACCTATCAGATGATTTCCTCTGACTCAAACTGGAGCAAGAAGAACCAGCACAGGGGCCACCAGATGTGTTTCTCCATGAATCTCACCAAACCTGCTTCTGAAAGGGCCCCATTCAAGTTGGGTCTATTCCTCAAAAAACCTCTTCAGTCTCTCACTTTTGGAATGTTTACATGTGGGGAGGCCCAGTGATTTTTTCCAGAGTTTAAAAGGAATACTATGTTAGCTAATATGCGGAATCTTGGAATAACTTACAAAGAAGGAGTTCAAAATTCCAAAAAGAATCATGGTCTCTCTTTTAACTAAATTCAATCTGATTTTGGTTTTTTGTTCTTTCCTCAAACCCTCACCCCGGGTCTGGGTGGTTCAGTCTGAAAGTGACTCAGGTTTTCTACGATCTCTTGCCGTGAAAGTGAAAATATTCCAAAATATCCAGCAGGGCTAAGTGCATCTCTATCCCAGTGAAGGCTAGGAGGTGATATCTGCCACTTCCGAACCAGAGCCACACGCTTCACCTACGTGTGAATCCCACTCTCTGGTCCCGGGCCAGTGACGGGACTGCTGCCGCCTCGGTTTCCCCATCCGTAAAGTCGGGGTGATATACTACTTACTTCGCAGGGTTACTGTGAAGGGGACAGCATGTCCTCCATAAGGCCCCATCAGAGCGTCTGACACACAGGAAGCGCTCTGCAAGGCTTCATCATCAACATGACCCGTACTCTGCACCGTGAAGAATGCCGTATGTGGAAGCCCCTCCCGGGAGGCGGCAAAACACACCTTCTACCCGTGACGCAGTCCATCTCGGGAAACACGCCACTTCCATAGGTCACAGTTAACCTCTAAACGCTGCAGGGGCTCCAAGAGACTCCCAACTTCACTGTCTAAGAAGGAAGATCAGCGGCACACCTGAGACATGAGATAAAGGACTGCACCTACAGACCTTCCTCAGAAGAGCTACAAATGCAATCTTCAATCTCCCCTTGGTGCAAAAACCCAGCAGTGAGTGGCATTTCTCAGGAGCCGTGAGGTGACCTTACTGTCCCAAAGACAATTAACAGTGCTAAGTCACGACTATCGCCGCACTCCTTTACAGTAGATGGCTTTGGCCAAAGACATTCTAGAACACCAGGTGAGGTCCCCAGACAGCTCTCCAGCTGTGACACAGGCCAGCAGCCCTAAGGTCTGAGTCCTGCGGGTCCCAGGGGCCACCGAAACGGCTGGACTCACCAGCGCCAATAATATTCAGACACAGACATCACAAACAGTGGAAGCCGGGGCGGCGGGGGGGGGGGGTCTCCTGCTGATTCAGTTCAGGATTCTCCATTAGGAGTGGACGTTGACACAATAAAACATGTATTTCAGTATAAATGCATTTCCAAAATTAACTAGAGAGTAGAAACCGAGAGAGTTCAAAATGCCTACAAAACTACTTTAAAACAAGACCCCTTGCACCCACCTCTGCTGGGCAAGCCTCATCGTTAGCAGATGCACTTGACATCTTGGGATCTCGGGGTTTCCCTCCATGTTTTCCACTGTGAAATAGGTAACACCCACACAGAAAGGGGTGTAACATGTCTATGGACAGTGCAACAAAATTGTATCTCAAACACACAAGCAGGTGGAAAATTAAAAGACGACCAGCACCTGAAACCCCCACTTGCCCTGTATCCCTTATAGGTCAAACCCCCTTTCTCCTACCAGAGCGACCACTGCCTACTTTTCATTGTATTTTGCTTGCTCTTCATTTATAGTTTTATCACCTAAGGAAGCATCCCCCTACACGACAGAGTTGAATTCTGCATGGTTTTTAACTTGACAGAAACTGGAATCACCAAAATGTGTGTTTTCTCTGGCTTCTCTGGACACCCTCAGCAGTGGAAGGGGGGACTCAGTTCTGACATTTGCAAAAGTCCCTGAACAGGTCACCTAAGGGCATCTACCAGTTCTCAAAGCCGGATAACCGAGTTTACAGAAACTCTGATTCAACTGCAAGGCTGATAACAGCCATAACCTCTAAGGGGGGGAACTAATTTAGTGGGAGACAGACTTCCTGTACCAAGTGCAAGCTGGAGGACAAGTTTAACTTTTTTTTTTTTAAAGATTTTATTCGCCCACTTGAGAGCGAGAGCACGTGACCATGATGGGGGTGGTGCAGAGGAAGACGCAGACTGCCCGCTGAGCAGGGAGCCCGATGCGGGGCTCGATCCCAGGACCCCAGGATCATGACCCGAGCCGAAGACAGTCGCCCAACCGACTGAGCCACCCAGGCGCCCCTCGAGGACAAGTTTTACCATTGATTCAATTTAAAAGAATCATTTTCTGAAAAACATATGGCAAGAGTATCTTTAACACAAATTGTATGACATTAGTACTTTAGAAACACAACAGAGAGCTTGATGCGTTATCATGCAGGCATTCAACAGATAACGATAAAAGCTATTTTTACCAGGGTAAAAAGAATGTTCAGTGAAAAGACCAGGCTATAAAGGGTATATACACTGAGGATAGCCACGTAAAAAACATATGCATGGGAAAAAGAAAATAGAGTTGACACTCAAGCACCATGGGGGTTAGAGGCGCCAACCCCACGCCCTGTACTGCTGAAAATCTACATGTAACTTCTGACACCCCAAAACCTTAACTACTAACAGTCTGCTGTTGACTGGAAGCCTCACTGATAATAAAAGGTCAATTAATACATCTTTTGTACATATATGATATATCCTAACCTTACAATAAAATAAACTGGGGGCGCCTGGGTGGCTCAGTTGGTTAAGCGACTGCCTTCGGCTCAGGTCATGATCCTGGAGTCCCGGGATCGAGTCCCGCATCGGGCTCCCTGCTCGGCAGGGAGTCTGCTTCTCCTTCTGACCCTCCTCCCTCTCATGCTCTCTGTCTCTCATTCTCTCTGTCTCAAATAAATAAATAAAATCTTTAAAAAAAATAAAAATAAAAATAAAAATAAACTGGAAAAAGAAATGTTAAGAAAGTCAGAAGGAAAACACATTTCCAGCACCACACTATATTTGCCGCATATGGCCGGCACCTTGTCGCTCACAAGTCAAGTGCACGCTAACATGCGGCGGTTGTGTTGAAGTGGTGGGATTATGGGTAAGTTCTCCGTTTATAAAATGTTCGAACTTGCAGTTACGTTCTTGTACAACAACATTCTCCTCCAAGAGCCAATTCTCATACAACAGTGCAACTTTACTGGTTTGATTACAACTAACTCGTAAGACTTGTGGTAAACAAACTCTACCAGCGCAAATCAGTTAGGAAAGATCCTCGGAAGACCCGTGTAAACGGACTTCTCGGAGACAGTACCTAACCCACAAGCCTCTCCAGTCCACACCAAGCTTCCCTGGAATTAATGAGGCATCACGTAATTTCCCCTCACCTCTGCTGAGCACACAACCTCCAAACTGGTTAGGAGTCCTCGAAAACCCCCACCGACCACCGGCTCCAAAGGCAGAAACAGCCCATGTGCTCCCCTCCAGCCACCCAGCCAATAGAAAATGTGAAGTGTGGCGTCAGAGGCCCCTGTAAGTCAAACGACTGACAGAACATGCATCTCAGGCCATCCTGGACCCCCGGTGCTACAAGATATTTTAATCCTGACTATTTTAACAAAGAGCCTCTACCCCTGAAGTCTGGTTATGGTTTTTGAGTGATTCTATAATAAAAACACACAGACAGCAATAACACTGCAGTTCTTCAGAGGGTAACAGGATCTAGAGTCACGGTCTCCACATACCCTGGGGTCCAGGCATTCCCCCTGCGCCTCCAGCCGGCCCTGCTCACAAACAGGCCACCCCTTCAGCCTCTCCCCAGCAAGTGGGATGGGCAAACATCTCTTTTTGTGTTGCCTTTTTCTTAGGAAGGAAAAAATAATACCAAAACAGAATTCCCCCACCCAGAACACATCACTTTCTTGCTAACCACAAATTCTGGCAAAATCTGTTCTACACAATAGTGATTCAGTCAGTTCCTCTTTCTTCAAATTGACACATTTTTACCTTGCAAATTGTGTACGTCTATATGAGAGTTTAAAGACCAATAAAGCAAACTTAAATAGTATTTCCACAGCTATCATTATCAAATTAAAATGTGGTATTATCCTTAAAAAGACTTACAGTAAAAATTCTTTTGAAACATTTAAGCCTTTTCTACAGAGCAGATCTTACTCTAGATCCTGGGAGGTAAAGAAAAATAATAATTTCTGCCTACTGAGAGTTTACAATCAAAACGTGCGTAGTGATGAGAGGAGGATGGACAGGAAGAGTTTTTTCCTGAATGCAAACCGCACTTTGAGGTATAATTTAACCCAAATGCATACATCTTATGTGACAGCTCAATGAATTCTGATGAATGTATACCCAGAGAAAAAGCAGGCAAGGGGTGGTGGCTGGGGCCGAGAGACCAAGGAAATCGCCCAAGCATACAGAGAAGGTGGGGGCCCCTGTGCAGGAGCTTGGATGATAAGAAGAACTCAGCAGTGACCCCAGAGAAAACCAGGAGACAAATGGCTGGGAGCTTCCTAACCAGATGGAATGTATGGAATGCCATCAAGTTAGCCACTCCAACAGAAGTGAAGCTGATTCTCCCGTGTTCTAAAGACAAGTTTAGGTCCATTGGATTGCAGAAAGTGGGGCCATGATACACAGTGGTCGTTTGTGTGTATTTTTATCAGGGTATGATGCAATCTCAAAAACTCAAATTACACAGTCAAGCATATATCACATTCATCCCCTGCCATTCTTACCCTATGTCCCAACTGCTGAACTTCAAAACCTCAAAACAGGACCTGAAATAAAATCTCATCCTGCACAGAGAACAGGATGTTCCCACTGGGCATTGTGATAGTAATAATTTTAACATAAAATCCCCAAAGGGTCTATGTTCAAAATGAAAAAAGAAACGCAACAAATCTATAAGGAAAAAGACACACTCCTAAGAAAAGGGGCAAGAGATACGAACGGTGAGTCAGTTCAGAGAGGCCACACAAGATGAAACTATGACAAGAAACTAAACTCCACTAATACTAGAGGAAAAGAAGTCCAAACAAAAATGAAACACTTTCTGAATGTTTGTAAGTCTGAAGGGAGTTTATAAGAATGGTAGTTAGCATCCAGGAGGTCACAAGGAAATGATGTTCTTAATAGGGCCTCGACAGTCACAGGAATAAACTGGTAGGAGCCCCCACAGAGGATAAGGTGTGGGTGTCCGCTAAAACAAAAGATGTGTACACCCATGAGCCAGCGATGCCACCCCCAGGGCAGCTACTTGTACAAGGCACAATAACACGCCCTCCCCCCACAAAGCGGTCCACAACCTAAGCCCTGGAAACTGAATTTGTTGTTTCCACAGTAAAGGGGAACTAAGGTAGCAGGTGGAATTCAGGTGGCAACCGGTGGACCTTTAAATAGGCCACGGGTTGTGGATTATCCAGGTGGGCCCAATGTAGTCCAGGGGTCCTCAAAAGTGGAAGAAGTAGACAAGAAAACGGGAACCAAAGGAATGACAGCACGAGAAAGACGTGGCCCATGGTTGCTGGAGAAAGGGGACCATCATCAGCTAAGGAATGTGGGAGGCGTCTGCAAGCTAGAAAGGCCAGAAAATGGATTTCCCCCTAGGGCCTCCAGAAGGAACGCAGCCCTGCCCACACCTGATAAGTAGCTGAGGAAAACCTATTTTGGACTACTGACCTCCATCCAGATCTGTGAGATGAGAAATTTGTGTTGTTTAAGCTACCACGTTTGTAGTAAGTTGTTACAGCAGCGGCAGAAAATTAACACACTGGGTGCCTGGGTGGCTCAGTTGGTTGGGCGACTGCCTTCGGCTCAGGTCATGATCCTGGAGTCCCGGGATCGAGTCCCACATCGGGCTCCCTGCTCAGCAAGGAGCCTGCTTCTCCCTCTAACCCTCCCCCCTCTCATGTGCTTGCTCTCATTCTCTCTCTCTCAAATAAATAAATAAAATCTTTAAAAAAAAAAAGAAAAGAAAACTAACACACTGCCCTAGGGGAATAAATATTTATTTATTTTGTTCTCAGGCACCTGGGCGGCTCAGTTGGTTAAGCGTCTGCCTTCAGCTTAGGTCATGATTCCGGGGTCCTGGGATTGAGTCCGGCATCATCGGGCTCCCTGCTCTGCAGGGAGTCTGCTTCTCCCTCTGCCCCTCACCCCGCTCATTCTCTCTCTCTCAAATAAATAAAATCTTAAAAAAAAAAAGGTTTGTTCTACCACTTCACCTGCCTCATAGGATGGTCAAAAGGTTTTAAATGGAATGAAATGACAGGCTACATACCAACAGTCGGTGAACCCCACTTGAGACTCACCCGGCTATAGAACAGCACTCCATAAACTGTCCGCATGGTGAGCACACCTAATAAAATCACCACGACCCCAAAGAAGGGCAACTACCATGGTTATTCCCGCGAAGTCACAGGGAAAGCAAGCTTGAGAGCTCGTGCCATCCATAAATGGCGGCCAGTGGGTGAGTCCTGCATGACACGTCCAACCGCAGCACCCATGCGTGCAAAGAGACCCCCGAGCCACCACCACATCCAGCAACTGTGAACTGCTTCACAATCCGAGTGGAAATAAGCCAATGACGGCCTCCCATCCCCAAGAGTGCCCAGCCAAGGGGTCCAGGCTGGGGCCCTGGTATCGGTGAGGCCGACTGCCCACGCTGGGCTCAAACATGTGACCTCGAGAACACAGTGTTCTAATCAACAGCAAGAGCCGTCACATGCTTCCCCTTACACAGCTACAAATGAAATGAAAAATAACTAAAAACCAATTCTGGAGATGGGCGACTTCTTTCTAGACGCAGACTCACCCAGGAGCTTTTGTATCAATGAATCCAGTCCAATGCCCCCCCGCCCCGCAGCTTCCCTGCCACTCCCCTCCCTTCTCTCCCTAATGAATAATCATTCTGGGAGCCCTCCAGAACTCACTGTAAGCACAGCCCCCTGGGGACACCTCGCCAGACCCCCCCCCCCGGCGGAGTCCCTCAGCCGTGTGCCCGCCCCCGACCCGCGCCAAGCAGCAGCAGTAACTCCTACCGACGCTGCCCCTACAACTCTTCTCCAGTTAGAGGACGAGAGGAGGGAACTCTCCAGGGGGGAGCATCCTAGAAAAGCCAAGCCTCGCGCACGCTTTTCCGTGCTTACGCTCATCCACTTAGGGCAGAAGCACTGATAGCGAAGTTATGTCCGGTCTGCGGATGAGAACTCACAAGTCCTGGACCCCGCGCAATTTCTTGTCCGAGCCCCGCAAGTCCGGCGGCTGCGCCCCACGCTGCCGGCCGGGGCGGCACCGCGGGGAGAGGGCTGGGGGGACGGGGGGAACGGGGGGGACGGGCCTCCGCCCCGACGGGCCTGCACAGGGAGGCGCGGCCAGGACAAACCTGAGCAGGTGCTCGGGTCCCCGGGCCCGCGGCGCGCTCGTCAGCGTGGCAGGGGCGCGCGGGGCGCCAGAGGGCAGCCAAGGAGCCGAGGGCGGCGGGGTCACCGGGTGGGGGCCGCGGGGCCGGGGCCGCGCGCGGGAGCAGGGGGACCGCCAGCCATACCTGCCGCGGGCGGGTCCGCCTCCTCGTCAGCCTCCGCCTCAGCTGCCGCCGCGACTAACGCCGCGCCTGCCTCCCCCGACAGCCGATCCATCACGCCGCCAGTCATGTGAGCGCGCGCCACGTGACTTCCTCCGCGCCGGCCGGCCCGCCACGCCACGCCCACCTCGGCACGCCCCGCCCGGGCCCGGCCCGGTCACGCCCTCGGCACGCCCCTTGCCTGGCCTCGGCACGCCTACCCAGGGCCTGCCACGCCCCTTGCCTGAGCTCACCACGCCCACCCCGGGCCTGGCACGCCCCTTGTCCGGCCTCGCCCCGCCCCGCCCCGGCCACGCGGCCACCTGAGGCCTGGCCCGCGCTCCCGCTCCCCGCCTCGGGCTCGCAGCCGGCGCCGCTCGCCCACTCATTCAGCCGCTCGCTCGGCCGCTTGTCGTCACACTCACCCCTTGTCCGCTTACTCGGACTTCCGCGTGGGCCGCACCCCGCCCCACGCGTCCCTCGCTCACCCCTCAGCCCTTCCCCTAGGCTCTCGCCCCGCCCCTCACTTACGCACCCACCCTCCACTCACTCGTTTGTTCCGCACCCGCGTTCATGCATTCATCCACTCTCCCACCCCCGCTCACTCACTCACTCACCCCCTCACTGGCTCGCTCATTCACTCATCTGTCCACCCCCTTTCTCACCCACACCCGCACTCATTCACTCCCTCGCTCGCTCACTCATTCATCCGTCCCTTGCCTTGCTCACTCACCCACACACTCACTCACTTATTCACCCCCTCGCTGGCTGACTGGCTCACTCATTCATCCATCCACCCACTCGCTCACCTGCTCTCTCGCACACCCGCCTTACCCGGTCACCCCCCCACACTGCCCCTCCCCGCCCAGAGGGCAGGCTGCCCAGTGCTGGGAGCCGAGGATACCTGGGTGCATTAGGTGCCTCCCCCAATCTGGAGGACAGAACACCAGAGCAAGTGTCCTGGGTGTTCCAAAGTGAGGCTGTGGGGGCTCAGGGAAGGGATGAAGGGACCCCTGGGTGGGGCGGAGCCTGAGCTGATGCCGGGGATGGGGAGTTAAGCACCAGGAGGAGGCAGCGGCCCCTGGCAGGCACAAAGTCTCTGAGGCATCAAGCAGCTGCAGACACTGCGGTCCTCCTGGAGCTAAAAGTGTGGGTGTAGAGGGGCGCCTGAGTGGCTCAGTTGGTTAAGCGACTGCCTTCGGCTCAGGTCACGATCCTGGAGTCCCGGGATCGAGTCCCGCATCGGGCTCCCTGCTCAGCAGGGAGTCTGCTTCTCCCTCTGACCCTCCTCCCTCTCATGCTCTCTGTCTTTCATTCTCTCTCTCTCAAATAAATAAATAAAATCTTTAAAAAATAAAAAATAAAAGTGTGGGTGTAGAAATGGCAGAAGAGGAAGCTGGGGCACCAGGAAGGGCTCCATCCAGGAGGGCCTCCTTTCCAAAGCAAGGAGCTGGGACCTCCTGATTCTTATTTTTTTTTTTTAAAGATTTTTATTTATTTATTTATTTGACAGAGAGAGACACAGTGAGAGAGGGAACACAAGCAGGGGGAGTGGAAGAGGGAGAGGCAGGCTCCCCGCAGAGCAGGGAGCCCGATGTGGGACTCGATCCCAGGACCCTGGGATCATGACCTGAGCTGAAGGCAGTCGCTTAACCAACTGAGCCACCCAGGCGCCCTGGGACCTCCTGATTCTGATGCCTACCAACACCCGCTGGGAGCTGGCTACAGCGATCAAGAGCCCAGACCCGGCTCTGGGTCCTCCCCCAGGAAGTCCTTCTCCTTGCTACAGCTCCTGGACCCTGCCCAGGTTACCCATGACCGCACCCAGGACGTCCCTGCAAGCTGACACAGTCAGAGACGCTCTCCTCCACCATAACCTGGCAAGTGCTGGTCCCTGCTACTCATAGGCTTCCCCAAGTCACAGGGGGACACTGCGGATCCTGTGATACACAGCCCCCCTCGGATGCTGCTTCCTTCCACCCCATGGCCTTCCTTTCAGCTGCTCTTGCCTCAACTGATGTGCTCAGCACTTTCCTTGACTCCGCAACTCTCCACCCCCCAGACACACACACACTCTCTGCTAACGTCCCCGTATTAGCCAGCACGTATCTCTGTCTCTCACGAGAGGATACGGTCTTTACTAAATGTCTAAGAGTTCACTGCACTTTCCAGAAATTGTAAAGCACTGTACAAGTGCACAGACATTATTCAAGAATGATAACATAAATGTATTATTTTAACAGCCCTAACACAACCTCTAGCTCAGAGGTTCTGGATCTTTGCTGCACTTTCCAATCACCTGGGGAGAGTTCGAATATACTCAGCCTGGAGCTCACCCCCAGAAGTTCTGATTTAATTCATCTGGGATGTGGCCCAGACTTGGGATTTTTTATTTTTTAAAGCTCCCCAGATGATTCTAATGTGCAGCCCAAGTTGAAAGTTTTATTCCTGCAAACATTGCCTGAGCATTTCCTAGGTACCGAATTGGGGGCGGGGGGGCAAGGATACAACAGGATTCTCACAGCAGAGCAAAGAAGCTGTTAGGGCTGGAAACATAGGTGTGTGGGAGGAAAGGGGAACAAGCCGTGGGTTCTGACATGACCAGTTCTGAATGCCTCCAGAAAAGGGAACTCGGTCCTTAGAGGTTGTGGGCCCCATTGTCAGATATCTCCAACCATTAGAAAGTTCTTGGAAACATGCACTGAAATGTGTCTGCCTGCAACTTCTTTAGATCCTCACCAAAGAAGACTGATCCTTACACCATTTCTGTTTCATTCGGGGAACAGCAAACAGAAAGTTTGCTGTTAAAAGTCAGAATTTCTGACTTTTAAAACCTTTCGATTAATGGCAAGAATCCAATTATATTAAGACTGTTCATCCATTGCTCCAGTCACATTGGCCGCTTTCCATTTAGGAAACTGAGAACGACAGAGGCAAACAAACGATTTGGAACACACAGCGGAGTCGGGACTCGGGACTTCACGACGCAGGTGGACACACAGAAAGGGGCTATTATCAGCTGTCCTACCAAAATGCAAGGATTTCCACGTCCTGCTCAGGAGCTTTCAAAACAGTTGTTAAAATGCTTTGAGTACTGTATCCTCGACTGTCAATCTAGTTGATGTAGATTTGTCAGGATAAGCGATATCATGCTGCGGTATTTCCAAGACCTGAAATAACAAGGGGATTATGCCCACCACGGTCACTCAGAAACCCAGGACGATGGAGCGGCCACCGTCAGGGATTTCTGCCATTGTGACAGAGGGAAAGCTCCCTGGAGGGTCCAGCGTGAGCACTGAAATGCTCTGGCCCAGAAGTGACAAAACACTCCACTCACAACTCCTTGGCCAGAACTGGTGACGTGGAGGGTTGACACCACCATGTGCCTAGAGGACAGAAAGCCAGAAATATTTTGCAAACAGCTGTGAATACTAGCCACACTAACCAAACTAGCATTTACTGAATGCCTACCTACTATGTACCTACTATGGGCTTTTTATGGGAGACTCCCTGAAGCCCCACAATAAATCTACAAAATAGTAGCACGATTGTCTCCGTTTTCCAGACAACTAAGGCAGAAAAGTCCAACACACTGTGATGGCAGAGCCAGTCCATAGAGGAGCCGGGATTTGAATCGGGCTGTCTGGTGCCGGAGACCACCCTCATAGCCCCTGTGGCATTACCCGATGCCATAGAGCCAGCAGTTGGTCCTCAACACTCTCACTGTGGGAATTCCAGTCCCTCCCAGAACCTCTTGTTTGAGGAGGCTTGGGGCACCAGTGACCTATGGCTCTATTAACTCATACTGGGGGGAAGGCGAGGGACTCTGAAGGCAGGGAAAATGGTAACAACAGCCCCCAAACATTTATTAAACCCGAATATGTGACAGGCATTGCGCCAAGTGCTGAACTAGTATCATCTCAATACTGTGAAGGTCATGAAATCAAATCCTCCAGGGACGCCTGGATGGCTCAGCTGGTTGAGCATCCCACTCTTGATTTGGGCTCAGGTCATGATCTCGGGGTCATGATCTCAGGGTCGTGAGATGAGTCCTGCATCGGGCTCTGTGCTCAGCGCAGAGTCTGCGTATCCATCTCCCTCGGCTCCTCCTCCTTTCTCTCTCTCGCTCTCAAATAAATAAATAAAATCTTTTAAAAAAATAAAATAAAATCCTCCTGTGATGCTATAGGATACCTTCTCAAGCACCCATCCTAAAATTCCCACCTGAAGTAAAGAGATTTGCTCACATCCTCCATAAGCCCTAGCAAGGTTTAAATATCTCAAAAATGTTGGGGTCTCCTCATTAGACTTCGGACAAGCTACTAACTCTCTTTGGCTTCCGTATGCGTAAAGTGGAAATATCAACATTACTTTATTTCAAAGGTTTGTTCCTCAAAGGGTAAGGTTTAAATAAGAGACTTCTTCTGTTAGTCTGATGCAGAAGTACATTCACCCTCCTTCCCCAAACATACAGGGACTTCTTCTGTTAAATAAGACTTCTTCTGTTAGTCTGATGCAGAAGTACATTCACCCTCCTTCCCCAAACATACAGGCGTGCTGGCTAAAATTGCTCCCTTCCAAAGATGTTTTTAATACATGGCTGGTGTCGAAAGCAAGAAAGCGTACCGGATACAGGGAGGACTTTAAGTTACAGCAATGAACGAAAGTGGAGGCCAAACGACCCACAGAGCTTTCAGACATGATCACAACCTTAGGAACCTGGGTTCGATGGCAGAAGAGCAAGGCGTGGGCCCCAGCGGGGATGGGATATGGACCGAACTTCCCAGAGAAGATCAGGACTGACAAGGAGCTAAGCTGTCCGCCTTTAGAAGCAGTGTGGGAGCTGGCTGTCCACACCAGACTAGGAGTGCAAAAAGGATGGCCCCTGAGACGACCCCAGTCCTAGATATTTACCCAAGGGAAATAAAACTGTACGCCCACCAAAAAAGGCTCATTCCTCGAAGGCTCATTCAAATAGCTAGAAACTGGAAATACCCCAAATGTCTGTTAACAACAGCCTGGATGAGCATATTGCCGTGGAGACAGACAATGGCATGGCACCTGGCCACGGAGGAGCACAGAATCCCGGCGCTGGTTCACACAGGGTGGGCTCTCACAAGCACCTGCAGACGTGAAACAGACCCCGGGGTGGGCGATGGGTAGAGACTGGAAGAATTTCTTAGAGAAGCGTAACAGAAAAAGCCTAGATTGCCGTGAACAGATTGTCAGCAGACATGTGCGTGTTAAGTCGTCTAGGGAGGACTGGGGCATAGAAAGTCTACATCATCTTAGATAGTAACACCCAAACTGCCATAAACAGACTGCTAATGGCTTCCCACATGACAGGCACTTCAGGGGAGGCCTCGGAAGGAAGCGAGGAACGCATTGCTGGGAACCAGGGGAGAAGCGGTCCTGCGCAGCTAGACTGCGTCCCCCAGGTACACGGAGAAGAACCTGTCCCGGTGGCCAACGATCGTAAAGTTAGGGGACTCCCGGTCAGGAAAGTGTGCTCTGGAGAGAAAGCCCGGGTGTGTGTGTGGATCTGGAAAGGGACAAAAGCCACAGTCGTCATCACACGGAGAGCTCTCGGAAGAGATTAGGTGTGTGGCATTTCAGCAGGAGCGAAGAATAGAGACGGAAGACCCATGGATGAGCCTCTCTAACGGCACGCATGGAAGGCCCACACGGTTTCTGAACATCCTGTATCAGCAGAAACACTACCAGCCTGGATGGAGAGGGACAGAGGAACATGAAATGAAAGAAAGCTGTCTGCCTCTCAAAACAATGCAGGCAGGAAACAGGCGGAAAATACTCCTCAGCTGCAGACACGTGCTACCCTTCACAAAAAAGGAAGGAAGACTCCGGGTGGAGCCGTGGGCCCGGAGGGTAGAACCTTGAGCCACAGACAACAATTCCTAGGCCCTGAAACCTGAGTTTGCTCCCCTGGATTTCAAGATTGCTTGGGACTGCAATCCCTCCTTCCTGCCACTGCCTTCCCGTTTAAATGGGAAAGTTTTTGCCTATCACACCCTTGTATTTAGGGGATTGGATCGTTTGTCCTCTAGGTGCACCGATGGAGAGGAATTTTGCCTCAGGATGAATCACACACAGACACTCGCTCATATCTGATTTACCTTATTTAGATGAGGAGATTTGGGACTTGGAGTCGTGCTGTCAGGGGTTCGGACTCTGGGGGACAGTAGGATGGGATGGATGCATTTTGTATATTGGATGGATGTGAATCTTCGGGAACCGGAAGGTGGGCTCTGGTGAGACACAGTACCAGCCCCTCAAAGAGCATCTGGTCCCCAGGACCTGTGAATATGTTACCTTATATGGAAAAAGGGACTCTGCCGATGTGTCAAGTTAAGGCTCTCTCTCTCTTTTTTTTTTTTTAGATTTTTTTTTTTTAAGATTTTATGTATTTGCAAGAGAGAGAATGAGAGACAGAGACCATGAGAGGGAAGAGGGTCAGAGGGAGAAGCAGACTCCCTGCTGAGCAGGGAGCCCAACGTGGGACTCGATTCCGGAACTCCAGGATCATGACCTGAGCCGAAGGCAGTCGCTTAACCAACTGAGCCACCCAGGCGCCCTTTTTTTTAAAGATATTATTTATTTATTTGAGATAGAGAGTAAGAGAGAGCGAACATGAGCTTGGGGCAGGGGCAGAGAGGCCACCGTGGGACTCGATCCCGGGACTCTGGGATCATGAGCCGAAGGCAGATGCTTAACCCACTGAGCCCTCCAGGCGCCCCAAGTTAAGGCTCTTGAGATGGGGAGAGAGTCTCCTGAATTATCTGGGTGGATCTGATGTCATTACGAGGAAGGCACCAGTGCCCGAGTTGGGGAGAAGGCCATGGGATGTTGGAGGCAGAGGCTGGGGTAACACAGTCACGAGCCAAGGAAGGCCAGCAGCCTCTAGAAGCTGCTAGAGACAAAGAATGGATTCTCCACCGGAGCTTCCAGAAAGAACTGTTCCTACCAACACCTGGATTTCAACTCATGTCACACTTGTGACCTCCAGAACTGTTAGACAACACATTTTTACTGTTTAAAGCCACTAAATTTGTGGTGCCTAATGCTGTTGAATTTCATACTTAAAGAAATGGTTAAGATGGTAAATTTTATGTGTATTTTACCACAATTAAAAAATTATTTTCGGGACACCTGGGTGGCTCAGTTGGTTAAGCATCTGTGTTTGGCTCAGGTCATGATCCTGTGGTCCTAGGATCATCGAGCCCCACATTGGGCTCCCTGCTCAACCGGGAGCCTGCTTCTTCCTCTCCCTCTGCCTCTCCCCTAGCTTGTGCCCTCTCTCTCAAGTAAATAAATAAAATCTTTTTTTTTATTATTATTTTTGGGATGCCTGGGTGGCTCAGTTGGTTAAGCCTCCAACTCTTGATCTCAGCTCTGGTCTTGATCTCAAGGTCGTGAGTTTAAGCCCCATGTTGGGCTCCATGCTGGGTGTGGAGCCTACTTAAAAAAATATATTTTCAATTAAAAAAAACCACATACACACACACACACACAGAACTTCCTCACAAAGAAAACTCGTGGTCCAGATGGCTTTACTAGTGAGTTCTACTGAACTTCTAAGGAAAAAATAATAGCAACGTCATATAAGCAGAGCTTTTGCCAGGAATGGAGTTGTTTTAATTAGTTGAAAAATCAGTGTAACTCACTATGTTAGCAGAAGAACCATATGATCATCTCATATGCAGAAAATAAAAATGGAAGAAAAAATAAATCATGCAAAAAATGCCCCCCAAAATGCAGCGGGAAAATGGACAATATTCAACACCCATTTATGATTATAACTTCTTCAAGCTGATAAGCAGTATCTCTGAAAATCTAAAGCTGAGTTCATGCTTAACAGTGAAGGGCCAAACATTTTCCCCGTGATTAACAATAAGGCGAGACGTTCACTGTCACTTCTAGTCAACGCTGCCTGGGAGTCCTAGCCCACAGACGGGGCAAGAAGAAAACAGCATGAAAACTGGAAAGGAACGTGTATGTGGAAGTATCTAGAGAATGCTAAGGAATCTAAAACCACCACCACCCAGAACTAGAGCAAGTGAATTTACCAAGATGGCAGGATACAACACCAATATACCTAATCAACTGTATTTCTGTATCCTAGCAACAGACAGATGCAAAATGAAATTTAGAAACAAGCCATTTCCCCCAAGGTGTCTAAACCCATGGAACGCATCCGGAGCGAACCCGGAGCGACATCCGGAGCGAACCCTAAGGTAAACTATGGACGGGATTATAATGAGTCAGGGCAGGTTCACTCTTGGTAGTGAGTGCACCATTCTGGTGAGGGATGCTGATGACGGCGGGGCGGGGGGGGGGGGGCAGGGGGATAAGGGAAATCACTGTACCTCCCTCCTTTCGTGTGTTTTGTTGTGAATCTTCAGCTGCACTAAAAAAAATCGCCTTAAAAAAACAACTATTTCCTCAAACTTTTGCTTAAAGATCTGATACCCAAATCAAAGATATTAGAAGAAAATTACCCTCATACACCACAAGGAAACTACAGATACTATTCCTTCATGAACACAGACACAAAAATCCTTAAAGGGGCGTCTGGCTGACTCAGTCAGTTAAGCGTCGGACTCTTGATTTCGGCTCAGGTCATGATCCCGGGGTCCTGGGATTGAGCCCCACATCGGGCTCCCTCCTTAGCGGGAAGCCTGCTTCTCCCTCCCCCACTCCCCCTGCTTGGGTTCCCTCTCTCGCTGTGTCTGTCTCTGTCAAATAAATAAATAAAATCTTTAAAAATAAATAAAATAAGTACTCAAAAATTTTTAAAAAAATCCTTAACAAAGTATAAACGAATCTAACCTAACATATATAAAATGGATAAAATAGTGTGACTGAGAGAAATGCAAGTTTGGTTTAACATTACAAAATCCATTAAGGTAATCCAACTATATATTGTTTTTCTAGGGCTGGCCACAGAACACCACAATCTGGGGACTTAAAACAACAGAAATTTCCTGTGTCAGAGCCCTGGAGGCTTGAAGTCTGAAACTGGTTAGGGGATAAGACTCCCTTGTCTTCTCCTGCTTCTGGGGTTTGCTGCAGAGCCTTGGAGCTCCTTGGCTTGTAGACACGTCACTCGGATCCCTACCCCTGTTGTCAAACGGCAGTGTCTTCTCCACGGGTGTCCCTGTCTTCTCAGGGCATTTCCTTCTTCCTACAGGGACCCCAGTCACATTGGACGAGGGCCATCCTGACGACCTCATCTCATCACATCTGCAAAGACCCTCTTTCCAAAGAAGGACACATTCCTAGATACTGCACATTAGGACTTCCATCCATCTTTTTGGGGGACACAGTTCAATCCATGATTCCATATTGATAGAACAAAGGAGAAGATCCATAAGCCATCTCAACAGATGCCCAGAAGCATTTGAAAAACGTCAGCATCCATTTATGATAAAACTCTCAGCAAACTACCAATAGAAGGGACCTTTCTCAACCTTATAAAGGCATCTTCAGGAACCAAGAGCTAGCCACCTGGGCCAGCATGATAAAATACTGAATGCTTTCAATATTTGAATGAAAATACTGAGCGTCTGGGAACAAGGCCAACAACATGCACATTCTCATTGCTCACAGCTGACATTGAATCAGAGGTCCAGCCAGTGCATGGTGAAGCAAGAAACAGAAAAAACTGCATATGGCTAGAAGAGAAAATCTGGTCTTAAAAAGATGATAGTGTATATACTGAATTCTGTAGAATCCACAAAGGTCACTAGAATTTGTAATAAAATTTAGCAAAGTACGACATCAAATATCAATATCTATTATATTTCTATATGTTAGCCATGCACAATTGGAAAACAAACTTAAAAAAATACCAAAAGCATAAAAAAAGGAATTATTTAGGGATAAATGTTTAAAGATACAGGCAAAACTCCAATGAAATTTATAAAACATCGCTGAGTGTAATTAAAGAAGACCGAAATATTCATACTGACATATTGTTAGGACAGCAATTCTTCCCTAATTGGTCTACAGATGCTCATTCCGAGCAGCACAGATAAACAAATTATTGCATAGTCATATGAGAGAATACTGCCCAGCAATAAAAAGGAACGGACTATGGACACAGGCAACAACGGGGATGAATCTCAAAAACATTCTGCTGAGTGAACAAAGCCCGACACAAACTAAATCTATTTTCCCATTCGTCAAAAACTCTAGAATAGGCAAAACCATATGATGATCCAGGAAAATGGTGGTTCTAATGGTGGTTCCATGCTGTGGAAGAGTGCACGGGGGAATTGTGTGGGCTGATAGAATGTTCTAGCTCTCCATCAGGGTATTAGCTGGTCTGGCGTGTGCGTTTGTCACAATCCTTTGATCTCTAATACATAAGATATGTGCATTCCCTTTACGTAAATTCCACCTGAATAAAAACTGGTAATAAACCGCCAGCTAAGAATCTCTGATACATGCGAAAGTGCAAAATAATGCATAATGAAATATAGATTATTTGGAATTGATGATGAAAGTCCTACTTATCAGAACTCAAGAGAAGCAGACAAAGCCATGTTTAAGGGGAAACGTATAATCTTAAATGCCCACGAGAAAAAATGAAAGACTGAACATTATTAGCTCAAGGGTCACCTCTAGATACTAGAAGAAGAGAGGAAACCCCTCTGTTACTTGGGAAAAAAAGGAAGAAAAGAAGAATTTACATTTGCTTCTACTGGGTACTGAGACAGATGACCAGTCTGAGACGACTTTGCTTTTGAAGCTCAAGGTTTTAAGACCCCGGGTTTGGACTACAGCTCCTCAAGAGGGCAGGGGTGTGGTTGAACTTCTCAGAGAGAAGCCTCCTCCCCAGCTGGCCCTGGGCCACCTCTGCTGTATCCAGCCAGCCTTCCTTTTAATTCCTCGCTGTGCTGGCAAAGGTCAAGTTTAATTTTGCTTCCATCTTGCCCTGGAGATATATATATATATCTCTATAGATAGATAGCCTTTGGGGTCCCACTTTTAAGGGATAGTGGCTTTCTATTATTTTCGAAAGAGGGTACAGACCCCGGTCTTCAACCTGCCGTGCACCACGAGGCCATTTCGAGGAAGCTCACGGTCACCCAGGCTGGCAAATGCCCTTCATGGTCTTCCTATTGCATGTACAGTATTACATGCAATTATCTCTTCACTCTCTTCAATGCTTGTAATGAGATTGTTTTTACATTTTATCTAGAATTTACTTGTTTTCAGCAGAATAAATCCAAATACCCCATCTAGCCATATTCTCAAACCAGGGAGGCACAGGGGACACAAGCGATAAAGACAATTATTGATAATTGTAAGTGTCAGCATGACGAAGGTGTTTGATGAAAGACACCGCGACCAAAGGGAAAAGATAAGCCACGGGCCAGGAGAAAATACTGGAACGCATATAATAGGTTTAAAGATTATAAACAGAGTTTATAAAGAGTTCATACACTCAATATGAGGCAAAAGATAGGTATGGGTAACTCACTCTGACAAGGAAATCTGAGAGGCCAAAAAACATATTTAAAGATGTTCAACTTACTACTAATTAAGCATACTGGACATTTGTCATTTTTTGGCCATTGGGCATTTGGAACCTTTCTTTCTGTGTTTGAGGAACTCCCTCCACTGAGAGTCTTTTCCCCCAACATCAGGGGCGCCTGGATGGCTCAGTCGGTTAAGCATCCGACTCTTGGTCCCTGCTCGGGTCTTGATCGCAGGGTCTTGAGTTCAAGCCCTGCGTGGGGCTCCACATCGGGTGTGCAGCAAAAAAGAAGAAGGTGCGACATCAGATGCACATTTCCCAGCTGCGCCCAGCCAGACTTCCCTTGGGGGCTGTGGGGTCGTGAAGCAGAACAGCCTCCCTGATGGTGGCAGCTCATGGGAGCTGCAGCACCTGCACCCCCACGTCTAAGGGGAGGCGGGGCGGTGGGCTTCCACCAGCAGCCGGGGGCTACCGTCTGTGATCTTGAGCGCTGACATCTGTGACTCAGCAACGGACAGCGTTGGACAGCTATTGGCCGATCTGCACATTTCTGCCTGCCTAGCTTCGAGCCTGCTCTCTCAGCAATCCCAGAGACTTCAGTTGCTTTTAATAATTTCCTTTTCTGCTTTAATCAGAAATTTACTTACATCAGGGAAATGCAAGTTCAAACAACGACGAGATAGGGACCCTCTTCTGCACAGGAGATGAAGAGAAACAGAAATATTTGGACACTGCTGGAGGAAGTGTAAATTGGTATAGATGCTTTGGAGGACAATTTGTGGGTGTCTAATCAAGTGGAATGCAGGTATCTTATGACCCGGAAATTCCACTGCCGGTCACATTCTCTAAAGTATAGCTTGTGATGACAAGTACAACACTCTTCACCGAGGAGCTATTTATAACACGAGAAAAAAGTAAAAAACCACCCCAAACCCTACTTTGATGTCAATATGGAATGAATAAAAAATTGCAGTATATTTATACACCGTGTGAACTGGAACAGAAAGTACCAAGATGGAGCGATTTTGAGAAGGACACAGCATTGCAGAAGGACATGTTGGTGTTCATTCAAAGACGTAAGGGGCAGACGCAGATGAGGACAGGTGACAGGAGGGAATCTGAAGATAGGTGGATTGTGTCAATGTCAACATCCTGGTTAGGACAGGGCACTAACAGCTTTGTCTCATTAGGGGAAACCCCACAAAATGTGTTCTTTCCTACGGCTGCCTGCAAATCTGCAACTAAGTTAATAAAAATTCAATTCAATGCCAAACAATGTATGTATTATTTATAGATACATGATGGCTTCTTTCCAGGAGAGGGGCGAAAACGGAATTTGGGAGAGACAGACAGGACCCATCAAATCTCCCACCCCTTCCCCGGAAAGAACATTTTTGAGGTAAATACAGCAAAATATTAACACTTAGAATCAGCATGTGGGTGAATGAGGGTTTGTATACTACTCTGCACTTCTCTTTGTGTTAAAAAAAATGCCACCACGATTAAGCAAGATGACCTTTAGGAGGGGCTGAAGGCAGCGCCCGGCTGGCCGTAGGCGCTCCGTAAATCTCAGCGCCCCGGAGAATTACTGGTCTATTAGCCAGTGAGCTGCTTGCTTGGCTCCAGAGAAGTATGTTTTCCGTCAGTTCGTCAGTCTGTGCCGGGGTCGACACTTCATCGCGAGCCCCCCTTTCCGTTGCCGCCAGCCCTCCTCAGGGAGCACGGAGAAGGCACGGTGTCCAGGAGAGTCAGGCCCACTCCATGGAGGGGATGTAGTCCACACGCACAGCAGGGCCTGGCAGCTGGCTTCTGGTCAAGCTGGGCGTGGCGGACTGAGGCAGAAACGCACCCTCCCCTGGACCCCCAGGATCGTGTTTCGAGGTCAGCTTCTCAACCGATGTTACCGTCAGGATCGGGTGCAGAGGAGACAAACGTGCCCGAGGCCCCTGGAGCTGAGCGGGGACTGATTGCTGACCAGGCTCTGAGTTGGAGCAGGTGCACATCTGAGGCTGGAGGCAGAAGGGGGGCTCGGTCAGGTGAGAAGGGGAAGGCGTTTGGAGGATTTGGGGCTGTATTCGGCCTCTCGAGTCCTTCTATCCCTCCTCACCCCCGTCCCCACTCAGCGAGCTTAGGGTCAGCCCCTTTTAGAGGAGATATCCTGGAGAAATGAGTGAGGAGCTCCTCTGGGAGCAAAGCACCTCGGGGCTTCCCAGATGTCAGGAATTTGGAAAGGAGTTGACAGCAGCCCGGTTCCTCAGCCGCAAAGGGAGGGCCGAGGGCTCCCCCTGCAGGCGAGTGGCTTCTTCTGCGACATCTTCGTCCGTGCCCGTACCCGAGACACAGCGGGGACGTCTGCACATTGTGCCCACGGAAGACCAAGGCTGTCAGCTCAGCATCCTGTTCAAGGGTACCCAGCCGGCAGGCAGGAGGACTGCCCCGGAAATGGTGCTTTCAAAAATAATGTTGTTTTTTTTTTATAAATTTTTTTTTAAGATTTTATTTATTTATTTGAGAGAGAGAATGAGATAGAGAGATCATGAGGGTCAGAGGGAGAAGCAGACTCCCTGCCGAGCAGGGAGCCCGATGTGGGACTCGATCCCGGGACTCCAGGATCATGACCTGAGCCGAAGGCAGTCGCTTAACCAACTGAGCCACCCAGGCACCCCTCAAAAATAATGTTTTTTAAAAGACATTTTATTGTGGTAAAACCTGCACAACATTAAATGTACCATCTTAACCATTTCCAAGTGTCCACGTCAGTACCATTAAAGACACTGACACTGCTGAGCAGCCATCCCCACCGTCCATCTCCAGAACATTCCATCCCCCCACTGAGACCCTACCCTGTCCCTGCTACACGCTGACTCCCCGCACCACCATCTACTTTCTGTCTCTGTGATTTTGATGACTCCAGGGACCCCTTAAGAGTGAAATCGTACAGTGTCCATCCTTCTCCATCTGGCTCACTTCACTCAGCATCACATCCTCAAGGTTCATCCGTGTTGGAGCAGGTGCCAGGATTCCTTCCTTGTTAAGGCTGAATAATATTCCACGGTGTGGATATACCACACATTGTTTATCCATCCCTGCATCGATGGGCACTCGGGGGGGGGCTCCCCTTTTTGGTTGCGAATAGTGCGATGAACATGGGGGTGCAAATGTCTGAGTCTCAGTCATTTTGGATCAACTTACTTTAGAATAACTTCAGATTTATAAAAATGTTGCAAAGATAATCCAGGGAGTTCTCATAAAAAAAATAAAATCTGTGCAAAGCTGGCGTTATTGAAACTTTGTATAAACGTGCCATAACAATCTTGGGAGAGAGAGAACATGATCACCTATGGTTTACAGATGCAGAAAGTGAAGGTGATGTTGTCCCAGCCAGACCCCCAGGTCCCTGGTGCATCCCAGGATCTGCGGCTGTACCCAGCTGTACCTTTCTCTGGAAAATCGTTCCCAGCCCATGCCTGAGCTCCTGCTCTCCCTCCAGGTAACCCTCGGCCTAGAGCTGACTGGTGTGGGGTCCACTCTGGCCCTTGGCCTTCAGGTGCAGAGCTCCCGGGGAGCCTGGTGAGGCTGGACCTCGGCTCGCCTCCATCCCCCGCCCTCCTCTGCACCCCTCACTCCTCACCATCTCCCCTGAGAACACTCCCTCATCAGCCACCCGCCCAAGGATCCCCACCGAGGCCCTGCTTCTGGGGTAGCTGGCCTATGACATTTAGGGAGGGCTGCTTTCCACAGCTGCTGAGTGAGAAGCTAGCTCTGCCTTCAGACGTCCGCCCCAGAAGCTGCACTCAGCCACTCTCTGCTCCGGCAAACTCAGCTCAAGGGCCGAGACATGAATCTGAGAGCTGACCATACGGTGCGGGCCCCTAACACGGTAGTCACCCCAGCGTGGCAGGACCCAGAGGTAAGGCAGCCCCAGGATGGCTGACCAAGCCCGGGGCAGTCCGCTTCGAAGTTCTGCCACAGATCCACTCCTTCCATCGAGTTACGGGAGGAGCCACTCCAGATGACATGGGACCGGCAGCCCTGATGACCACTAGACTTTTCTAGAAAGTTCTGAGGACCCATGACAGAGGTCAGAAAATGCAATGGTAGTTCAAACAGTGAAAAAAAACCAAAACAACCCATGACTGTATTTATTTTCCATTTTTAAATGTGCTTTTGCTGATTTCGAAGGTTTGATTTTGATTTAACTGTGTATGTTAAAATGATAATATTTGAATATGTTGGGTTAAATAAAGCATAATTAAAATAGATTTTACCTTTTCTTTTTATACTTTTAGGGTACACAATTCCAGTTACACACACGACATATTCTTATTGGACAGCGCTGGTGTATTCTTCGGTAGGAGTGAGCTGGGCCATTTATTCTTTCGTTTATTTATTCAATCGTGCACTCATGTCGACAGACCTCTCCAAACACCTGTTACCTGCTGGGGCCTCTGCCGAGCTCCAGAGCTCCCCAGAAAAGAAATTGCAGCTCTTGTTCTGGATCTTCCTGAGTGACTGAGGTTTTCCCACCGCTTCTATTCCCCACGGAACCCCACGTGCTTCTTCTTGCAAGCTGTATTGATACATCAGAGTCCGTTTTCTTCCCATTTTGCAGGTGAGTAAACTGTGGTCCACAGAAGCATAAGGATCCATCCGAGGCCACTCACGGGGTTGGTAGCCGAGCACCTGCTGCTCGTCCTGGTGAGCGATGGGGCTCTAGACTCTTGTGACACCCAGTACTGAGCTGTAGCCTCCTTACCACTGTCTTCTTAAGGAGACGTCACACCCAACGTGGGGCTTGAACTCACGACCCTGAGATCAAGAGTTGCTTGCATGCTCCATAGCCTGAGCCAGCCAGCCAGGCCTCCCCAAGCTGCAGCCTCTCAATGATGATATCATTA
This sequence comes from Leptonychotes weddellii, assembly GCF_054177405.1. Classification (NCBI taxonomy): domain Eukaryota; kingdom Metazoa; phylum Chordata; class Mammalia; order Carnivora; family Phocidae; genus Leptonychotes; species Leptonychotes weddellii. Next base: position 1,550,328 of record NC_138373.1, read on the forward strand.
CAAGAATTTCCAAATTTATGCACACTGATGGTGGAAGCTTTCTTCTGAGGTCTCCATGGAGATCAGCTGATTTGGAAAAATTAGACATCATCTTATAAAGCTGAGGACGCCCTAACCTGGCCCCATCCGTTCCAGCCCTAGATGGACATATTCTTCAGGTAAACTCATGCACCCGCGTAAGAACGTTCTTCACAACATTGTTTGCAGCACCAAAAAGCTGAACCAACCCAAATTTCCAAGGGCCAGAGGAGGCATAAAGAAGCTAGGATGTGGTCTACAGTGGAACACTATCCAGCCGTGCAATGAGTGAGCTGTAGCTTTGTATGTGATAATGAATTTTTCTCATAAACATAATGGGAAAAAAGTGCAAATTCCAGGAAAAGACATATAAATAAGACATAATAAGACAAAATAAGACATGTCTGTATACTGCATATGTATTTTTACGTTGATGATGTCCTTGCCTTTCTCTGCAGATGCACGCTTTTACTGTACGTGTTATTTTATACTATATGTGGAGTGTACGTAATATACAATTTATATATTAGCTTATGTACATTACATATAAATATGTATTTTCTATGCACTTTACCTATAAATTGCTCTGCCTGTTTACTCTGTATGTTTACTATATATAATATTTTATATATGATTTTATCTTATAAATATACTTAAGCACTATAAATACTCTAATGTATAAAATGTGTCATTCATATAACAATCTTACTAGTTTTTAATAAATATTATACAAAATACTATACATAGATAAAATACTACATACGTTATATATGTTTTGTCCATATACATCTCCATTATATCATATACAAATCTATATTATAGATCTATAACAACAGACCAGGGTGTGATAAACAAACTTCATTGCCCTCCCCGGACGGTTTTAAATGTTTTGCAAACCGGGGTCACCTGCGTGCACGCTGGCCCGGCGCTGGGCCACCCGTGGACTCCCAGCGCTCTGAGCATCAGCGCCTTATGACCACGGGAGAGGTAACTACCTCAGATTCTACCCACCGAAGTTCCGCTTTTAACTGGATAGGAAAATCACAGAGAGAGTGCAAATCTGTTCTAACACCCGGCCTCTCTTCAAATGTACACACAAAGCAATTCTGCAAGCAGCAACTTGGCGAGCATCCTGCTGGTTTTCAGTTTTCCCTCATAAGTCGCTTGTTTTGTTTTTGTGTTCGTTTTCTTTTCTCACCGCTTAGCTTCCTCGAGCCCAAAGCAGTGGTGCCTGGGTCAGGAGCAGGGGGGAGGATGGACTGCAAAGGGGTGTGAGGAGCCTTCTGGGAGGGAAGAGGGACGGAGACCGTGGCCTCCTGGACATGCAGACCTGTCCAAACTTACCCAGCTGCTCTCTCCAGAGGGAAGCTCGCAGATGCGCAGGTTAGAGCCCGCATGCAATATGTCCCGGGTGATCTGGGGTCGTGCACCTCACAGCACTTCAAACCACAGGACCGGGCTGCCCCTCCACAGAGCAGTGTCAAGAGGGGGAGGCCAGAGCCTCTGCCTCTTGTCCTCACCCCCTCTGGCACAGAGGTCTCCTTTCCGCTGTGTATGAGAGGAACAGGGTTGCTCCCTGCAGGCACACATCCAGTAAGTAAGCCGTGGCAATGCCCTCGATGCATTTCCCTGATACCCCCCCCCCACCGCCCCGTGCAGGTGCATTTCTCACCCAAACCCCACAGCCACGGGACAGCAGGCTGGCTGGGCACGGATCACCCAAATCAGGCCTTCGGAGCGCAGACTACGGGCCGGGTTGTGAAAGATAGTTGGAAGGCAGGCAGGCAGGGACAAGGGGACTCCACCCTAAAAGGAAACCACCATTAAACCTTTTTTTAAAGATCTTATTTATTTATTTAGTAGAGAGAGTGCATGCGCCGGCAAGAGAGAGAAAGAACGAGCTGGGCTGGGAGGGCCAAGGAAGAAGCAGTCTCCCTGATGAACAGGGAGCCCGATGCGGGGCTCCATCCCAGGACCCTGGGATCATGACCTGAGCTGAAGACAGACCCTTAACCAACTGAGCCACCCAGGCGCCCAAGGAAACCACCCTTAAAAGGATTTTACACCACCCTGGGAGGAGCCCTCCACCCTTTCCCACATGATAGATAGGTGACAAAAGCCTGATCAGATGACAGGCACAGAGAGGGTTAATCAGATTAAAGCAGCCCCTAAAAACCCCTAGACTTAGACACTCTGGTGACAACCCTCTTGGGTCCCCTCCCTCCTCAACAGCTTCATACTATCACGTTGCTATTGCTCAATTAACCTTGCTCGGCTGCCCACCCCTCTGTCTGGTCTACCTCCTCATTCTTCCAAGCGGCGGGATGAGAACGGCGGGCACCGACGTAGAAAAAAAATCCTGTAACACAGGCACTGGTCTTTCACCAACGTAAGACGTACACAAACAACTCATTTTGTTTTCCCAAATCACAATAAATCAGGAACGGGCCTCCACTCACCTGGCTAACATGAAATTCAATTTCACATTTTTTTTTTTAAATCTTTTTTTTTTTTATAAAGATTTTATTTACTTATTTGACAGAGAGAGACAGCAAGAGAGGGAACACAAGCAGGGGGAGTGGGAGAGGGAGAAGCAGGCTTCCCGCGGAGCAGGGAGCCCAATGAGGGGCTCGATCCAGGACCCTGGGATCATGACCTGAGCCGAAGGCAGACGCTTAACGACTGAGCCACCCAGGCACCTCACATTTTTTTTTTTTTTAAGGAAGGTCCTTCAGGCTGCTGAGTTTGGGCCTCGATGCTGACAAAGCAGCCCAGGTGGGTCCCCGGCTGGGAGGTGAGGCGGGACGTCAGTCCCCTCGGGTACAGCGGGTTCCTGAGACTCTACCTCCACCCTTCGGAACCTGGTCCACCATCTTGAAAATACTTCTCATTCTCCCTAGCCTCCCTTCGAGTTACCTTCTATTAATCACTCTAGCTTCAGGCAAGGAAGCAGGCTCAGGGATGTGAAATGAATCATCCCACATTGTCTTCCGGGCAAGGCACCCCGGCCTCCATCCAGGCCTCTCCCACCCAAGCCCCAGGCTTCCCAAGGCGGGATGTGGCAGATCATTTAGCCCATCAGACTTGTGATTTCATGGGAACTCTAAATTTCACCTATACATGAATTTAAGTTTTTAAAATAGTGTTTTGAGGTGTTGAGATAACTTTCAGGGCTCAAGATGCATGGAGCTGCTCTGGCCATCACTTCTGGTCCCTGCAGGTACTCCGAGGACCCAGTCCCTGCAGTCCCCACACGCCACCCACCCCGGGCTCCATCCTTACTTCCTCGTTCCTTCTGACCCCAAACAAGGGTGACTGTGTGGCCCCCGCCAATCCGAAATATTCTGTTTTCCTCTTCTTGTTCTCTTTATTCTATAGAAGCTTCCTGCCTTGCTCCGCTTTGCGAAGTGTTAAGTTAGGTTCGCATCTCCTTTAATCATTTAACAGATGAAAATGAGAATACTACCTCTGGAAGTCCAGTAGCGGGCCGCACTGCCTCACAGCCAGCCGGCTGGGAGCTGAGCCCCGTCCCGCACTCTGGCCCCGGACTGCGGGTCTCTTTCTAAGTAAACATTCTTTTGCCTGGTTTGCTGGTAACCATCGTCTATTAACTGTTTCCCTCAAACGAGTCCATTTAACTTGCATGTGGAGAACACTCACACATCTGAGTTATTCTCTGATAATCCACTTTGTGGTGAAAAAGGAGGTGGATCTCTATGTGCGGACATGGAAAGATCTTACGATAAATGAAGTGAAATAAGGTGTATTATGGTGCATACAGCCTGCTGCCACTTGTGTAAGAATTGTCAATTAATTATTTAAAAGGCCAGGAAAAGAAGGACAAAGAACAAACTGAAAACAAATTGTAAATTGGTGGACTTAATCCCAAACGGAACTGTAATTACATCGGACGGGGGAAAAAAGATAAACACTCCCATCAAAAGCAAACATGAACAGATTGGATTAAAAGAGTAAGGTCCATGGGGGGCCTGGGTGGCTCAGTCGTTAAGCGTCTGCCTTCGGCTCAGGTCATGATCCCAGGGTCCTGGGATCGAGCCCCGCATCGGGCTCCCCTGCTTGGCGGGAAGCCTGCTTCTCCCTCTCCCACTCCCCCTGCTTGTGTTTCCTCTCCCGCTGGGTGTCTCTGTCAAATAAAATCTTAAAAAAAATAAAATCTTAAAAAAAAAAGAGTAAGGTCCTACTATATGCTTTCTGTAAAACCCTCTTTAAATATCAATGAACACAACAGACAAAGAACACAGACCGGGTAGTTAAACAGAAATTTATTCTCTCAGTTCTGGAGGTGGGACATCTGGAACCATAGTGTCAGCGGGCCTGTTTCTCCTGGATGCTCCGAGGGGGAAGCCGTTGTCCGGGTCTCTCCAGCTTCTGGTGGCTGCCCACAACCCCTAACTGTTCTTGGCCTCTGCACCCACCACTTCCTCTGTCTCGATCCTCACATGCTCTTCTCTTTTGTGTTCTGTCCAAGTTTTTTTCCATCTCATGAGGACACCGGTCATTGGATTAGGGCCTGCTCGAATCCAGTGTGACCCCACTCAACTTGACGACGTCTGTGAAGACTCTATTTCCTATAAGGTCACATCCACAGGTCCTGGGGGCTGGGACTGGAGCATGTCTTTTTAGGAGACACAACTGAATCCAAGACACTATGCAAACACTGATCAAAAGCAGGCTGGAAGTTAGCTCGATTCACATCACACACAACAGACCCTAGAACAGGACATGTTAGCGGGAAGAAAGAGGAATATTTAAAATGGTAAAGGGGGTCAGTTCTTCAAAAAGGCAAATCAACCCTCACCGTGTGTCTGCTCCAGAACTCGACGGCCCATGAAGAGGGGGACAATACAAAGGGGAAATAGACAAATCCTTCACCAGAAGTGGAGATTTCGACATCTCTCTCTGAGCAATGGTAGAACCAGCACAAAGAAAATCAGAGAGGTTTTCGAATATTCAAACAGTGCATCACCCACTTGATCTGACACATAACACTCCATCCAGCAGCAGTGGTACCTTTTCCAAGTGTACGAGGAACCTTCACCAAGGTGGGCCACGCTACAGCCATAAAGCAAATCTCAAATTTTAAAAAGGACTGAAATCCTACAAAGTATGTTCTCTGGCCACCACATCATTACACAAGAAACTAATTTTGGAAACATACCTGGAAAATCCTCACATTTTTGGAAATCAATGACACATTTCCAAGTAAACCGTGGGTCCGAGAAGAAATCATCATGGAAATTAGAAACACCATTCTCAACAGAAAGCACCAAGTAATTGTGTGGGGTATAACTAAAGTAGTGTGTAGAGGGAGAATCACAGCCTTCAAAGGTATGTGAGATTCCGACCCTCGTCCCTCCCATTGTTATTTTATAAGGGTCACGAAAGTTCATTTCTTTAATTTTCCTGATCCTCTGCATTTATTAGCTAAAATTCTTCTTGATAGAACCAACTATTTTACCTTGAAGTATAAGGTAAAATATGAAAGGCAAGACTAATTACTTTTTGCTTGAGTCTTTGGTTTATTTTCAGAGTCATGACACGATGCTCAGCAATATTCACCTGAGATTATACACGATTTTTTATTCTTCAGAAGCTCACATGGTCCCGGGGAGGGGGGGACTCTTGAAGCTGGCTCCTCAGTCCTTCCCCGCCCCCAACAATTTACTATAAAATGTGCAAACATATAGAAAAGTTGAAAGAACTTTTCAGGAAACAGTTACAAACCTACAGCACGACTCTGCGGTGATTACTTCGATCGGCATCTCCAATGCTACCACCTTCTCAGAGCCTGTTTTCAGTTCATGTGTCTCCTTCTAGGTCTTTCTCTGGGCACCGTACATATTTCCCTGTCGTGCTAGTCGGCTAGGGGCAGCCATAACAGAATACCACTGAGCAGGTCTCATAGTTCTGCAGCCTGGACATCCAAGGTCAAGGTGTGAGCAGGTCTGATTTCTCCGGAGGCCTCTCGGGACATGGGCAGAGGCTGAGGGTTCCACCACCATTTCTCCTGTCTGACAACCCAGTGCCGATGTCAGCCGGGGGTTCCGTTCCTCCCGACCCGGGGCCCTGCCACATTCTGCTTGAGTATCCTCAGGACACGCGGTGGCTAGCTTCTTTCAGAGCCAGTGAGCTGAGAGAAGAGACCGCGTTCCAGGTGGAGACATACCACTTTTAGGACGCAGATTTGGAGGGGACATAGTGTCACTCTGCCCCATCCTATTCCATAGAGTGATTAAGCGCACTTGCCCTGAAGGGGAGCAGGGTCTGGCTTGGAATTGATGAACCCATCACAGATGAACATGGACGCCCACTTCTGGGACCCTTCCATCCGTGAACATTGTCTCTCTTAACACTGAAATTCTAAGATGGCAAGAATCGTGCATTCCTTGCTCACCACCATACCCTCAACGGAGCACACCCCCGACTTGGGCCCCTCACACACTCAGAACTGCTACTGCGGTGCGTCTCAGACCTTTGGGGGTGGTGGGACAGCTGACGGTCTGCAGACACTCTCTACAACACGAAGAGATGCCTTCTGAAAACACACAGAGGTTGTTTTGCATTGGGGGCACATTCACATCACCTGTGTTATGGGGGGGCGCTGGGCTGGCTCTGTATGAAGAACATGGGACTCTTGATCTCGGGGTTGTGAGTTCAAGACCCACGTTGGGCATGAAGATTTTGTACATAAATAAATAAATTTTAAATATATATATATACACATATACATATATTAAGGGCGCCTGGGTGGCTCAGTCGGTTAAGCACCCGCCTTCCACTCAGGTCATGATCTCAGGGTCCTGGATTGAGCCCCGCATCCCGCTCCCTGCTCAGCGGGGAGTCTGCTTCTCCCTCTGCCCCTCCCCCTGCTCATGCTCTCTCTCTCAAATAAATAAAATCTTTAAATATATATATATAGAGAGAGAGAGAGAGAGAGAGAAATTAGTAAAAACCATGACGAGGCCCCTCACGGGGAAGCAGTGACGAGCAGTCAGGGGCTCCGTGCTGCACATGCATGCCCCAAAAGCCTTCCCCAAGACACACATAGCTGCCCAACTGAGGTCAGCTGTTTCCAGGCTTTTCTGTGAATATCTGCTTCCTGTTGGTGGATCTGTCACCTTCAGCACTTTCTACAAGAGAAGGGCTGGCAGAACCCAGTGACGGATGAAAACTGCGGATGCAACTAGAAATTAGGCCAACTCTGACCTCCAGGGGAAACCGGTCTGCCCGCACAGACGGGGAAACTGAGGCAGAGAGGCCACACAGCTGGAAGTAGGACAGCGAGGATTCAAACCCAGTGTCAGGCAAGCCGAGAACGTTCTGTTTGAAATAAGCCCCCGTGTTGTTTCAACTGAGGGAAAATACATCTGACGTTAAACGTAGCTCTCGCTGTTTTTCCGCGCGCAGTGGAGGGGTCCGGAGCACACCGGCGCGGCTGTGCGGTCGTCCCCACCGTGCGTCTCAGGACGTCCCGCGTCCCCACCCTGAGCCTCGGTCCCCGGTACACACCGACCCCCACCGGACTCCTTCCCACTGCAGCGGACCCGCTCCTGACGCGTCCCCACCGCACCTGTCAGCTCTGGGCCCGCCCCGCGGCGGCAGGCCCCGCCCCGCGGGGCAGGCCCCGCCCCCACGTGACTTCCCCCCCACGTGACCCCCACCCCCGCGCGCTCGCGCGTCTGAGGGCGGAGGCCTCCGCGGGCCGAACCACGGTGCCCGTCGGAATGGGGGAAGGCGGAATTACCCCCGCCGCCGCCGTCGTGGGCTCGGGCGTAAGTGATCCAAGCAACTCGCCTTCATTTTGGTGTGGCGCCGGACAGGCGTCTCTCCAGCGGTGTTGGCCATCTCTGGGCCGCCGGGAGTTCCTTTTCTATTTTGGAATCGTCCATTCTTTTGCCCAGTCAGTAGACGAGTCTAAAAGCCCACACGGAGAGGGGGAACTTACCCCTGTAAGTGGAAGTATTTGGTGAAAGGGTGAGATCTCACAACCAAGAGCGCTCGATGAGCTCGTAGCTTTTTCTAGGGTGTAATGTAGAGCTCTGTGCTCATGCAATTGCGGTTACTAAGCCGGCCGCTCGCCCCTCCCTCGGCGTCACCAGTGGTTTGCCCCACGGCGCAGCGCCCGCCGGGAGAAGGCAGAGGGTGGCTGCCATGTTGGACGGAACCACCCGGCAGCACGGACGGGGGGAGCCGCGGCTCCCCGTGAGTCTGTGGATTGAGCCCTGCAAGTGTGGTGCGGGGCTTCGAGCGCGCGCTTGTCATGGGCGCGCTGCCGTGGTCCCCGGTGCACACGCTTGCGCCCCCCGGGTCCCTCCGGACGCGCTGCGAGCATCAGGGCGTGGGCGCCCCCCCTCCCCGAGCCCCGTGGGGCGGCCCGCCGCACGCACATGGCCCGGCGGCAGGCGCCGCGCGGTGCGGCCTGGGAGAGTCGGAAGCGCGGCGAGGCCGGGCGAGGCGGCAGCGGCGCCCCCATGCAGGACGCGGAGAACGTGGCGGCGCCCGAGGCGGCCGAGCCCGGGCAGCAGCAGCAGCAGCAGCAGCCGGCCGCTGAGCCGCCGCCGGGGGAGGAGCCGCCGCGGCCCGCGGGGTCCGGCGCGCAGGAGGCGGCGGGCGGCGAGGACGGGGAGGCCGGGCCGGAGCCCGACGTGCTGGCCAAGCCGGCCGAGCCCGCGGCCGACGGAGAGGAGAGGGCGGCCTCGGCCCCCGGCTCGTCCCCGCCGCCGCCGCCTGAGGAGCCCCCCGCCCCGGCCGCGGGTGAGGCCCCGGCGGAGCAGGCCGGGGACGCGGGGGCCGAGGCCCGGTCCGAGGGGGCGGGCGGGGAGGATGGCGGCGCCGACGAGCCCTCCTTCAGCGACCCCGAGGACTTCGTGGACGACGTGAGCGAGGAAGGTGAGGCGGCGCCGGGGTGGGTGGGCGGCAGGGCGTCCCCGCGCTGCACCTGTCGTCCGGCGCGGAGGGACGGCCTGCTGGGGGTGTCTGGGTCTCCTTTCCTGTTTCCTGTCTCCGAAATAAGGCGGGGGAGGGCGGGCAACTTGGGGACAACTTGGGAGCCTCCCGTGTGCACTGGAACCAGGAACTTGGAGGGTGGTGAGGGGCGGTAGCGCGCAAGCCGGAGCCTCGGCCGTGTGTGGCAATTAAGGTCGAGCAAAGCGGGACGCTCCACGTGCCGCGCTATCTCGGGTGACAGTTCCTTGTCTGCAGGCCCGGGTGCCCCGAGTGACGAGCCACACCTGTCAAAGGCCTGGGACCAACTTCGTGTGGACACTTTCTGGGGTTGATGCGTGCTGTCCCTTAGAACAGGTTGTGGCAGAGTTGGGTTCCTCTGCCCCTGCTGCATGGAAGCTCCTGCCTCCAGAGAGTTTCTTCGCAGGACTCCTGAGCCTCCTGCCGCAGTCCTGTTTGGTTCTAAGTGCGTAGGTGGACCACTGTCCTCCTGTTGGCAGATGATCTTTTCAGAGTTTAGCGTCATTCGCTGTAGCTTGCTTTGCTTTCCTTTTTACCTTGATTCAGTTTACAGGTGTTATGTCTGCTTTTGTCCTGAGAGCTTGTCTCCTAACGACTTCTGTAGGTGGCCAAGCTCATTTGTTTTTGTTCGTTTATGTTTTGTTTTTAGCCATTTGAACTCTCCGAGCTCTGAGGACATCAGTGGATTCCTCTACGTTACAGTAAAATAGGAAAGATAAGCCATCCGTGAAGCAGCTCAGGCTACACCAAGAAAATAAGATGTCACATAAAGATACGTTTTTTTTTTTAATCACACTGAGTCAGAATCAAAGAATCTCAAGTAAAAAAAAAAAACGAAACGTAGAGAACGAATAGCATCGTGTGCTTTTAAATGTAGTATTAAACCAATAAGAACAGGAAAGGCTGCACAGCTCGGGAACACTTGGGCTGCAGGTCCAGCTGCGGTCCCCTACCTGCGAGAAAACGTGTTCCTCGTGGTGGGGTAGGTGGCGGAGAATTTACAAGGAGGCAGTGTCACTGGGACCCCCACCACACTGTCCTGCCCTGACAGCATTCATTTTTACTGCACCAATTTTTCTTATATTTTAAAATCTAAGTTTTGGGTTGAAAGTCCATTTTGAGCCCCTGAGTGTTTACTCTGCAGTTGGTTTTTTATTTTTTTATTTTTATTTTTTTTAAAGATTTTATTTATTTATTTGAGACAGAGAGAATGAGACACAGAGAGCATGAGAGGGAGGAGGGTCAGAGGGAGAAGCAGACTCCCCGCCGAGCAGGGAGCCCAATGCGGGACTCGATCCCGGGACTCCAGGATCATGACCTGAGCGGAAGGCAATCGCTTGACCAACTGAGCCACCCAGGCGCCCTGCAGTTGTTTTTTTAAAAAGCAATTGTTCGAGCACAAGATTACTAACTGGGCTGTGTGACAGGATGCTAATGTGGGCACAAGCCAGCCAGGCCAAGTGACTGCCGGGAGGGCCTTTGGGGGCCCTTGTGATCCTGCTACTTTTGCCAGAGTGCCCCAAAAGGCCCCTGGTCCTGGGCATCCAAAACTGAGCACATCGCCAGTGTTTTTGAGGCCATCTGATTGTGGTCAGTAGGCCAAGTACGTTTTGTGTTTAATGAGAAGAACTGGCCTGTGGGGTCAGCGAGATGCAGAAGGTATGGGTGGTATGAAAGCACACGGGGTCTCATGAGTCCCCTGGAGGTACCCGCAGCTCCGGCGTGGTTGTCCGACTCCTGATTCTGAGATGTTAGACTGTTGCCCAGTTGCCTTGTTCCCGCAGGCATTGGTCATCCATTTAAATTTTCAGCTGCCTTTGATGCTCAGCCAGACAAGCACATGACAAAGTTGGGTTTGTTTGTATTTGAGAGAGCGAGCAAGTGAGGAGAGGGAGAAGCAGACCGCCCTCCCTTCCACCTCCAACCCCTGCTGAGCAGGGAGCCCAACGCGAGACTCAGTCCCAGGACCGTGTCCCAGGACCCTGAGATCATGACCTGAGCTGAAGGCAGATGCTTAATCAACTGAGCCACCCAGGCGCCCCCGTGACGAAGTTCTTAATTCAAGATGGTTTCTTTTGGGGCCTGTCGAATATTATTTATCTTTACATTTGGTATTTAGTTTTGAGAATTGCTTTTTCCTGTTTCTCCTGGGGCCAGGTTGGGAGTCAATTCGGCAAGAGTAACCAGACGCGTGGGCTGGTGATGATGAAGGAAATGTCTCTTCATTGTGCAGTTGCTGTGTTTATTCACTTACTGTATATGGTCACATTCTTATAAACTATAGACACTTAAAGATTGTGGGAAGGAGTCCACTGTTTGTATAAAAGCTGAGCTTTTTATTGTAAACCTTGTAAATTCAGATCAGGCTAAACAGGCCCTTTAATTGTATGGTAAGTGTGCTTTAAAAACAACCCAAGGAGCTGACTGCAGCCTCACTGGTTGAAGGTGTCCCCCATTGCTGTGACTCTGGTTGGCCTCTTTCCTTTTTTCTCTTTGCTTGCTCTCAATTTTAGCCTCTTTGCAGTTTAAGAGGCAATTATTTTTTAAATAATGTTTTAAAGATTTTTTTTTTTTTTTTTTTTTTTTATTTGAGAGAGAGAATGAGAGACAGAGAGCATGAGAGGGAGGAAGGTCAGAGGGAGAAGCAGACTCCCTGCCGAGCAGGGAGCCCGATGCGGGACTCGATCCCGGGACTCCAGGATCATGACCTGAGCCGAAGGCAGTCGCCCAACCAACTGAGCCACCCAGGCGCCCTTAAATAATGTTTTAAATATCATTTATGAAAGCATTGAAATTAAAGAGTTTATAACAGGGCTTGCTTCTTGAAATTAAAATACTTTTTCTTTTTGAAAGACCTTTTTAACTTTCTATTATGGAAAATTTCTAGTGCAAAAGTGGAGAAAATTCGTCTTGTGGGAGTGAAATGCAGCAAGGGATATTTTGGGACATGTATCCTGTTTAGCATGTTGAAATTCTTAAGAGTAGAATTCAAAGCTTGGAGTAATAATTAGGTTCCAGGACACATAGTACACAAGGAAAAGCCGCCGCCGTTCCTCAGCTGTTTCAGAGTGACCTCAGACTCTCCTTTGGGCTCTGTATCCTGCTGCAGCTTCATCTGACCTGGCGCTTTAATCTGTTTTAGCTCCTCATGTAGCCAGTGCTTTGAAACTTCACAGCTTTCTAGACCAGCTAACTGGGTTGAGGGTTTGTGCAGAATTGATAATAAAAAGATCTCTGGTCCTCCACTTGACCGGTGAATGTCCATCTCTAGCGGCGGGTCAGGCAGTTTATTGGTGGTGAGGCTTCACGGTCCAAAGGCCTCGAGGCCAGCAGCGGGCTGCAGGTAGGACTGCGGTGGGCCAGCAGCCAGGTGGCATTGCAGCTCCTGGGCAGACTGCGCCCTCGTCTGCTCCCACACCTGTGGTCCGTTCCCCACGTGCTGCTTTTCCTGCTCCTCCCACCCCTGTCTTTCTCTTGCTCTCATCCAGCCAATCGTCTTGCGGAAATGAAGCAAATCTAAGATGTTAAGATTTGGGTTTTATGATCTTAATCTTTAAAGTAGGTGACGTGAACATAATTTTCAGTTTTGTTTTGTTTTTACATTTTTAGTTTTTGAGTGTAGTTATGAAAATAATGGTTAACACGTACTGTTTACTGTATCCCAAGCACACTCCTAAGCATTTGTGGATTTACGGTCGGACTGGCTGGTGCCTTCTAAGCACCCTGTGAGGCATTTCGTGGAATCAGGACACTTTCGGTAGTGAGGGGCATTGCTGTCAGGGCCTTGTGGATCCTCTAGTCTCCTCGCTTACGAGTCTGTTGTACATAGTGTTGGGTCCTGTTGGGTTCGAGTTGTTTGTTTTGTCTTAACCCGAATGGGGAGAAAGTGCCTGCTGGTGGGTTTGATTCAGGGTGGGTCAGAGAAGGCTCACCACAGGTGGTTGCTGCCCTGCTTTCCTGGAGAAAGGCCCCGTCCTCTTTGTTGGCATTAGAGTCTTTAAAAAAATTTCATTTAAAATCTTGCATTATTTTCAGGAATGAATGGAAATATCGACAGACAAAGGGAGCATTGAGTTAAAATCTTCCTAACTTTTAAAAGTTTAAATTTTGATTCAATTCAGGGCCTTGATTTCTTTTGTTCACAGTGAAATCGTTTATTCATTTTTTACTTCTTGGAAATTTGTTCAACGTGCTAAACTAACGTATCAATGTTTTGCTTGGCCCAAAAAAAGTCCTTTGTCCAATCTCCCACCCATATAGAACTGCTGGGGGACATTCTCAAGGACCGGCCCCAGGAGGCCGACGGGATCGACTCGGTGATCGTGGTCGACAACGTGCCTCAGGTGGGGCCCGACCGCCTGGAGAAGCTCAAAAACGTCATCCATAAGATCTTTTCCAAGTTTGGGAAAATCACAAATGACTTTTACCCGGAGGAGGATGGAAAGACTAAAGGGTGAGTAGCGGCGGTCAGGTGGCGCCGGGGTCCCTGTGGCCGCACACGGTGCTCGCCTCACCTGGCGGTTCTGCTCTTTGTTGATCCCCCGCCCTCAGCTGAGGGCTCCAGACGGTCAGCAGGAGAGCCCTGTGCTGCTTGAATTCAGGTGTTGTGGGCGGGCTGCTGAATTCTTAAGAAACCAGAACTTGGTATTTAAATCTTCTGTCGTCAGAGCCGTAATTGACACAGGAGACATCCTGGATGAAGGGACCAGCAGATTGGAAGGTGGCAAAATTTCAGGAAAATTTTACATACGGTATTTTACTGATTCTAAAATGAGCTTTTCATTCCCCCCTCTGAAATGGGGATACTTCTTAGAGTTGAGGTGAAAGCTGTGTCACTGCTTAATTGGCAGCTTGTCCCCCTACTGTTCCCCAAAGTAGCACATCTGTTAAAAATGGTAGCGTGAGATAGCATCCTAGAATTTGCTTTTTAAATTCAGTGTGAGGTTTTGTGTGTTGTAAATGTGACTCTGGTTCCTTCATTTTCTGCTGTGCTGTTCTCTGGTATCACGCGGCTGTTCTAAGAGTTGACCTTTGGCGTCTCACAGTTAGGAACAGTCTTGTACCCCTCCTCCCCCTTTAGGACAGGCGTGAGTCTTTACTTGCTACATACTTTGGAGTGGAATTGGCTTGCTTAAGATGCCCATCTGCAGTCCCATGAGACAGCATCAAATTGTGCTCGGGTGGTTGTAACTGTTTCCACTCGACCAGCAGAACACAAGTTCTCTTTGCTGCTCCGCAAGCTCGTCAGACTTTTCTCTGTTAGAATTCCATGTCATACTGGTCTCAGTATAGGCAGCTCGTCTTTTATAGCACAGGAACGAGAAGATGATAACATTTATGCTTTTTTAATTCAGATTTTGAAACTACCTATGATAGCTTTTAAGAAATCATTTTTAGGGGCGCCTGGGTGGCTCAGATGGTTAAGCATCTGCCTTCGGCTCGGGTCATGATCCCAGGGTCCTGGGATCGAGTCCCATGTCCGGCTCCTGGCTCAGCAGGGAGCCTGCTTCTCCCTCTGCCTCTCCCCCTGCTCGCGCTCTCTTTCTCTCTCTCTCTCTCTATCTCTGCGTCTCAAATGAATAAATAAAAAAATCTTCAAAAAGAAAATCATTTTAAAAAAACTGCCAAATGCCGGTTATGCTCCTTGCATTTTTTTAGAAATCAGGTGGAAGGATAACCTCTTTTTGACCAGCAGTTGCTTGTGTTGTATGTTTTGTTATAATGAAACATGCTGTGAAAGCCTTTATGATTTTGCTTTTTATAAAAGATGTATTTGTGGGGGAGGGGCAGAGGGAGAAGGGAGAAAGAGTGCCAAGCAGACTCAATGCTGACTGCGTGGAGCCCAACACAGGGCTCGATCCCACGACCCTGAGGTCATGACCTGAGCCAAAACCAGGAGTCTGACGCTTAGCTGACTGCACCACCCAGGTGCCCCTATAATTTTGCTTTTAATACACAAAATCATGGTCTCAGATTTTCTTTAATTTTTTTTTTTTAAGATTTTATTTATTTATTTGAGAGAGAGAGAATGAGAGACAGAGAGCATGAGAGGGAGGAGGATCAGAGAGAGAAGCAGACCCCCTGCTGAGCAGGGAGCCCGATGTGGGACTTGATCCCGGGACTCCAGGATCATGACCTGAGCCGAAGGCAGTCGCTCAACCAACTGAGCCACCCAGGCGCTCCGGTCTCAGATTTTCTAATAGCTTTATTTGAAAATTGCCATGCTTGCATAGTCTTAGAGTGCATGATCTCATAAGTCTCGACATGTACGTATCCGTGAAACCATTACCACGGTCAGGGTAGTAAACATTTTGATTCGTTAACTCTTGTCTGATTTGTGACCGTGGCATTAGGGACTTCAGATCTCCTGTTAGGATTTCACATGTGTTTAAGGAACCGCTCTGCCGGTGACTTGACTCTGGGGGACGTGGCAGTAGATAGGGCACAGGCCTTGATGGTGCTTCCAAGTCACGTGGACGGGTCTTGGTGTGTTGAGCACAGCCTGCCTGGTCTTAACAATCTGCCTTGCACTTTGTCTCAATTCAGGTATACGTTCCTAGAATACGCATCCCCTGGCCACGCCTTGGACGCCGTGAAGAATGCTGATGGTTACAAGCTGGACAAGCAGCACACGTTCAGGGTCAACCTCTTCACGGACTTTGACAAGTACGTTCCAGCTGTGTGGGAGCCTGGGCCTTCACCAGGCGGGAGAGGCTCCCCACTTCTGGGGGCCGTGTTGGTGGCCCTTCCGGGGAGCTCTGTTCTCTGGGCACGCTGCCACCGCGGGACTGTTTCCCATCCCAGCCCCTGCCACTCCTGGCCAGTAGCACCCCTCACCCACTCTTCCCTCCCCTGTCCCCACCCCACCCCCAAGGGGGACGGGGTGGCGCCACGCTGCCTGTGGCCGAGAGCCCCCAGTGTCGCTGCCCCCCTTCTAGTGCTGCGTGTTGCTAATCGGTTCCTTCTTTTCTTCCAGGTATATGACCATCAGTGACGAGTGGGATATCCCAGAAAAACAACCTTTCAAAGACTTGGTAAGTGGGTGGAACCTGTATGAGGACTGGGAAGGCTGGGCAGCCCTGTGGCTTGCGGGGGTGAGCTCCTCAGGAGTTGCCGCTGCCGGCCTGAGTCGGTCAGACCTCCAGGTGCACGAGGCAGGAATACGGCTTCCTGGATGAAAGTTGATGAGACATACTCTATCCCTTGCCTTTGGTTCTTTTCCCAGGGAAATTTACGTTACTGGCTCGAAGAGGCAGAATGCAGAGATCAGTACAGTGTCATTTTTGAGAGTGGAGACCGTACTTCCATATTCTGGAACGACGTGAAGGATCCTGTCTCTATCGAAGAGAGAGCGGTGGGTATTTGCTGCCACGTGGGGACTTACTCTGTATTTCCGTGGCAGGGGAACTGGGTACCCGAGCAGGTGAAGTGTCATGTTCTTCCAGACTGCATCCCTGAGAACAATATCCTTCGCTCTTTCGGTTTTGAAACAAGCCACGAGACGTGAGGAGGCTTCTTGTGTTTTCCAGTTGAGTCAGAGGAGTCGATTCTTTCCAGAAGGAGGGGCTTTGTGCTGGTGTCCTGTAGTCATGTTAACACTGGTCTTTTTCCACAGAGGTGGACGGAGACGTATGTGCGCTGGTCTCCCAAGGGCACCTACCTGGCCACGTTCCATCAGCGAGGCATTGCTCTCTGGGGCGGAGAGAAATTCAAACAAATCCAGAGATTTAGCCATCAGGGGGTTCAGCTCATTGACTTCTCACCTTGTGAAAGGTAAGCAGTGAGGAAAGGCAGGTGGAGTCTGTTCTTACTTCGTGCTGGCCTCTGCGCGTGATTGTACAATTTTGCAGTAATTTCAAACCTAACGGAAGTTTCGCAGGAGGTGTAGAAGGAGCTCGTGTGTACTTTTTTTTTTTTTTTAAGATTTCCTCTATTTATTTGAGAGAGCATGATAGAGCACCAGCAGAAAGAGAGGCAGAGGGAGAGGGAGAGGCAGGCCTCCTGCCGGGCAGAGAGCCCGATGCAGGGCTCAATCCCAGGACCCCGGGATCACGACCTGAGCCGAAGGCAGACGCCCAACGACTGAGCCACCCAGGCGCCCCTCGTGTGCACTCTTTACCAGTGTGTCCCGCTTAGCACTTTGTGGGGTTTGCTTTATCATTTGTCTGCACAGACACATGTGACTTTGTCCTGAGCCATTGGGAGTGAGTGGAAGCTTCGTGTCTCTGTCCCCCTGTGTGCATTTCTAGGGGCAGGGAAAGCTCTTCACCTGTCCGTGGTGCCGCCCCGCCTGCAGGAGATCTAGCGCCCATCTGCTACTTTTCCTTAAGCACCATCCTGTTCCCACGTTTCACTCGGTCTCCTCAGTTCCGGGGCTAGTCCACGCTTGTGTCCTGTCCTCTCATTTCATCGTGAATGGCATTTCCTCACCAGGAGGCAGCGGAGGTTTGGGGAGCAGCAGGTCCAGCACCAGGAACTGGAAGCACTGCTCCCGGGGCCAGGCAGGGTCTTCCTGTCCGCTCACGCTTCAGTGCCTGGCACGCCCTCCCGCACCACTTTTTGTGCCCCCTGCTCAGGGCTGACCCCGAGCTTTCCTTATTGTGTCCCCTCCTCTGTCCAGAAGAGTTTGGCCGCCTGCCATGTGGTCTGACTTCATCGTGGGTCGTGACCGCCCCTTGTGTTCCCGGGCTCCTGAGATGCGGCTCTCCTGCACTTGCTCTGCTTTTGAGTTTTTTGGTATAAAGGTTTTCTAACACTGGGAAAACTAGAGAGAGGACTTTAGTAACATCTCTGCGCTAAATATCTAGCTTAAAGGTTTCTCATTTTGCCGTATTTGTTTAAAAACAGTTTGGGGCAGGGACGCCTGAGTGGCTCAGTCCGTTAAACATCTGCTTTCAGCTCAGGTCGTGATCTCGGAGTCCTGGGATTGAGCCCCGCATCTGGCTCCCTGCTCAGCGGGGAGCCTGTTTTTCTCTCTCTGCCCCTCCCTCCTGCTCTGCTCTCTCTTGCTCGCTCTCAAATAAATACAATCTTAAAAAAAACAAACCACTGTTTTGGGCATTTTGGACAAGTACTAGGTTCCTCTAGGAAATAGGCATCGGTCCAAGGGAAGGTGTTCATGGTCTGTGGTCACGATTCTTCCCCCTGCTCAGCAGCCCTGACCAGTTCCCTCAGCATCTTCTAGTGTCCACGCTCGCTCAGGTTCCCTCTGTCCCACAGTCTCCATTGTTGGTGGCTGGTTGTCCACAGCCGGGTCCAGCCCTAGCGCTCGTGTGTGTGGCCCACCTGTCACCCTGTGCGGCTGCCCTTGCTGGGTGGTGCTTTGGTGGGGGCTTAGGAGGAACACGGGGCCGGGGGTGTCGGATCCTTCCTCAGGGCATCACCTACTTGGTTCCTTCCATCCTTGTGTTTCTGTAAACCGCAAGTTCTGCGTGATGGACGTTTCTTAGTTTTGATAAAGTTGTTTCTCTGGCGTGTATTCTTGGAGGACTCACGAATTCACAAGCGCTTGGCATCTGCTTGGTACAGAACACTTGAGCTGCTCCTCGCAGTGTTAGACCCGGGTGTGCGTGGGGACTCCCGAGCTCTGCGGGCGGGTGGCGGGTGTGGGGAGGAGCCCCCGCGGGCTGGCAGAGGTGCTTCCACGTGTGCACTTGTCGTTTGTGTGTGTAGACCTTTTTCTGCTTCCGGACGGCACCTGGGCCCTCTTACTCATCGTGTGCTGGTGCTCCGCAAGGTGCCTGACACAGGAAGCCCTTGGTGAGGCAGCAGTGCGTGCTCCATCCTGCAAATTAGTGTGAAAAGTTCTCTATTTTTCAGGGGCGCCTGGGTGGCTCAGTCGTTAAGCGTCTGCCTTCGGCTCAGGTCATGATCCTGGGGTCCTGGGATCGAGCTCCGCATCGGGCTCCCTGCTCCGCGGGAAGCCTGCTTCTCCCTCTCCCACTCCCCCTGCTTGTGTTCCCTCTCTCGCTGTGTCTTTCTCTGTCAAATAAATAAATAAAATTTAAAAAAAAGAGGGCGCCTGGGTGGTTCAGTCGTTAAGCGTCTGCCTTCGGCTCAGGTCATGATTCTGGAGTCCCGGGATCGAGCCCCGCGTCGGGCTCCCTGCTCAGAAGGGAGTCTGCTTCTCTCTCTGACCCTCTTCCCTCTTGTGCTCTCTCTCATTCTGTCTCTCTCTCAAATAAAAAAATAAAAAATTAAAAAAAAAAAAGTAATGTAGACCTGAACTTATTAAAGAAAAAAAAAAGCCTGTTTTCCAGATAAGCACCAAATCAGGCCGTTTCTGTCATTCAGCATGGCGTGACATTGTTTACGCAGGTGTACAGGACAGTCTGTAGAGGGAACTTCGTGACTTGGGGGAGGTGACACCAGCCCTCATTGTTAATTAGCACACCAGGATGATAAAGGGTCCGGGAGGCCCTGGGGGCCCCTGGACAGGGCCTGGGCTCTGTTTCTGCCTCTTCTGCCTCGTGGTCTGAGAGGGCACCTGGCTTAGATGGCTGTGCCGTGCATCAGGAAGGTGAGCGGGGGCCCTGGGTGTGGACAAGCCCGCGTCGGCAGAGGGAGAAGCCCCAGGCACAGAGGCTGGGCTAGATAGACGTGTGCTGGCTTTTGAACCGCACGTGGGTGTTCTGTTTGCCTTCTTGTCGTAACTAAATGTCGATGTAAATCAAGTAGGAGAATTGCACCCCACTCAGCCTAGAGCGCACACGTGCACACTTCGGTTTGGAATCTGTTGGGTCTTTCAGTGTCCTGATTTTGTGGAGAAAACCTTTAAGCGGGGGGTCCCTCGAAGTGCCCTGGTGCCTCGGAGGTGGCCTGCTCTGGTGGGAGAGCGTGCTTGGGAGCCAGGGTTTGGAGGCCGTGCTGGCTGCAGGAGTCCCGACTGCTTACTCTGGCAGCCCCCCTGCCCCCCGGGCCTGGCGCCGTCTGGAGCGGAGGCTCGGTGGGTTCGGGTGCTCACCTCCTCCACACTCAGCGTGGTGCTCGGGGAAGAGAAGGTGGGGTGGTGGGCGGATTATCAGCAGTGTCCCCTCTGTGACAGATACCTGGTGACCTTCAGCCCCCTCATGGACACCCAGGATGACCCTCAAGCCATCATCATCTGGGACATCCTGACTGGACAGAAGAAGAGGGGTTTTCACTGCGAAAGCTCAGCCCATTGGCCTATCTTTAAGTGAGTCAACCGCGGTAGCCCGCGGAGGGTTTGTCGGGGCCTTTTCTTCTCACGACAGAGCCTGGCACTTTTTTTCTTTCTCAGGTGGAGCCACGATGGTAAATTCTTTGCCAGAATGACACTCGACACTCTTAGCATCTACGAAACTCCTGTAAGTGACATGGTTTCCTGAGTGGTGGCCTTATGCGGCGGGAGCTGCTGGGGGTGTCCCCGTGGGTGAGGGGAGGGGAAGAGCAGTGTTGTGTGTGCAGAACGGGGGGAGCTCCATGCGCCTCTCCGCGGCTGCCCCTTTCCCATCACTGCCCCTGGGTTCTGGCCCGATTTGCTTTTGCTGCTGCCGGCAGTCCAGGACGGGAGCAAAGAGAAGGGACCTTGGAGATGGATGCTTTGCCGCTGCGGGTGACCTGTTTCCTTGCTGTGTGTCCCCTGCTAGGCTTACTTGCTGGGCTCATTCCAGAAATGGTGGTTTCCTTTTCGTGAAAATGTGGGTGTATTATGGAGACAGTGGTGTGATTTAACTCCATTGTCGCCTTTTTATTCTGCAGTCTATGGGCCTTTTGGACAAGAAGAGCTTGAAGATCTCCGGCATAAAGTAAGTGAGCGTTCTTCCCGGCGGGCGGTAGGAGCTGGGCCCCTCCTCTAGCGCTTGGCTCTTGCTCGGTGGGAGAGGACACTGGGTCCTTGCTCTGGCCACAAGCGCGGCCCAGCAGGCCCCGGCCCGCCACCACCGGCCTCTTGTTGTGACTCTGCTGGCCTCCCGGCCCACGTTCCCTTCTGCACGTAGACCCTTCGTGAGGCCACAGGTTCTGTTTGTGTTCTGTTCCTGCCTTGGAACTGACAGTCGGGCTGCTTTCTTTGGGGAAGACGGGGGCGGAGGGTGAAGGAGGGCACTTAGTCGAGAGGCTTCTGTGAACTCCACTGACCGAGTGGGGGGCTTGGGGGGCTTTGGGGGGAATGGCCCAGGGCAGGCACGCTTGGCTTATGTGCCGTCTTGAGGGTGGCCTGTCTCTGCAGAGAGGTGCCAGCCGTGCAGGGATGCGAATGGTTCTGACTCCTTTTGTGGTGAGTTCTCGGGCACGGGGGGTGCTCACGATACGAGCTACACCAGGAATTGGGTTTCCGTCACCGTCACAGGAAAGGTAGTCTTTGTGGTTCATGAGGGCACCAGGCCTCGAGGTCACTGCAGGGTGGAGGCCGTTGTCCTCCCGCCGCGGGATCCTCCGAGCTGTGCTGTTCCCTTAGCGCCAGAGAGCGCATCCGGCGTCCTCCAGGTCCAGCAGCCCAGGGTGCGGCCGTGTGGAGCCCCGCCGCCCCTCACTGGCAGAGCGAGCACGCTGACGCCCCAGGTGGCGGGGGCCAGACGGGCAGCCGCCAGCTGTCAGGGAGGCCTGGGCTGGTTTCCAGCCGGCGAGCCTGATCTCCGCTGCGCCCCCTTCCCCACAGCGTCCTAGCCAGTGGTTGGCTGACACTGTGTTCTCTTCATTCTGCAGGGACTTCTCGTGGTCTCCCGGGGGTAACATCATAGCCTTTTGGGTGCCTGAGGACAAAGATATCCCGGCCAGGGTGACCCTGATGCAGCTTCCCACCAGACAAGAGATCAGGGTTAGGAATCTGTTCAACGTGGTGGACTGCAAGCTGCACTGGCAGAAAAATGGGGATTACTTGTGTGTTAAAGTGGATAGGACCCCCAAAGGGACCCAGGTGAGTGGGTACCCCTCCTTCCAGCTCCACGCCCGCCTCCTGCTTGACGGGTGTTGACGGATTACTTGTTTGAATTTGGGGGTCATGTTCAGACCCACGGGTTACTGAAAGCGGTTAGCTGGCTGTCCTGGCTGGAGCCCTTGTAACCTTCTGGCTGAGGAGCAGGGTGACCCGTTCACAAGGTCGCGAGGACGGGTTCAGGCACCCGCCTGTCTTCCTATAGAGGGTGAAAACAAAAGCATTTTTCTCTTAACTCCCTGTTTAAGCACAAAGAGGAGCCAGCACCCAGATTGTTTTTGTTTGTTTGCATTTCATACCTTATGAATTTGTCTGATCTGTTTCTTTTCGTGGAAGTATTCCTTCTCCTTGAATAAAAGACACCGTTGACACGGACTCCTCATGCTGTAGCCTGCGCCCTCGCAGAGTGCACGGTCCGGTGGCTTTTCGGGACATTCACAGACTTGTGCGGTCCTTGCCACGATCTTAACTCGAGAGTGTTTTCATCACCCAAAAACAGAAAGCCCGCACCCCAGCGCCCCACTCCCCTGGGCTCCCGACTACTCCACCTTCTCTCTGTGTGGCTTCGTCTGTCCGGGACACTTGGTGGGAATGAAGGGATACAGTGCGTGTCCTGTGGTGGCTGGCTTCCCTCACTGAGTGCATTTTCAGGGCTCACCCGAGCTGTGGCAGGTGTCTGCACCTTGTCCCGGGTCAGGGCTGAGCTGCGCCAGCTCGCGTGCTCCCGCCTGTGGGTGGATCCGTGTGTCATTTCCACCCTCGGGCTGTCCGGGACCATGCGGCCTCCTGGTTTCCGTTTAACACCCGTGTCTGGAAGATCCCTGCAGGGTGCTCCCCTCCCCGTGCCTGGGCCTCGAGAGTGCTACAGAGTTTGGCGGACCAGCTGCGGCTTGTGGCCCTGAGCCTCCGTGCAGGAGTGTGGCGGGAGGGCCGGAGGGGCCCCGCTGTCCTGCAGAGACTGTACCCGGGGACGCCTCTGGCGGCGCAGGATGCTGACTTGACCCTGCCGGGCTGAGTTCCGTCACTTAGATACTTGCACGTCTTTACCAGCTGCGTGCACATCCTCTTCCATCTTGTTATGTTGTTCTTGAGGTACGATTTTCTCATGCTTTCAGCTTCCACCATTTCACTCCCTTCTTTTCTCTCCCAAATAGGGCGTGGTCACAAATTTTGAAATTTTCCGAATGAGGGAAAAACAGGTACCTGTCGACGTGGTGGAAATGAAAGGCAAGTTCCTTGTAGTCCTTTGTGGTTGGCGGTCCCTGTGCGCGGCCTGGAGCTCTGCGTCCCCGCCAGCGCAGGTGGCCACGGCCCTGACCACGCACACTGTCTGCCTCCCGGGCCCGAACACGCGCGCCTCAGTTCAGGCTGCTGGGCGGCTCGCCCGCTCCTTCCTCACACCCCGGCCCGGCCTGCCCGGCGTAGGAGCGAGGGTCCCGTGGTTTCCTGCTGAGAGACACGTGGGGAATGGGTTTCCTGACGCTTGCAGCGACCGGCAGCAGAAGGGATTTTCATGTGACAAATGAGTTCTCGGGTGACGAGAGCTTTATTCTGGGCCTAAAACCGTGCAGGCGCTCTGCTGCTGCTTCTAGGTGGGAAGTGGGGCCTGCGTTGTTGGTTGGGTTTTGCGTTGTAGTTTGTGTTCTGGTTTGCAAGGGAGAGGAGGACAAAGGGGAGGTGGAGGACAGAGCAAGAGAGGGTCCAGCCTGGCCGCCCTGCATTGTTAGCCCCTAGGGGCCGTGGAATCCTATACTGGGGATGGCGGTGGGCGCCAGCAAGCGGACGCACTTCTGCAGCGTTCCCGCCGGGCCAGGATGGTCTCACCCAAGTCCCCACACCCTCGTTCCTAGGCCCGCTGTGTGGTCTTTTCAATGAACTTCAGAATTTGGGGCATTTTCTCTGGTTGAGTAGTGAAGGCTGTGCAGGAAGGTTGTTTGATCAGGAACATGATTTCATTAAACCATCAAAGGGTGGTTTATTCTTTTTCTTGATTGCAGAAACCATCATAGCCTTTGCCTGGGAGCCAAACGGGAGTAAGTTTGCTGTGCTGCATGGGGAGGCTCCTCGGATATCTGTTTCCTTCTACCATGTGAAGAACAATGGGAAGATTGAGCTTATCAGTAAGTAGCCTTATAAGCCATTGATGGGCACACGGGAGGGAGAACAGACAGACGGGCCCTCTGGAGGGTCGCTCCACACGCATGTTCCCCTGGCTAGGAGCCGTTGCTCAGGCCATCCGGCAGCTGTGAGGGCCCCCATGGCTCCAGCTTCGCTCGTGGTGGCTGCGTAGGCTGTGGGCCCTTCAAGAGAGGGGTTCTGAGTGGACGCGCTCTCCCTCTTGTGGCCACAGCTATCGTCTCTGGGCTGGGGCCCCCCCATCCCCGCCGTGTTCTGCTGAGCCTGCAAGGGGCCCTCCTCGTTCCCTGGCCTCCCTTGGTGACCTGATCCCCCACCCACAGTGGGCTCCTCCAGGGCGTCCTGGGTTCTTAGCACAGAGCTAAACGTGCAGTAGGTCCTCGTTGTGCAGCGTGGGGACTGCGGTGATGGACATCGGCCATGTGTCCCCGTACCCAGAGGCTTGGGTGCTGAGCTTGTCGTGAGGGAATGCCAGGAGCTCAGCAGTGTTTGCGGGAGACCGGCTGGCTGGCCATCATGAAACCCAACTGTGCTGTGAATTCCCTGTGACAGAGGAAATGGTTTGCACCATCTCTGGTTAGAAAGCAGGTTTGTAAATAGCCAGTGTAGGAGTGCATTCCACTTCTGAAGGCTCTGGGTCGCCCGCTTGGAAGGATGACCACATGGGTCCTGCTAACACGTGCGACTCCATTCCCAGCACCTTCATCTTGGTCTGAGAATCTTGCCCAGCAGGCCACGCCGCCTTTCCCCATCTCCCTATCCCCCCTGGCCCCCATCTGTGGATCCACTGCAGGCCCAGGTCAGGCTGGGGTTCACTTTGTGCCCTTGACTGGAGACCCAAGCTTGCCGCCTGAGCGGTAACTGTCCGCTCTCTGGGGGCCCTGTGGGGACCTCGTCAGGTGGAGGCAGTCCTTGTGTTGGGAGACACGGTGGCTTTTTTCCCCATGGTGGGAGACACGTTTTTATGACTGCAGAGCTTGAAAAAGGTGTTTGAGTCACTGGAAGAATGCATCTTGGGCTTTTTTGGGTCACGTGTCTCTGCACTTGGTGGGTGTGTTTACGGTGATTTCTCTGTCCAGTTTCCCGGGAAGTTAAATTGTTTTGAACGTGAGACGTTATTACAAACGGTAACGTAGCTTCAGAACGTGTTCTCTCTTTTTTCTTGAAGCGTAGATCATGACTTAAAGCGTACTCAGCCCAGGGGTTTTCCAAAATTGTCCTCACGGGCAGCAGGCTGGTGTGGGGTGTGTGTGAGAAAGTTCACCCGCAGGGCAGCGTGAGCCTGTCGCCCGTCCTGGCCGCACCCTGCCTTCAGCGCCTTGACAAAGACTTAACAGACGTTCCCTTTGTTTCCAGAAATGTTTGATAAGCAGCAGGCAAATACCATCTTCTGGAGCCCCCAGGGACAGTTCGTCGTGTTGGCTGGCTTGAGGAGGTGGGTTTCTGCTGCCTGATGCCATCTGCTCGTGGTGAGCCACGCTCTGCGGGCCGCTGTGGGGGCCCTGACGTGGGACCCTGCGGGTCACAGCGGTTCCTTGACACCGTGATGGAGCGTGCTTGCGTGAAAGGACTGTTCCTGCTTTTTTGGTGGATGGGAATTTATCGTGTTTCCGTCTTGCCCAGACTTGGGCTGAAACCAGGTCGATGAAAGTCCCCCGCGAGTGTTTTCAGTCTGGAGGAGGTGTGAGTGTTGGGATTTCCTCGTGGTTGAGCAAGACCGCTTCCTGGCAGGGCAGCAAGCCTGGTGTGAAACCCGTGTCCTCTTGTGGGAAGGCTGTGAGCAGACGGCTGCGAGCCGGTCTCTGCAGTGAGACCACGAGTGGCAGTGTTCACCCTCCCGTGGTCCCTGCTCACCCACTGTCCTAGCCGTGCATGGGAGCCTGAGGAGCCCGCGCCTGCCCGTGGGTTAGCAGAACGCACTTAGAGTCGCTCGCTTTCCTGACTTCGTTGGAGGTGCTTACTGCGTTTCCAGAGGGTTGGCCTCCGATAATCCGGTGCACACACTCCCCCCGGCTCCACTCCCAGCGCCCTCAGGAGGTAGAGGGCTCTGGATCACTTCCTCCTCAACGGCAAGGCTCCCGAGTCTGCTCTGGAGCCTCCAAGGAGTGGGACACCAGGAGGGTGTGCGCACTGACCCTGCTCTGTCTCCCCAGTATGAACGGCGCCTTGGCTTTTGTTGACACGTCGGACTGTACGGTCATGAACATTGCAGAGCACTACATGGCCTCCGACGTGGAGTGGGACCCCACGGGGCGCTACGTTGTCACGTCTGTGTCCTGGTGGAGCCATAAGGTACGGGGCCCCTGTGTGGCTGGGTGCAGTGTGGGACCCGGCTGTGCCGGGCCTGGCGTCCCCTCCTGCCCTCCCGGGTCTCTGTGCAGTGGGCACCGTTAGTCACTCCTATGCTGCCCTGCCCGGCCGCCCCATGGAGCTCCTCGGCAGCGCCCCTGAGCCAGCCAGCTTTTCCACGAGTCGGTTGGCGTTCCTTGATTTCCCTTTCCTGAGTCGGACCGCGTCTTAGGCTGGCTTCAGCCCGAGTTCAGGCCCCCTCCGTCTGGCGCAGGAGCCGGGGAGCTTCTGACGGTGTAGCGTCCCCCCCCGCAGTTGAGAATTCACCCACACTGGTCTCTGTGGCTCGGGGCGGGGGGAGGACGCGCCGCGCTGTGCACGCGCTTTCCCAGTAGGGTTAGGGCACCCTCAGGAAGTTCGTGGTTTGGACCGCCCTTTTCTGGTGGAGGCCCCTGCGTGTGTGACAGCCGTGCGTGGCCCGTGGGCGCCTCCCCTGCCCGGAACGTGTTTCTGCGTGTGCGGTGCCGCTCACCCGCCCTGCTCTGTGTTTTCCCGGTGCTCGAGGGGCACGACGTCCCCGCGGGCTGCTAGCACCGTTTCCTCCTTTTGCCACGACAGCTCAGTGTCGTGTGGGCGGGGCCTTCTCTGGCGCTGCCTGGCGCATGGTCCTCGTTCAGTCGGGGTGGCTGGTGAGTGAGTGGCCCGCGGAGCCACCAGAGAGAGGGCTGCTCACCCGAGGGTCTGGGCCATCCCGAAAGGACGTGGGCGTGTGTGTGTGCGCACGTGTGTTCAGTCTCAGACGTCCGTGAGCTGAAGAACTGAAGCAGCGCCACGCTCCGTGAGCGGGAGAGGCTGTGGCCAAAGCCGGTTCCGTGTGGCGTGTGCGTGCTGGCGTGTCTGCAGCGAGGTCCCTCGCGCGGTGCTCCCGGGCTGCTGGTGAGCTCCGCCGAGTCTTTCTGCCCCGTGTGGTCAGGCTTTCTCGCGGGCGGAGGTGCTGAGACTCGAGCGAGCTCGTGTGCGTGTGCAGAGCGTAAGGCATCGAGTCAGGGCGGTTCTGTGTGACGAAGCACGAGCTGCAGGAGCTCAGACTCCGTCCCCGGGCGCGGTGGCCTGAGAAGTCTGGATTCGAGTTCGAGCGGGTTCGAGCGCCAGGTGGCGCTGGAGTCCTTCAGACCCTGGGCCACTGTGAAGCGCCACAGGCTGCCGAAGCGCCGGCCGCAGCGAGGGTGCGGGTGCCGCCTCCATCGTCGGGAAAGGCGCCAGCCGAGCACGGCAGTGCATCTCTGGGCGCAGGCCGCTGTGTCCTGGCGGGCGCCCTGTTGCAGGCCGGCAGGGTGCCCATGCGTGGGGGCCCGTCCCGGCTGGGGCACAGCTGCGCCCTGCGCGGGGCGTCACCTCCTGTCGGCCTCAGGGACCGCGTTCCCCCCGCCGCATGCAGCCGCGCTCCCCCGCGGTCTCCCAGGTGCCAACCGCTGCCATGTGTGGGCTCTCGGAGCGCGGGGTGACACGCTCGGTCTGCTGGGCTCTGGGCCGGTACAGGTCCCGGGCGCCCGCATCCTGCCGGGACTTGCGGCAGTGAGCAGCGCTCGGGCCTCTGTTTCTCACAGGTGGACAACGCCTACTGGCTGTGGACGTTCCAAGGACGCCTCCTGCAGAAGAACAACAAGGACCGCTTTTGCCAGCTGCTGTGGAGACCTCGGCCCCCCACGCTCTTGAGCCAGGATCAGATAAAGGTCTGGGGCTCCCGGGGCCCAGGCAGCGCGGATGCCCTGGGGGCCCTGACAGGAGAGATTTCCCTTTTCTGTCACCATTTGGGGGCTCTCGCCTGAGGAACGGAAACGGGACGTTTGGGGTGCCCTTTGATGAGATGCGAGAGCACCAGGGACCCCACGGGAAGGAATAGTCTCAGGATCGTAAATGTGGGTTTGCAGGTCATGCCCGGCTGTGTCTGTGCCCTTCTCGGACACGTGCACGGAGCGGAGGGGATGTGAACCGGGCCGGCGGCGCTGGGAGAGGGTGTCTGTGGGCTGTGCCCGGTAGCGGGACGTGGCCCCCGTGAAACCTGCAGGCCGGTGCCCGGTGCATGTGTGTGTAGCCATGTGCTCGCGACCCTGAGGAGGCCGCTGCGCATTGATAGCTTTGAAGATGCTTTGAACGTTTAAATCCTGAGTGGCTTGTTTTTGTTTTCAGCAAATCAAAAAGGATCTGAAGAAATATTCTAAGATCTTTGAACAGAAGGATCGTCTGAGTCAATCCAAAGCCTCAAAGGTTAGCCTGCTCCTGGGACTGAGGGGGGGGCCGGCGGCATCTGCTGCAGACGCTTGCTGTGCCTCCGCCGTGTGCACAGACTGCTGGGCCCTGGCACGTGTCTCCGGGTGGCCGGCCATCCAGATGCAGGGGGGTCGGTCCGAGTGAAGGGAAGGAGGAGAGCACGTCTCTCCATTCCAGTCCCGAGACCGTCTCTGAATAGAGGGGTCCTCGCGGCACCCACTGCGGCCACGGTCCCGTCAGCCCCATGACTCCCCCTGACTCCACGCACAGGAACTGGTGGAAAGAAGACGCACCATGATGGAAGATTTCCGAAAATACCGGAAAATGGCCCAAGAACTCTACATGGAGCAGAAGAGTGAACGTCTGGAGTTGCGAGGAGGTAACTATTAGCTGAAGACGCGTGTTTCAGAGCATGCGTCTGCGGAGACATTTCACTACCCGATCGTGTGAGTTTTCTAGTCAAGCGTCCGGTGTCGTAAAGATTCTTAGATTGTCGAGGAACCGGGAGTTTCCCACGGTCGTGTGCAGGGAACCTTGCTGTGTTCGTGCCGGGCTCCCGGCCGAGGCGGCTGCGCGTGTGTGGGTGTGTCACGTCACCCTTCTCCCCCGCTCACAGGCGTGGACACGGACGAGCTGGACAGCAACGTGGAGGATTGGGAGGAGGAGACCATCGAGTTCTTCGTCACTGAGGAGATCATTCCCTTGGGAAATCAGGAGTGACCTGAGCACCGTGGTAAGACCTCTTCAGATGGGGACGAGCAGAACCCTGACATGTTGTGTTGTTCCTCGAGTGAGAAAGTCCCCAGGTTCCCGTGCTTGGGCTCAGTGGGACCCTTGTGCGGGAGCTGCAGAGGCCCCGATGCACATCCTGGCTGTCAGAGCTGGGGCTCTTCCTCTGGGAATGGCAGGGCCTCGAGCCCCAGACTTAGGGCAGGGCGTCTCGGGAGCCGGGTCTGGTTGCGGATAAGACACAGGGCTGGGGAGGAGGAAGGAGGCTGGCTGCGGACTGTCTCCGGGTGTCTGGCTGGGAGAAAGCCTCAGTGTGCCCGGCAGAGCCAGGAGCCGTCAGAACCCGGTCAGTCAGGCGAGGTAGGGCACTTTCGGGGGGGGGGGGCGCGTGCCAGGCCCCAGAGTCTCGTGCCTGGGGCGGCCGGCAGGACGGCTCGGCAGCTGCTCGGCGAAGCTCTCCGCACTGGAGGCTGCTCCCCCGGGGCATCTGTTCCTGCTCCTCTCGGGCATCACGTTGAAGCGGACCCTGAGGGTCCCCTTCTGAGATGGTGTGGCCGGTGGCCCCTTGTCTGGGCACGCTGTCAGGGCTTGCTGTGGCTGACGCGCCCCTTGTTGTCAAGGCGCGGCGCAGAGAGTGAACGCCTGCTCCCTCGTTGCAGCGTCCCTGCGTCGCGTGCTGGACCCGGTCGTCCTGCTGCAGGAAGCCTGCACGAGGCCTGAACTCTCCCCTGTGCTTTCTCTGGCTCCAGACTCTGCACCCGGACTCCCCCATCTCCACACGTTACTGTGCCTTTCACCCCTGGTCTCCACCTCAGGGGAGGATCCAAGGCACCGCTTACAGTTTTTTCTCGTTCGGGGTTTTTAAAATCACGCCACTGGTGTTGGTTCCTCACAGTCGTGCGCCGCTGCGGCGGCCCCTCCCGCCCTGAGCGCACAGCCGAGCGGTCCCCCTCGAGGACTTGTCCTGCCCTGTGCGTGCGGCCCGGCCTGGCCATGTCCCGGGCACCGCAGGGAAGCAGCGCCCCGTGGTGTCCTGGCGCCGTTCGGGTTGTGCCGGCTTCTCTCAATGGGCTGAGCGTGGAAATAAAAGCAAACCTGTACGAAAACACTGTCTTTCTCCTGTCTTTACACGTACGTAGCAGCCTCGAGGCTGGTGCCCGTGTCCCGGCCGTGGCGGCGCTCTGGGCTCGGCCCGCCCGCCGCTGCTGGCCCCCAAGGCCCATGCGGCCAGGAGGCAGGCCTCCAACCTCGTCGAGCGGTTGTGCGTTCCAGCCGAGCTCTGTAAAGTGAAGTAGCAGCCCCGTCCAGCTTTTCTGCGTCCTGTGCTCATTTCGCCTGCTGGGAGAAGCCCCTCTGCGCTTTGCTCGGAGCCCTGCACACTTGACCTCGTCCACGAGAGTTGCCACTTGAGCCACTGTTGTGTGGGCCTCCGAATACCTTTGCTCCTGAAACGTGGGCGAACGAGTCCGTGTGACCTCAGCCGGTTACTTGCGTCTGCTACGCGTCGATGCATCGGTGCCTTGTCCGCGGCCGCGCTTCTGTCTGTCATCCGGGAGTCCGACGCGTGGCGTGCGAAGCAGCGGAGCACGGGACGGGCACGCCGCAGACGCATGGGCCTGAAATGTTCTGGGGTTGGAGGCTAAGCGGTCGTCTGTGGGGCCTGGGCTGTCCACGACCCGCGGGGGCCGTGCCGGAGGGGCGGTCGGGCGGCCTGCCGCAGCCCCAAGCCCGGCTGCGAGGCAGGCTTGACACTCCATCCGCGGTTCCAGTCGCCGTGCTTAGCTCCCCGTCGACACACGGGGCCCGGGGTCTCGCTCGCGCTCACGTCCTTTAAACCTTAGCGTGCCAAGCCCTGGGTTTTACGTTTGATGGCGGTGGGAAGGAAGAGGTCCAGGTTTTGGTCACTTTCACAGATTTTTAACAGAGCTTTCAAAAAATTTTGATTTAAACTTGCTAGTTGTAATTGTTTTACATAATTTGTTAATAAAAGAATTTCTTGAAAGATGTGTGCTTGTTTTGTTCTGTTCTGCTCGAGAAATGGGTTTCCCAGGCCAGGCCCAGGCAGAATGGCCTGACCCACCCGGCCAGGGCTGGGGCGGCCCCCGCGCTCTGGCTTCTGCTGGGGCCTCAGGGTGGACGCAGCCCCCGCCCCCCGTGTGGACCTGCCATCCTGGTCCTGTCTCCAGAGAAGACTTGCCCTCGTGTGGGCTCTCTGGCAGCTTGCTGTGGGTCGCAGGCTGGAGGCTTCGTGGAAGGGGGCCGTGGGCGTCATGGGTGGCGCTCTCCTCTGCTGCCCGTTGCCTCGTGGTGTCCTTGCGCTTAGCACTGACCTGACGCCTGGAAGAGAACGGGCAGGCGGGGACAGCCGTGCTGACCTGGAGGGGTCACTTGAGCTCGGCCTGCCGCCACACGCAGCTGCAATCTCCCAGTCGGGTTTCTCAGACGTGAACTTACGGGATCTGGCCTCTGTGGGACTTTATCAAATGTAGGATCAGCTTGTGCACGCCAGTTGTTCTCATCATGAGCGTGCCCTGCTTCACGGCCTGGCAGCGGCTTCCCTGGAAGCTGC
>NC_138373.1:1582719-1601509 GCF_054177405.1 Leptonychotes weddellii
TGGGGTAAGACAGATTTTGTCAGAGGAATTGGATTTTTCCACTGGTCATTAGAAAGGCAGCTCTAAGGAGGGATTGAACGTCGTGCCTGGAAGGTTTGCACTTCCGAGGTGAAGGTCCAGGAGGCTGGGGAGCCCTGAGTGCTCCTCCCCACCGTGCTGAGCGGGCAGGTGGGGAGCTCCCGAGGGCGCCGTGTGAAGAGGGAACAGGGCGTCTCGGCTGTGCAGGCCCCTTGGGGTGCGCTGGGCAGAGGCTGCAGCGAAATCGTGCTGAGCTCGTAGACCAGGAAGCAGCACACGGTGACAGCTGTTACGCGGGGCGGGGGGGCCGGGGTTGCACAGGACAGAATTCAGCTCAGGTGTGCAGAGTGTACGTGTTCGTACTGTGGAAGCAGCATCGATCCCGCTGAGGTCATGCTGTAAGGGCTCAGGGATGCGACAGGAGACCCAGTGGGGCCGGTGTCACGTGGGCCCGGTGACCACCCGCAGCAGGGACTGCCGTGTGCGCGGTCAGAGGTCCCATAGCTCTGAAGGCAGCGAAACAGTTTGCTGGAATCGACTGTGGTTCTCAGGATAGCGTCAGTAGTCCCCAGACCTTGGCACTGGCCCATCTGGGGACCGATGGACGTCCTCCCAGGGGAGCGCCCCCCCCGTCCCCGGTGCCTCCCATTCTTCCTGATACTGGAGGTCAGAAGGCCCCCTTTTCGTCCTGCCGGCCACAGAGCTGGGAGGTGACCGACCCACACGTGAGAAGTGTCCCCTGCTGGCCCTAGTCCTGGGCAGCTAACCCGTGGGCGTGAGGGCTCGGTGAGAATTTCTCCCACTTCCCTGGCTTTGGGGATCCAGTGACTTTAGGGAAACAGGACACTTCTGGATGGTGGGGAAAGGAAGTGGCTTTTGTGAGTTAGAGCTTCACGTGTCCCGGGGCCGTGGTCCTTCCAAAGCCTCGGACGTTGTGACCTGGTTGGTCTGCCCAGCAAAGGTGGGGCTGTGTGTGCGAGGGTGACTGCCCGTCACCAGGCCTCCCCGGGCCCTCACCGCCCTCTCTTCCCCCACATTCCGTTACAGGGTCCTTTCAGAGCCCACCTGGGGCCTGGCTCCAAGGCCGTCTCGCTCTGCACTGCACAAAACACAGCTGGGGTTTTTAATAAAAACCGGAGTGAGACTCCTAACATTCGGTTCACTGTTTTAACCCGAGCAACTCAGGGGCTACTAGGACATGCGGCGTTGTGCAGACCCCACATCTGTCGGGTTCGAAACGTTTCCATCTCCCCAGAAGGAGCCCCTGCCCACTCCGAGCTGCTCCCATCTCCCCCACCACCACCCTGGCCCCGGCCCCCGCTGGTCGGCTTGCTGACCGGAGTCCTGCAGGGCGTGGCCTGCTCTCACCCAGCCTGGTGGTTCTGAGGCTCGTTCACGTTTCCGTTTAACGCTGTGTTTTGATGTGACTTCACACCAGCCAGGGGCGGTGGGACCCGCGTATGAGCTCCCGTGTCGTCTGCAGCCATGTTTCCCACGTGGGGGTGCCTGGCCAGGTCTGCTCCATCCTCCTCTCCCTGTGTGTATGCGCTTCTTTTCCCTGGGCCACCTGAGACATCGTGCCCTTCCACACCCAGAGATGTCTGTGTGTTCCTTAAAAACAGGGACATTCTGTGACTCCAGGACAGCGCCAGAAGTCAAGACATTAATATTGATACCACCCAGTCTGAACGTGTGTTCATGGTTGGCTGATTTCTCTCAATCGTGTTACTTATAGCAAAGAAAAAAAATATTTTTGGGGGTACAAGAGCCATTGCCGCTGATACTTCTTGAACACTGAGCACATGATTGCTTGTACCCCTTATGGCCATGGGTCCTGCTACCGTCTCCATCTTACAGATGGGAAAACAGAGCCCAGGTGGGTGGGGAAACTTGCCCACGGCCTCCCTGCTGGTGGGAGCCTGTTCTGAACCCACCCGGCACCCCGACATTCTGGCCTGGCTTACAGCGCACTCACGCGGTGGGAACTGCATGGATGGGGGCTGCTCCCCGGGTCCCTTTCCTGAGAGCCTCTCCACGGCTGGATGGAGAAGAAGAGCATGAAGTTTGAAAATGGTTAGCTTATGTCATGGAAAACGTGCTGGCCTGAAGCCGGGGCAGGCCCCGGGGGCTCCTGGCCCCGCCTGACTCCCCAGGAACCTCTGGGCAGCCCTTGCCTCCTGAGGCCTCTGTTTCCAAAGCTGTGGACCAAGGGAGGGGTTGGCCAGGTGGCTGGGGGTGGGGGGACACAGGGTGGCCAGGCTCTTGGTCTGCCCAGCTGGGCCCCCAGGACCCCCCAGGGGCGCATGCCCCCCACTAGCCCAGGAGCTCCTCCCGGAGTAAACAGAGCTGATTGGTCTCTAGTTGCCCTGCCCTCCCCCGCCCCCCACCGCCCCGTCCCCAGAGGCCCTCCTACAACTTGCTTCATAATTATGTATTTGTGTGGGGCGCCTGGGTGGCTCAGTTGGTTAAGCGACTGCCTTCGGCTCAGGTCATGATCCTGGAGTCCCTGGATCGAGTCCCGCATCGGGCTCCCTGCTCGGCAGGGAGTCTGCTTCTCCCTCTGACCCTCCTCCCTCTCATGCTCTCTGTCTCTCATTCTCTCTCTCGCAAATAAAAAAAAAAAATTATGTATTTGTGTGAGAGGGCAGAGGCCTTGGGGAGGGGGCCACCGTGCACGCTGGTTTGGAGAAGCAGAGAGGGGGCTGCAGAGCTTGGAGGGTAGACAGGTGGGGCATGGACGCACGCTCGGGCAGCTCGGGGGATGGGGGGCATGGAGCACAGCAGCTCCTGCCATCCCTTCTTCCTGCCGTTCATCAAAGGGCCCTGTCCCTGTTGGTTGGGTGCTGGGGGACAGAGCTCAGCAGACCCCAGGGGTGCAGGAGCTTGGACAGGAAGCGGAGAGGGTGCCCGGGGCTGGAGGACCCCCCGCCTGGCTGAGCACAGAGGCCGGCTGCCCTCCTGGGACACAGACCAAGCCCCCCCACCCCCAGTGTCCTCGAGCAAGGCCAGGCCTGGCGTCCTTCAGGGTGCACGCGTCCGCCCTGATTCTGGGAGCAGCCCCTCCTCTGACACCTCCCTCCCGCTGCCCTAGATGGTGGTGCTCATGGACCCTGGCGAGGACACGCTGTGCGCACACCGGTCGTGGGAGAAGACCTTCATCTTCAACACTGTTTTCGACCAGCATGCGTCACAGGTACCCCGCGCCCCACGCCCCCTGCGTCCTCCCACGGGGCTTCACCAGACCCTGGAGCCCCCCTGGGAGGGCTTGGTAGCCAGGTGGTCCCGTCCATGACTTGTCACAGGAGTGTCCCTGCTGAACAACGAGGTTGGCACGTGGGCCGTCCCAGGGGCAGGTAGCGGGAGGCCCCAGGGTTCACACACGTTCTCATTTGTCCGTCCGTCCAGACAACAAGGCGGGGTCCCCTCTGCCATGTGGCTGGAGCATGCTCCCTGCCCACAGGGACCCCCCCAGGGCAGCAGCAGGGACGAGGGGCCCAGGCGCAGGCTTCAGCCGGCCCCTTCCTCAGATGTTTGGGCCCAGCGTCAGGTCGCACGCACCAGACCCCCGCCTGGGAGAGCCCGGGGGGCCCGGCAGAGCAGGATTTGAACTCAGGCTTCTGGAGACGGGCTGTCGCACGGCCAAGGTATGGTGTCTGGAGGATGTTTGGCCCCGAGCCCAGTCCAGCCCTGCCCACCCTGCCCCTGCAGCTGCCCGCTGGGCCCCGGCACGGCTTGTCTCGGACACACCGGCCCTCCCTCGGGACGCGGCCGTAGCTAGAAAGAGGACGGATTTGCTCCGCGTGGCCGGCCGGCTGCTTTCTGAGTGGACTCGCGGCTTTCACCCCTGAGATCTCCCTGGGGCTGCAAGTAGGAGGGGGCTGGCCATCAGCATCTGTTGAGCAGTGGCTGCCTGCCGAGGCACGTTGAGCAGTGGCTGCCTGCCGTCCTGGGGCACACGGTCTTGCCAGCCCCTCAGCAGCCCTCTGCAACGTCCTGTGATGTGGTCCCCATTTTACAGACGGGGAAACCGAGGCTCCTAGCCTGAGGTCACACAGCTAGGGGGTTGCAGGCCAGCTCTCAGCCGCTGACGGTGTAAGTCCACAGCTCAGGAAAGCAGTCCCCGTGCTCAGGTCTGCCTCCAGCCGCCGTGAGCTGCGTCGCCGGCTGGGGCTACTGGGACAATTCGGGGACGCCAGGAGCAGGGTCCAGATGGGCGCCCAGGAAGGGCAGCAGAGATGGGACTGTCGTTTCTGTCTGGGCCAGCCACGTCCACGCACCTGGAGGTGTCCTTTCTTGAATACCCCTGTGGGCAGGGAGCTCACTACCACACCTGTTGCTAGGCGTTGCTGCCTTATGTGGGATTCTGCCGGACTGAGGTGCTCAGGCGTTGGTCCTGGTTTTGTCCCAGGAGGAGGAGTCCTGATGCTCTTCCCAGACTTGCAAGTCCTGGGCTGCCTTCCGGTCCCAGGCACCTGTCGGGCTTCTCTCGGCTCCTGAGAAGCCCCATCGCGTCCAGCACCAGACCCGTGTCAGGCCTCGTGGCGGGAGCTGTCCTGCGCTCTCGTGTGATCCTCCCTGACGGCTGTGCTCTGGGGGCCCGGCCCCCTCTCAGCCCCTGGGGCGGCAGAGCGGCAGGACGGAGACCGCAGCCCACGCCCTGTCTAGACCGGCCCCCGCCTGAGGGTCCCGTCACACGCGTGTCCGACTCTGGCCAGGCCGCGCATCCCGCTGTCTGTCCTTCCATCCGTCCACAGGAAGGCGTGTATCATGCCACCCCCCAGCACCTGGTGGAAGGTGTCATTTCTGGATACAACGCGACGGTGTTTGCCTACGGCCCCTCAGGTACCGCCGAGGGCAGGGGCCCGGGAGGGCGCGGGGCTGGTGGCAGGGGCGCTCTCCCTCCCGGACAAAGCACCTGCGGTGCACCAGCATGTGCTGGTCTCCCTGCGCCCGTTGGCTCCTTCCAGCCTCGTCGCGGCCCCACGGGCAGGTAGAGCGCCCCCTTGCCACACGCAGGGAAGCTGAGCCTCAGGGGCTCACACGGCTGGTAGGAGTGCATGTGGGGTCCAGCCGCGCCTGCACCTTGCTGCCTGCGAGGACCCACAGATTTCTCCACAAGGACGAGCAGTTGGGCTCGACACTGTCCACAAAGCTGAGCCACCTCTCGAGTCCTGAAAACTAGGATCACAGAGGGACGGGGCAGTTGGGGAAACGGAGGCTGGGAAGCACCTGGTCCGGAGTCACAGCCTGTGGATGTCATCCGTTCGCTCAGTAGCCGTTAGGGAGCACGCGCTGTGTGCCAGGCTCTGGCGGAGGAGGGGCTGTCTGGTCTTTCGGGGGCAGGGGCGGGGGCAGCGGTGTCCCTGTGACAGGCGTGAGTCCGGCGACTGTAGGAACGGCTTCCGCATCTTCCCGAGAGCTGGGGGAGGAGCACGCACCCGGTGGTCGCCCCTCATCCCGGCCCGTTTGGCCCACGTCTGCGCTTCGGTCCCGTGTCTCCCGCGTCTGCGGTTTCTTCTGCAGGGGAGCCATTGGACTCTTGCGGGCTTCCCCCCTGGTTTCCAAAACTGAACACAAGCGCGTCTGAGTGTTCGGGACCGTTTGCCCAAGGTGGCAGAGGTCTGAACCATCTCGTGGTGGCGCGTGTCCAGGCGGGGTCAGAGCCTGCCTCAGGAGTCCCCGCCCTGGCGGCTGTCCTCCTGCCCACAGGCGCAGGGAAGACCCACACCATGCTGGGCACGGACGCCGAGCCCGGCATCTACCTGCAGACCCTCACCGACCTCTTCCGGGCCATCGAGGACAGCCGCGACAACGCGGACTGCAGTGTGTCCATGTCTTACCTGGAGGTGAGCCTGCCCGCCAGCCTCGGGGAGACCTTGGCCCTCGGGGCGTCGGAGCCTTCTCGGGAGACCTACACCCTGTGCTGCCTTTGCCCCGAGGCTGCTGCCTGTCCCGCTTGTGTCTCTCCTCCCAGATTTATAACGAAGTGATCCGGGATCCCCTGAGCCCATCCTCGGGGTTCCTGGACCTGAGGGAGGATTCTCGGGGCAGCATCCAGATCGCAGGCATCATGGAGGTCTCCACCTCGAACGCCCAGGAGGTGAGGGGCACGGGGGCCCACGGAGGGAAGGGGGCCTGGGCCTCGGCGGCCACGCTCGCCAGAGCTCACGGAGCAGAGCTGGACACATGGCCCCGCGCTGTTTCCCGGCTAATGGGGTGCCGGACGGTGCACTCAGGGCAGACATCGCCGATAGACCACTGTTCTTCCCCCTGCGCCTGAGCCCCTTCCCACGCGGCGCCCCAGCCAGTCCCAGCCCGTCTGAAATCCCCCACATGCTCTGCGGTCCCAGCACCGCCCGGCACACGGCAGGTGGCCCGTCGAGGCTCATCGGCGTGGCTCCCGCCCGGCGGCTTACACACAAATGGCTTGCAGCCCACCTGCCAACCCCGGCGAGCCCGTACGGGGTTCCGCGCTGGAAGGTTCTGGGACCGGCTCTCTGGGGAAGACGTGGGTGATCCAGTGGCCGGGTCTGCCCTGGCAGAGGAGGGGGAGGGCAACACAAGTGTCTGGATTGGTTGGCTCGATCGCTTAGTCGCTCCGTGCCGCAAACCAGAAATGGCTTGCGCTGGACGAAGTTCTGTTGCGAAGAGCTGCCCAAGAGGGCTCAGGGTCCAGCGCTCCCCCCCGGCCCCGCGTGGATCTGGAGGGCGCGTGTGGCTACCCACCCAACTCGCCTGTGTCCTCAGATCGTGCAGCTCCTCACCAAGGGCAGTCGGCAGCGCACGCAGGAGCCCACGGCCGCCAACAGGACATCCTCCCGCGCCCACACCGTGCTGCAGGTCACCGTTCGGCGGCGGAACCGCGGCGCAGACGCGCTGGAGGGAGTGCGTGTCGGGAGGCTCTTCCTGGTGGACCTGGCCGGCTCGGAGCGGGCGTCGCAGGTTCGCTGGCGTCCCCCCCGCCCCCTCTCACGCCCCCACAGCTACTCACCCCCTCACAGTCCGCCGCGAGCGGGGCCCTGCCCCTCCTCGTCCAACAGCCTCTGCGGCTCCCAGGGCAGCGCCGAGCCGCCAACGGAGTGAGTGGTCCCGAGTGTCGAGGGGCGAAGCCCACAGAGCCGGTATTTATGGATTCACGACTGCCGCGTGGCAGGCTCTCCTGACCATGATCGGCGCCCAGACCCACCCCGAGGGAGTGCCAAGCCTCTGCGTGAGCCGATAATCACGGCACGGGGAGGCCTGTGCTTGGAGATTCCGGGTCCGCACAGAGGCTGGGGGGGCCCGGAGGGGGGCCCGGTGGTGGCGTGCGGTCTCAGGGCCGAGCCTGAGAGGGTCATCAGGAGTTTGGTGGGGTGCGAGGAAGGGCATGTCAGATGGAGGGAACTGCGTGTGCAAAGCATGGCTGTTGGGAGGATGGCGCCCAGTGTACTCCAGCCCCGACAGTCCTTCCGAGGGTCCCACCTGCCTGCCCCCGAGCTCTTGGCTCGCCTGTGCTTGGAGGCACCTGTCGCTGGGAGCCGGGGCTGTGCTTTACCTTGTGCTGCCGCAGTGGCCTGAGCGTTCCTTGAGGGCAGGACCCAGCCCAGGGCCAGGCACAGAGTGGTGCTGGACAGAGGCGGTGTCCACACAGTAATGTTACCACCAAACCTTAGCAGGTGTAATCCCCCTAATCCCCCAGCACAGGATAAGGTGGGCAGCGGATGCGGGGCCGGGACCCAGGCGGTGCCGCGACTAGGCCATGCACGACGTGTTCAGTGCTGCATCCAGGCTTTGGACCTGGGCATCTTGCCCAAATCCCTGCGGTCCACTGCTGGGATAGTTGTCCCCTGGTTTGCGCCAGATGCTCTGCGTCTTTGGGGTTTGACCACTGAGTCGTCTCATCCGTTCGCTGCCCTGCCCTCGGCGCTCCGGGAGTTGAAGTGAGCAGGGCCAGGGCAGCGGCCGGGGGCAGACTGGTCTGAAATGCCGTGTGTTCATAGACAATTTGAGGCACAGTAGGGCCAGCAGACCCGGAGATGACCGCTGTTGGAAAGATAGTGCTACTCACAGTTTTCCAAGAAGAGGGGCCTCGGGATTTCACGCAGGGAAGCACCAGGGCCGGTCAGGAGGCAGAGGGAGGCCGCGCTGTGGGCGAGAACCCTCTGGCGGTTTCCCCGGGAAGGAACGGGCGAGGCAGGGTGAGCAGGCTCAGGTCCAGCTAGTTTGAGCAATTCCAGGGGCCTGGGGCATAATGGCTGTTTGTCTGGTCCCTGGCCCTGGGGGATTAGGGCAGGGGCCTGGCGTCAGGTGGCGGGGGTGTGGGCTCTGGGCTGGTGGTTTGCATTTGAAAGGCTTGTTCGGTATCTCCGGGAATTGGTAATGCTGGGAGGGGCAGTCCCTCCAGGGTCAGCAAGGACTCCAGATGTCAAACATCAGAGCACGAAGAATAAAGGACATGGCTGACCCACGGACAGATGTGGGTGCAGACACGTTCATGCAGGGAGAGCCCCGTGCAACAGAGGTCTGGGACTCTGGCCTGTTCTAGCTGAGCCCAGCTGCGTCCACAGGACAAGATGGAGAGGGTTGCAGGGAAGGGGTCCAGGGTCTGGGTCCTTGCTCTCGCTCTGCTCTGACTTGCTGTGTGCCTTTGGGTAAGCCACTGCCCCTCTCTGGGCCTTGGTTTTGGTTTAGTTGTCTATTCAAGTGGCCTACGTGAGCGACTTTTACAATCTGCTTGGCTCTCGCGAGCTGTCATTTCTTCATAGAAAATCACTCGTAAAAGACTTTGTTCTAGGGCACGAGGTCTCTGAGAAGGCCTTGAACTCTGTGACCCAGACACCAGCAGCTGCGGTCCTGCCCTGCACCGGCTCCCACATAATGACCATAGTAGCTGGCGTTTACTGCTTGCCTCTGTGGGCCCAGGCCTGAGCAGGCCTGTTGCACATGTTGCGCACTAAATCCTCACTGTAACCCCATGAAGTTGGGAGATTGCCCCTTTTGGCAAATGAGGAAGGTGGGACAGACTGGGAGATCTGTCAGAGATTTGCAAACCATGCTCCAGGTTGGCTCCAAAACCCATGCCCTTAAAGAGAAAAAGAAATTTTTTTTTTTTTTTTTTGATTTCCAATGTATTAGAAACACAGCACAGAAAATGTGGAAAATACGGGCAAGGGGAAGAAAGTTAGAGTCCCTGCCGTGCTTGCACTCAGAGGTGTTCATCCCGAGGGCATTTTGGCTCCTTCGTGCGGACTCCGCTGAGGCCTGGGCTCCGGGGACGCTTGGCCTCCATGGAGCCTGGGATCCAGTGGGGAGCGGGAGGGAAGACGGATGCGGCAGAGAGCAAGGCAGCTGCCGGGGAAGTCAAGCGGTGGAGGAAATAGGCTGGGGGACCGGCTGCCGTGGTCCCCGCTTCGGAGAGTGAGGTCGGGGTGCCCCTGCACGTGGTCACTGTCAGCGCGCAGATCGGCCGTGTCCCCTCCACGCAGAGTCCTGTGTCCTCGGGGCCCCAGCTGTGCGGTGCGTGCGGTCTGAGCCGCTTGGGCCGGGGTGGGATGGGTCAGTGCACCGCCCGACCTCTCCTCTCCCGCCCAGACCCAGAAACACGGCAAGAGGAGGAAGGAGGGCGCCCACATCAGCCGCTCCCTGCTGGCTCTGGGCAACTGCTCAACACGCTCAGCGAGAAAAGCGGCCGCCGGGCGCAGTACGTGAACTTCCGGGACAGCAAGCTCATGCGCCTGCTGAAGGTACGGCTGCCCGCCTGTGCGGGGCCTCCCTGCCAGGGGGACGCCCAGACCTGGGTCTCAGGGCCCCTCCAGGAACCCCTGGAGGCACGAGAACCCCGTAGAAACCACGGCTGGTCACTGCCTGACTCCTGCTCCATCCCTCTGAGTAGGGGCCAGCCTGGGCTTGCATGCTTCCAGCCACAGGGAGCTCACTACCTTACTGAGGCCTCCTGTCCCATCTTGGATGGTCAGTGAGACAGTCCCCTCTGTTCTGAGCTGGACACTGTTCCCTCTATTCCGTAGCAAGGGTGTAGGTGAACAGACAGGCAAAGCAATACGTAAACGTTCCCGTGGATTCGGCTTCGCAGTCTACTCTGTTCTCATCGGAGCAGAAGTCTGACGGGGTGGGCCGGGAACAGATCTCACTTCGTCCTAGCGTCCCCTCCCTGAGCACCAAACCCTTGGTCCTGGCATCACCTGCCTTTCTCGGGGTTTGGAGCAGGAACCGCAGAGGGCTGGTCCAGAGGGGCCTGGGACGGGAGGTGGGGGCCCCGTTCCCCTTACCCCCACCTTGGACCTTCCACTGAGCAGGACGCCCTAGGAGGGAACAGCCGCACAGTGATGATCGTGCACATCAGCCCAGCCAGCACGTCCTTCGAGGAGTCCCGGACCACCCTGCTGTACGCCTACAGGGCAAAGAACATCAAGACGCGGGTGAGGCCCCCACTTGCTAAGTTCTCACTCGCGCTCCCTCTGGAGCCTCTAGGGGAGGGTCCCTTCCACCTGGGGCTCCTGGCCATGCTGGGCGTGTGGTGCTTGACCTCTCTGTTTCTCCCTTCTCTCCTCTGATGGGGACACTGGCCTTGGGTTTCAGGCCCCCCGAATCCAGGAGGGTCTCATCTCAAGATCCCTAATTACATCTGGGTTTGGGGTGTTTACGACATGGACTTAACCGACCTCCAGGCGCACTGTGAGCACTAGATGTCTTGATTTAATTCTTTACCTCCTTCTCCCCGGGAAGTGGGGCCTGTCATCAACCCGTTCTGAAGCCTGGGCAGCTGAAGCGCGGAGAGAGAGAAAGCCACTTCTCCAGCCTTCCAGAGCCCGAGCAGAGCTGGGCATTGTGGCGCAGAGCGCCTCGATCTGGAGGCTGCACTGCTGTGCTCGGTGCAGAGGACTCGCGTTGGAAGGCTGGACACGGGCTCAGGGACATATGCTAGTGGTCAGCGAGTGGAGGTGTGATCCTCGCCAACAAACCTGGGATGAGCCCTTCCTGCCGCGGGCTCTGAGCGAGGCACCAGGACAGCCTCTCTCTTAGCCGAACCTCGAGCTTCGCTGCGGGGTGAGGCAGATGACAAACACGACCCCCCACAGATGAGTACGTCCCTTCCAACTGTGGTCCGTGCTGTAAACGGGAGCCACAGGGTGCTGCAAGGAAGAGTGGCCGAGAACATGGAGTTGAGAGGCTCGGTCAAGGATGCAGGGCCCCGAGTGAGGGAGGGCAGGGTGTGCAGACGCGGGGTGGTCAAGCGCCTCTCTTCAGCCTGAGACCAGCACTTGCACCCTCCAAACCCACCAGAGAGAAACTCGGACCCATGTGCTCTACTCGAAAGCCCCAAAGTGCCCATGGAAGGGGACAGGGCGTGCAAACTGGTACGTCCCTCCCGTGGACCACTGTGTAGCTTCAGAGAGAATGGGGTAGACCCGTCTGTGCAGACGGACGGCCTCCCGGCCACAGCGCTGGATGAGGAAAGCAAGTTAGAGAAGAATAGCTCTGGGGGGCGCCTGGTGTCCCAGTAGGTGGAGCGTGCGACTCTCAATCTCAGGGTCGTGGGTTCAAGCCGCACGTTGGGCTGGAGCCTCCTTTAAAACAACAACAACAACAACAACAAAAAACACAACAACGTGAAAAAGAAAATAACAGCCCTGGTCTGATAAAATTTCCATAAAAAACCAAAGCCAAGCCTACACCAAGAAACTCCCCGTGTGTGTCTCTGCAGATACGTATATACGCACAAAACCTCACAGAGGACGGTCCAGAGGGCACAGATGAAAGTGATCGCAGTGCTTACCCAAGGGGAGGGGTTTTAAAAAACTCTTGACGGATCCATTTGAAATTTCTCGACTGTGGCAAAATACGCATGACATAAAATTTGCCACTTTAACCATTTCTAAGCGTCCAGTTCAGGGGCACCATCCCCCCCCATCCAGCTCCAGAACGTTCCATCCCGTACGCAGAGACCCTGTCCCCATGATGCACGGACCACCCCCCCCCTCCCCCAGCCCCGGCCCCACCATCTACTCTCTGTGTCGGTGAGTCTGGCGACTCTGGGATCTCGTGTGAGTGGG
This sequence comes from Leptonychotes weddellii, assembly GCF_054177405.1. Lineage (NCBI taxonomy): Eukaryota > Metazoa > Chordata > Mammalia > Carnivora > Phocidae > Leptonychotes > Leptonychotes weddellii. The sequence goes on from NC_138373.1 coordinate 1,594,788, forward strand.
GTCCCCGTGCATGTCCTTCTGTGTCTGGCTCGTGTCCTTGGGGCTCGTCCCCGTGGGGGCAGGGGTCCGGTTCCCTTTGTCTTTAAGGCTAAGTTGTATCGATCTGAGTTTTCCTAACAAAATGTGCCGGAGTCCTTGTAGCATGAATACCTCTCGTGGCGGGGCAGTTCCCACTTGCTCTGACCTTGGCCGTGGGTCCCACCCACCAGGTGAAGCGCAATCTCCTGAACGTGTCCTACTGCATCGCGCAGTATACGGACGTCATTTCTGACCTGCGCAGGGAGATCGAGCGCCTCCAATCCAAAACTGAGACGCAGGAGGTGGAGAAGAGAGGTGAACCCGGCGTCCGGGATGTGTGAGGTAGAGCCGAGCTGCTGGGGCCCCTGTCGTTTTGCCATCCCCTGCCTGGGACGCATGGCCGTGGCCGTGGGCTTCAGTCCCAGCCCACCACGCGCTGCCTTCCATCTCCTGGCCCGCAGCATGCGGGGCAAGCGGCCGCCTTCCCTGCCTTCTCCTGAGCTCTTCCTTCCTACCTTTCCTCTCCTCTCACCTCCCCACTTTTTTGTTTCTTCCTTCCTCCCAGATCCGTTTTTCTTTAAAAACATAATCTTCCATTCCAGAATAATTTTAGATTTACAAAAAAAGTTGCAGGTAGTACAGAGAGTTCTTCACTTCCTCTAATGTCAGCATCTAAATTTGTATTTATTTACTGAGGCAAAGCTCACACAACTTAAAATTCACCATCTTCACATGCACAGTTCCACGGCATTCGAGGCTCATCCACAGTGCCGTGTGGCCACCACCTCCATCTGGTCCCGGAGCATTCCTGCCTCCCCAGAGCAGACCCCATGCCCATCACACAGTTTCTCTCCATTCCCTGCTTCTTCCCAAAGCAGCCTTCGGTAGGCCTACCTTAGGGGTGAGCATATCATAGCTCTTCCAAAAATTATAAAACTAATCAGTAAGTTAAAAAGGTACCCTTAAAAATGCCGGTAAGAAAGTCAGGTATATGTATGTGTGTATATATACATACATACCTATATACATATGTGTTCTTTTAGCTGATTAAGATAAGCTTTGCCATAATAAATAAAGGACTTTTGAAAACCAATAAGAAAGAACCAGCAGTCCAGAACTGAGTGAGGAAATGAATAGGTGATACAGAGAATTCCTAGTGGCCAATAAACACAGGGAAAGATTTTTTTTTTTTTAAAGATTTTATTTATTTATTTGACACAGAGAGAGATAGCAAGAGCAGGAATAGAAGCAGGGGGAGTGGGAGAGGGAGAAGCAGGCTCCCCGCCAAGCAGGGAGCCCGATGTGGGACTCGATCCCAGAACCCTGGGATCATGACCTGAGCTGAAGGCAGACGCTCAACGACTGAGCCACCCAGGTGCCCACAGGGAAAGATTCTTAATTGCGTCAGGAAACAGACACACATTGAAACAATTTTCATTTATCGGGTTGGCTAAAGCCACAACGTCAGGTCCTAGTAAACGGATGCTATAATGCAGGATGAAGATGGCAGCAGAAACCCTCCTCCTGGGCGTGTGAATTACCCTGTGTCTTTGGGAGGCCAGCTTAGTGGCAAATGTTCACACTTACAGTGTGTGCGCTCCCTGCCCCGCCCTCTCAGCCCTCCAGATCTGCGACGAGGCACGTGCCCTCCTGTGCCCAGGAGGCTCTGGGACCGTAGTGTGCCCCCCAAGGGGGTCCGGATGAGCAAACTGGTGCGTTAGGGAGGGGAGGGCAGGGCAGGCCCGTCTGTGCAGCCCAACCCCATGCAGGCATGCGGCTCATGTTTTTTGTTATGGGAATTTCCAACACTGGTGGAGGAGAAAGGCCAGAATGGCAGCCCCCGACCAGAGCCGCCACTCCTTGCCAGGCGCACTCGCTCTGTCCTCCCACGCGGCCCCCATCCCATCATCTCGAAGGGTTAGGGTTGGTAGGCGTGCATGTTTCTAGCAAGCCCATTGGTGTCATCAGGCCACACCTCAAATGTGGTCTCTTCTATTAAGCGGGCATCCCCTCTTCCTTTTTGTGGTTTTCCTTTTGATTCTTGCTGAAGAAACTGAGTCATTTGTCCCGTGGATTTGCCGACAGCTCTGTGCTCTGAGTTCCTATAAATCAGTAGTTGTATCTAAACGTTGGGAAGAGGGGGCGTTCCCTGAGGCCACTGCTGTCATTTTGATGTGAGCCTGTCTGGACTGTGTTCTGTGCAGCGTCCCCAGAGAGGGACACGTGGTTTGTGCGCATGTGCGCGTGGGGCAGGGGATCGGCTTCGGGCTGTTAGGTAAGTGACACCAGCCTATGGCCGTTGCTCTGTTCCTTGTTTTCCTCACCCAGCGGTGAGTCCTGGGGGCCGTCCACCTGCGCAGTGGGTCTGCCCCATTCTTTCTAACAGCCGTGGAGCATTCCACTAGAGTCTGAGTATCTCATCCTCCTTGATGGGTCTTTTGGGGCTTTCTAGCTACTCAGCCTCCTTGGGCACATGGGTTCCCATTTGTCTTAGGTGATTTGGAGGGCTCAGGGTTCTGTTGGAGCAAGAAGGTGAAGGAAGTGTTCCATGAAGAGGGGCTGTTGTTGATGGCAGACTGAGTCCCACGGGGCCAGTGGAGGGCTGGGAGGCCGGTGGGGGTAGAAGATGGGTTGTTGTAGAGAATTTGCAAAGCTAGGTGGTGACCAGGACGCTTCAGCTTCTTTGGGGCCGGGGTTGAATAGGGATGCATGCCATAAGGGCCTTCACTCTGATGGCCTCTTAATTATTGGGGCTGGTCCTAGGTGGTCTGTACTGGGGAGGCGGGCAACATCGTAAGGGGGTGGTGGTCTCATGGTGAGCCCTGAGGGCATGACGGGCTTCCCTTGCGTCCTGTGGCAGTGGGACACTGTGTGCATGCCTCTGCCAGGAGCATTATGAGAATTTCCAGGGTACCGAGTACTCCCCCAAAATCTTGTTGTAATGACCACAAGGGTCCAGTCTCTGGACACATTGCTCATTTTGCCCATCTCAGATCACTTGGCATTTAAGGAAAAGGTGCCCCTTGATCCCTGCCCTCCAGGTCAGGGGAATAGACCATGTGTGGCCAGAGTGGAGCTACCAATGGGGCAGTCGGGGAATACCATCAATTAATCGTGGACAACTATTAGGTAGGGACTTACACGGGAAACAAAAAGACAAAACTAGTTTGTTCTGTGGAACTTACATTCTAGCAGGAAAGAGGTGTCAAATGTGTCACAAAACATTTATCAATTATCGATATGCAGAGGACTGTGAAGGAGAAGGCAGGATGTTATCAGAACAAGTGGCAGGTGGACCCAGCTTGAGAATCTGGGAGGGTTTCCATGAGGAAGTGAGGTCTGAGCTCAGATGGCTAGCGGTCACACCCCTCCTTGGATCCCTGAGACTCAAATCCAGGTAATCTGACCCCAAACCAGGCACCATCTAAACCATCCATCCAATTATCTACCTATCCACCCACCTATCCATCTATCCATCTCTCCATCCATATCTCCACATCTATCTCCTCATCCATCCATTATTCATGCACCTATTTATCTGTCCATCCATCCATCCATCATTCACCCACCGATTCATCCAACCATCCATCATCTACTGATCCATCCATCCATTATTCACCTACCGATTCACCCATCCATCCCATCATCTACCCATCCATCCATCCATCATCCATCCATTATTCACCTACCCATTCATCCATCCATCCATCATCTACCCATCCATCCATCCATCCATCCATTATTCACCTACCCATTCATCCGTCCATCCATCATCTACCCATCCATCCATCCATCCATTATTCACCCACCCATTCATCCATCCATCCATCATCTACCCATCCATCCATCCATCCATCATTCACCCACCCATTCATCCATCATCTATCCATCCATTATTTATTTATTTATTTGAGAGAGGGCAAGAGAGCAGGAGCAGGGGAGCAGAGGGAAAGGGAGAAGCAGGCTCCCTGAGCAGGGAGCCCGACGCAGGGCTTGATCCCAGGACTCTGGGATCATGACCTGAGCTGAAGGCAGACGCTTAACCGCTGAGCCACCCAGGCACCCCTATCCATCCAGTATTTACCCATCCATTGTCCATCCATCCATCCTTCACCCATCTATCCATCCATCCATCCAAACATGTGTATGGAGTTCCTCCTTGGTGCAGACCCTGTGTTGGTGGGCAAGCATGGAGTTCAACCCTGGCTTAGGTAGCACTGCTCCTGGGGCAGCTGGCTCTCTTCCTGCCCCCAGTCATGACTCCCCCCTACGATGGAGAGGAGGATAGCCGCCTGCAGATGAACAAGATATGGGCGCAGCTCATCGGGGCCTTCAAGGAGGAGTTGGAGATGCGGCGCAGCCTGGTGGAGCTGGAGAACACCAATATAGAGCTGCACGTTGACACATCGTGCCACCTGCTGACCATTGCAGAGTGAGTGTGCCCACTTACCATCCCCATGGGGCAAGGAGGCCAGCCAGAACACGAGGAGTTCCTCTTGTGTGCTCGTCCAGCTTCTCTCTACAGCCTGCAGGTTGCCAAGGGGGAACTTCAGTGAAGGGCACCCTCTCTTCCCGGGCAGGACTCTTGGCCCAATCCCTCCCTGCTCTCCTGCCCCTGTAGCTAAGCTGGGCCGGGTGGGGGAAGGCTTCCGGGTCCCTGTGATCTCTCTGTCCCACGCTGGAGTCCAGAGCCAGCCCTGGCAGGTTAGGATCAACCCCATTTCACAGAAGAGGACGTTGAGGCTCAGAGGGGATGTGGGTTTGCACACCCACCAGGCCAGGACTCTTCTGCCGTTCCACACGTTCTCGCTATTTGTACCTACTGTGAATAGACTGACCACATATGGAGGGACTGATCGTGCTGTTTGTCATCTGGAGTGGGACGCGTTTGAAGGGGGAAGGGGTGCTATTTACAGTCACACGGGGAGCAGGTGTGCCCGGTCCTGCCCTGCACAAAATGGGACGCCTGGCTTCCCCTGCTTGCGGTAACTTAACGCTGAGCGCTTTCTTGTCCCGTCCTCCCCACATTTCTCCTCCTCCTGCTGCTGCTTCCTCCTTTCTGTTTATTTTCTGAGTTATACAAACAGCGTGATATCTGCACCGGGGGAATTCTTACACCAGGAAATGTCCTCCCTCCATGCGTTGTGCCCAGCCCTGCTGCTTCTGTTCTGTCCTCCCTTCCTGCCGTTCTTCCCCCCTGGTGCCCATTGTGCCCCTCTGAGGTTTTGCCCTGAGTGGGGGTCATCACGTCAATCCTCAGAGCCCCGGTGTACTGTTGCCCTCCTACGGCCGAGGGTGCTGGGCTCAGTGGGGGCGCGTTTGCATACAGGTGGCCCGAGGTCCCCGGGCAGAGCTGGGCTTGGAGGCAGGGGAATCCTGTGCTTAAATTGTCCGGCAATCCTACTTAATGGTCACTGCCTCTTTATTTCCTTCCAGTTTTTGTTCATGCCTTTTCGTGTTTTACAAGTGTAGAAGAGACGAGGCTGCAGACCCAATTCTGCCCAGGCCTGCGGGTAGACCAGCCTGGGCGTGGCTTGCACCCTGACCCCCGACCCCTCTGTTGCCGCTGCAGCTGGGAGCGGGAGGAGACCCACCAGCACGCGCACAGTGACGGGACGCCAGAGAGGGATGAGGAGCCGGCAGAGGCCGATGCGGATGGGGACGAGGGCGAGTCCGCGGAGCCGCTCGAGGTGGCTCTGGCCAGAGAGGAGGTCAACATGCTTCTGGCCGAGCAGCGGAAAACCGCGGCCCTCAAGGCGGGGGAGGGGTCTGCACAAGCAGGTCACAACAGGTGTGTGACCACAGTGCCGTACTGCAGACAGGGGATGGCTCAGGGAGGTGTTCCGCGTCCCTGGGGGCAGGAGGAGCCGAGCCGGGACGGGACCTGGGCCGACCGCAGAGTCCATGCCCTTCCCGCTAGTGACGGCCACAGGGGGCCGCAGGGGGCGGCAGGGGTCAGCGCGCAGCAGGGGCGGCCCTGGCTGGAGAGCCACGGGGTCCTCACAGTGGTTCCCATGCGCAGGTGTCTGTTCAGGCTCATGGAGGAGGCATCTGATGAGGTCACGCTGCTGACGGCAGGTGGCACTTACTTCGCTTAAAAACCACGTAGCCAAGCCGAGAACTCCTTATATTGTCACATCTCCCCGAGCAGTTTGGAGATGATGCGATCTCACTTCGAAAGTCCGCCAACATTTAAAAATAAGAAAAATGCCTTTTGCTTAAACCAGGAATGTGCATCAGCAGAGAGCATGACTTCAAGAGTCAAATATAGGCATTGAGATGCAGCGTAGCATGAAGACAGGAGTCCATTAATTAGTTAATTAATCTGTGAATCAAAAACAAATCGATGTTTCAAGTGTCCCCCCGTGTGCCAGGCCTGGGGACGTAAAGATGAAAAAGACCGTCTCCGTGACTTACGCTGTCGGTGTGCCGGGCTCTTCCCATCATCACGGACAGCGTGGTGTTGCGGTAACAGACGTGCGGGCAGGCGGCTGGGGGCTGGTGGAGGGGCTGCGGACTCAGCCGGGGGCCAGGGAGGACCTCGGGCGGAGGGGCGGAGGGGCGGGGGGGGGGCGGAGGGCCGTGCTAGGGAGCTGAGCCAACTCCTCCCGAAGCCGCCCCCTCCCGGTCTCAGAGGAGGAAGCGAAAGGCTGGAGCACGTGGTCCTGGGCCGCACTGGGGGTGTCATCCCACCTGTGCCTGGG